>NC_091315.1:26816854-26879354 GCF_038502225.1 Cherax quadricarinatus
TTTGTACGTTATCACCAGCTCCTGGTCCCACCGAGACATGATTGAACCTTGTAATAAAGTTGGTAGAATTACCGACATTATCAACAAATTTTGTTGAAAATAAGAAAAAGTTTTGGAGTGAGATTAACAAGTTAAGGAAGCCTAGAGAACAAATGGATTTGTCAGTTAAAAATAGAAGAGGAGAGTTATTAAATGGAGAGTTAGAGGTATTGGGAAGATGGAGGGAATATTTTGAGGAATTGTTAAATGTTGATGAAGATAGGGAAGCTGTGATTTCGTGTATAGGACAAGGAGGAATAACATCTTGTAGGAGTGAGGAAGAGCCAGTTGTGAGTGTGGGGGAAGTTCGTGAGGCAGTAGGTAAAGGGGAAGGGGGTAAGGCAGCCGGGATTGATGGGATAAAGATAGAAATGTTAAAAGCAGGTGGGGATATAGTTTTGGAGTGGTTGGTGCAATCATTTAATAAATGTATGGAAGAGGGTAAGGTACCTAGGGATTGGCAGAGAGCATGCATAGTGTCTTTGTATAAAGGCAAAGGGGACAAAAGAGAGTGCAAAAATTATAGGGGGATAAGTCTGTTGAGTATACCTGGTAAAGTGTATGGTAGAGTTATTATCGAAAGAATTAAAAGTAAGACGGAGAATAGGATAGCAGATGAACAAGGAGGCTTTAGGAAAGGTAGGGGGTGTGTGGACCAGGTGTTTACAGTGAAACATATAAGTGAACAGTATTTAGATAAGGCTAAAGAGGTCTTTGTGGCATTTATGGATTTGGAAAAGGCGTATGACAGGGTGGATAGGGGGCAATGTGGCAGATGTTGCAGGTGTATGGTGTAGGAGGTAGGTTACTGAAAGCAGTGAAGAGTTTTTACGAGGATAGTGAGGCTCAAGTTAGAGTATGCAGGAAAGAGGAAAATTATTTCCCAGTAAAAGTAGGCCTTAGACAAGGATGTGTGATGTCACCATGGTTGTTTAATATATTTATAGATGGGGTTGTAAGAGAAGTAAATACGAGGGTCTTGGCAAAAGGCGTGGAGTTAAAAGATAAAGAATCATACATAAAGTGGGAGTTGTCACAGTTGCTCTTTGCTGATGACACTGTGCTCTTGGGAGATTCTGAAGAGAAGTTGCAGAGATTGGTGGATGAATTTGGTAGGGTGTGCAAAAGAAGAAAATTAAAAGTGAATACAGGAAAGAGTAAGGTTATGAGGATAACAAAAAGATTAGGTGATGAAAGATTGGATATCAGATTGGAGAGAGAGAGTATGGAGGAGGTGAATGTATTCAGATATTTGGGAGTGGACGTGTCAGCGGATGGGTCTATGAAAGATGAGGTGAATTATAGAATTGATGAGGGGAAAAGGGTGAGTGGTGCACTTAGGAGTCTGTGGAGACAAAGAACTTTGTCCTTGGAGGCAAAGAGGGGAATGTATGAGAGTATAGTTTTACCAACGCTCTTATATGGGTGTGAAGTATGGGTGATGAATGTTGCAGCGAGGAGAAGGCTGGAGGCAGTGGAGATGTCATGTCTGAGGGCAATGTGTGGTGTGAATATAATGCAGAGAATTCGTAGTTTGGAAGTTAGGAGGAGGTGCGGGATTACCAAAACTGTTGTCCAGAGGGCTGAGGAAGGGTTGTTGAGGTGGTTCGGACATGTAGAGAGAATGGAGTGAAACAGAGTGACTTCAAGAGTGTATCAGTCTGTAGTGGAAGGAAGGCGGGGTAGGGGTCGGCCTAGGAAAGGTTGGAGGGAGGGGGAAAAGGAGGTTTTGTGTGCGAGGGGCTTGGACTTCCAGCAGGCATGCGTGAGCGTGTTTTATAGGAGTGAATGGAGACAAATGGTTTTTAATACTTGACGTGCTGTTGGAGTGTGAGCAAAGTAACATTTATGAAGGGGTTCAGGGAAACCGGCAGGCCGGACTTGAGTCCTGGAGATGGGAAGTACAGTGCCTGCACTCTGAAGGAGGGGTGTTAATGTTGCAGTTTAAAAACTGTAGTGTAAAGCACCCTTCTGGCAAGACAGTGATGGAGTGAATGATGGTGAAAGTTTTTCTTTTTCGGGCCACCCTGCCTTGGTGGGAATCGGCCAGTGTGATAATAAATGAAATGTAAAGTAAAAGGACACAAGTGCAACTAATGTGACATTTATTGTGGCAACGTTTCGCTCTCCAGGAGCTTTATCAAGCTCCTGGAGAGCGAAACGTTGCCACAATAAATGTCACATTAGTTGCACTTGTGTCCTTTTACTTTACTGATTGAACCTTGTCATGTCAGATTCTGAAGCCTTCCATTCCTATAACGTGTCCTTCTGATTCAGTGCTCAGTTCACTCCTATCTACTACTCCATTTTTGAGGTAATACCTGTAACGTATCTGAGGCTATATTTGTGTGGGTCTACCTAGAATCTACCTGGAGAGTGTCCGGGGGTGAACGCCCCCGCGGCCAGGTCACTGACCACCTCTCCCGGTGGATCACAGCCATTTTGGAAACCGCTTAGAAAAACGTCAGAATTTATGCAATAAAGAGCTTGTGGAAATTTTGGATGGTTCACTACACAAGGTGTGCTGGATGGTTCACTACACAAGGTGTGTTGGATGGTTCACACCACAAGGTGTGTTGGATGGTTCACACCACAAGGTGTACTGGATGGTTCACTACACAAGGTGTGTTGGATGGTTCACACCACAAGGTGTGTTGGATGGTTCACACCACAAGGTGTACTGGATGGTTCACTACACAAGGTGTGCTGGATGGTTCGCTACACAAGGTGTGTTGGATGGTTCACACCACAAGGTGTACTGGATGGTTCACTACACAAGGTGTACTGGATGGTTCACTCTTTTCCCTAAACACCACACCTTCAATATCCAGTCGATCGAACAAAAATGTCCAGTACACCAGCCTTCGCACACACACACACACACACACACACACACACACACACACACACACACACACACACACACACACACACACACACACACACACACACACACACACACACACACACACACACAAAAAAAAAAAAAAAAAAAAAAAAAAAAAAAAAAAAAAAAAAAAAAAAAAAAAAAAAAAAAAAAAAAAAAAAAAAAAAAAATATGGGTGGCCTTAGAGGACGGAAAACCAGAGATCTGGTAGAAGAACCATGGAGGAAAGACTGGGAGTTAGAGCTCCAAAAAAGGGAGGAAGAGTGGGGAAGGAAGATAGTAGAGCTTGGTAAGAAAATGGAGGAGCGGATAGCTGAAGAGTGCAGGAAGTGGGAAGTACAGACCTTAGCAGCAGAAGCTAGGATACAGTGCTTAGAAGAGAAACTGCAAAGCCTGAAACAGATTAGAGAGACAAATGACAATTCAGACGTGACATCAGGAAATTCAAAGTCAGGCGCAGACAAGGGGATGGTAAGCAACAACGGAGACATGCCGTACAGGAAGGCCCTATCAGACCCACGTGGGGCCAGGGAAAAGACGACGAGCACACTGAGATCAAACGACAGGTCTGAAGACAATGATGGAAATTCAGAGTCAGGCGCAGACAAGGGGATGGTAAGCAACAACGGAGACATGACGTACACGAAGGACCTATCAGACCCACGTGGGGCCAGGGAAAAGACGATGAGCACACTAAGATCAAGCGACAGGTCCGCAGAAAATGAAGGTTTGTTATATGCAGAGGCTCTAACAGCCAACTGCAGTAGCAAGGGACAGCTGGCCAGGAAAGACAGTCCACTAAGAATAGATGTTTCAGATATGACAGGGACTGAAGGCAAGAACATGTCAATGGAAGGAAACAAAATGCCTCAGAGGAAGCAGATGGAGACTCAGTGGGAGGAGGAAAGGGCGAGGTCAGTTTTTGTGTACGGGCTCCAAGAAGCCAAGGGGGCCAACTTTGAAGAAATAAAACAGGAGGAGAAAAAAATGATTGAAGACATCATGAAAACAATAGGGGAGGGCAATATGACCCAGGTGACAAATTTTCAGAGAATTGGGTGGTTTGCAAGTGGAAGGATACGGCCTGTCAGAGTAACTTTCAAGGAAGAATCAGTTCGAATCAGGATTCTGCAAGAGAAAGCAAGACTGAGAGACAAAGAGGGGTACCAGAGAGTATTCCTCGACCGCGACAGAACACAAGAAGAAAGGACTACACTGAAAGAGAGGGTACAGAGACGCAAGGAGGAACGAGAAGCAATGAAAATGAGCAGGACCCAGACACAGGAGGAAGGGCAAACACACCCCACAGAATCTCCCACCAAAAGACCCCACCCGCGACATTCCCAACGCAACTGAGCAACCCATACTCCAACCCACTCACTGTTCCCTCTGCCACCAACCCCCTTATCACAAACCTCACCCCAACAGCTGTCCCTTATGGGCATTCTGACCCCACCCCCATCAGCACATACCCCACCTACACCACAGCCCCATATAGGCCCCCACCAAGGCTCTCCCTCCCCCAACCCCAATACACTTGCATGACCACAATGATAGAAAAGAAACTAAAGGTTTGGTACACAAATGCGGATGGAATAATGAATAAACATGAGGAGTGGAATGAAAGAATCAGTGAAAAATCCCCAGACATCATAGCAGTCACAGAAACAAAACTCGCTGAGATAATAACAGACACAATCTTCCCAACAGGATATCAGATCCTGAGGAAAGATAGAAAGAGTAGAGGGGGAGGAGGGGTTGCACTGCTCATAAAACACCAATGGGGATTTGAGGAAATGGAAGGCATGGACATGATTGGAGAAAGAGACTACATTGTAGGTACAATTCAGTCCGGAGAACATAAAGTAGTCATTGGAGTGATGTATAACCCACCACAGAACTGCAGGAGGCCAAGAGAGGAGTACGAAGAAAACAACAGGGTGATGGTGGACACACTGGCTGAGGTGGCAAGAAGAGCTCACTCGAGCAGAGCAAAGTTACTGGTAATGGGCGATTTCAACCACAGGGAGATCGACTGGGAAAACCTGGAGCCACATGGGGGTCCCGAAACATGGAGAGCAAAGATGATGGATGTGGTACTTGAAAACCTCATGCATCAACATGTCAAGGACACAACCAGAGAGAGAGGGGAGGATGAGCCAGCAAGACTGGATCTTGTGTTCACCCTGAGCAGTTCAGACATCGAGGACATCACTTACGAGAGGCCCCTTGGAGCTAGCGATCATGTGGTTCTGAGTTTTGACTATATAGTAGAGTTACAAGTGGAGAAGGGAACAGGAACTGAAGGGGACAGGCCAAACTACAAAAGGGGGGACTACACAGGTATGAGAAACTTCCTGCAGGAGGTTCAGTGGGACAGAGAAATGGTAGGAAAATCAGTAAACGAGATGATGGAATATGTGGCAACAAAGTGCAAGGAGGCAGAGGAAAGTTTTGTTCCCAAGGGAAACAGAAATAATAGGAAGACCAAGACGAGTCCTTGGTTTACCCGAAGGTGTAGGGAGGCAAAAGCTAAGTGCAACAGAGAATGGAAAAGGTACAGGAGGCATAGGACCCAGGAAAACAAGGAGATTAGTAGAAGAGCCAGAAACGAGTATGCACAGATAAGGAGGGAGGCCCAGAGACAGTATGAAAACGACATAGCATCGAAAGTCAAATCTGACCCGAAACTGCTGTATAGCCACATTAGGAAGAAGACAACAGTCAAGGACCAGGTGATAAGGCTGAGGAAAGAAGGTGGGGAACTCACAAGAAACGATCAAGAGGTATGTGAGGAGCTCAACACGAGATTTAAGGAAGTATTTACAGTAGAGACAGGAAGGACTCTGGGGGGACAGACCAGATGGGGACACCAACAAGGAATACACCAACAAGTGTTGGACGACATACATACAGATGAGGAGGAGGTAAAGAAACTGCTAAGGGACATCGATACCTCAAAGGCAATGGGACCGGACAACATCTCTCCATGGGTCCTTAGAGAGGGAGCAGATATGTTGTGTGTACCACTTACCACAATCTTCAACACATCCCTGGAAACTGGGCAACTACCTGAGGTATGGAAGACAGCAAATGTGGTTCCCATTTTCAAAAAAGGAGACAGAAAAGAGGCACTAAACTATAGACCTGTGTCATTGACGTGTATAGTATGCAAAATTATGGAGAAGATTATCAGGAGGAGAGTGGTGGAGCACCTGGAACGGAACAGGAGTATAAATGCCAACCAGCACGGATTCACGGAAGGCAAATCCTGTGTCACAAACCTTCTGGAGTTCTATGATAAAATAACAGAAGTAAGACAAGAGAGAGAGGGGTGGGTTGATTGCATCTTCTTGGACTGCAAGAAGGCCTTTGACACAGTTCCTCACAAGAGATTAGTGCAGAAGCTAGAGCATCAGGCGCATATAACAGGAAGGGCACTGCAATGGATCAGAGAATACCTGACAGGGAGGCAACAACGAGTCATGGTACGTAATGATGTATCACAGTGGGCACCTGTGACGAGCGGGGTCCCACAGGGGTCGGTCTTAGGACCAGTGCTATTTTTGGTATATGTGAACGACATGACGGAAGGGTTAGACTCAGAAGTGTCCCTGTTTGCAGATGATGTGAAGTTAATGAGGAGAATTAAATCTGATGAGGACCAGGCAGGACTTCAAAGAGACCTGGACAGACTGGACACCTGGTCCAGCAAATGGCTTCTCGAATTTAATCCTGCCAAATGCAAAGTCATGAAGATAGGGGAAGGGCACAGAAGACCGCAGACAGAGTATAGGCTAGGTGGACAAAGACTGCAAACCTCACTCAAGGAGAAAGATCTTGGGGTGAGTATAACACCGAGCATGTCTCCGGAAGCACACATCAATCAGATAACTGCTGCAGCATATGGGCGCCTGGCAAACCTGAGAACAGCATTCCGATACCTTAGTAAGGAATCATTCAAGACACTGTACACCGTGTATGTCAGGCCCATACTGGAGTATGCAGCACCTGTTTGGAACCCGCACTTGATAAAGCACGTCAAGAAACTAGAGAAAGTACAAAGGTTTGCAACAAGGTTAGTTCCAGAGCTAAGGGGAATGTCCTATGAAGAAAGATTAAGGGAAATCGGCCTGACGACACTGGAGGACAGGAGGGTCAGGGGAGACATGATAACGACATATAAAATACTGCGTGGAATAGACAAGGTGGACAAGGACAGGATGTTCCAGGGAGGGGACACAGAAACAAGAGGCCACAATTGGAAGTTGAAGACACAAATGAGTCAGAGAGATAGTAGGAAGTATTTCTTCAGTCATAGAGTTGTAAGGCAGTGGAATAGCCTAGGAAATGACGTAGTGGAGGCAGGAACCATACACAGTTTTAAGACGAGGTTTGATAAAGCTCATGGAGCGGGGAGAGAGAGGGCCTAGTAGCAACCGGTGAAGAGGCGGGGCCAGGAGCTAGGACTCGACCCCTGCAACCACAAATAGGTGAGTACACACACACCTGGTCAAGCACGTCAAAAAATTAGAGAAAGTGCAAAGGTTTGTAACAAGGCTAGTTCCGGAGCTAAGGGGTATATCCTGTGAGGAAGATTATGGAAAAATTGACCTGATGACACTGGAGGAGACGAGGGATAGGGGACGCATAGTAACGACATATAAAATACTGAGAGGAACTGTCAAAGTGGATAGGGACAGGATGTTTCAGAGATGGAACACAGCAACAAGGGGTCATACCTAGTTGCTGAAGACCCAGATGAGTCACAGGGATGTTAGGAAGTATTTCTCCAGTCATAGAGTTGCCAGGAAGTGAAGCAATTTGGAGAGTGATGTAATGGAGGTAGGAACCACATATAGCTTTAAGAAGAGATACGATAAAGCTCATGGAGCAGGGAGAGAGTGGTCCTAGTAGCAACCAGAGAAGAGGCGGGGCCAGGAGCTGTGAGTCGACCCCTACAACCATAAATATGTGAGTATATACACACACACTTGACGAGGTTCTCTAGTTAATACGAAAAAAAAAATACATTTCATTAGACTGTGATGTATAAGTTATTCTTATATATTACTTGTAAAGTCAGTGTATGTTTCCCGTCTGCCGTCACATCCCTGTGTCGTAAACAAGGTGTCCACACCGTCACAGTCTCTCACACTTACAACTAAAACTACTTCCAATTTTTCCTGTGAATTTTTTATGGTGAAGTATTCATAGTGATTATGAAAAGCTTTGTTCACTATTTTTTTCATTTCCGGAAGATGTTTATAATATATATATATATATATATATATATATATATATATATATATATATATATATATATATATATATATATATATATACTGTATAATGAAAGGGGTAGAGAAGCTGTGGTAGGTGGGATTAAGTGAGAAATATTAATAAGGGAAATCATTTTGGAGTGTTAGGTGTACATGTTCATCATGCGCACAAAGGGGAAAAGATTCCTAGAACCCGGCAGGAAGTTTGTATAGTTCCTTTAGGAAAAAGTTTTTAAAAGAAAGTGTAAGAAATTTAGAGCAACAAGTCTGTTGAGCATATGAGGTACAGTGTGTGGTAGAGTTATTATTGAAAGAATTGATCGTAAGACAGCAGGATCGTAGATGACAAAGTTTTCAGGAAGTAAAAGTGATGTGTTGGCCAAGTGTTGACCTCGAAGCATATTAGCGAACAGTACTTAAATACAGTAAGGAGCTTTCTCTTGCATTTATGGATTTAGAAATGACATATGATAGGGTAGATTGGAAAGCAGTGGCAAATGTTGCATATGCATTGAATAGCCGATAGGGGTATTAAATGCAGTGAAGAGTTTTTATAAGGATAGTGAGGCTCAGGTTAGGGCAAGTAGGAGAGAGGGGTATTATTTTACAGTAAAATTAAGACTTAGAGATATGTGATGTCACCATGGTTGCTTAACATATTTATAGATGGGGTTGTAAGAGAAGTGAATGCTCGGGTGTTTGGGAAAGGTGTTGGATTAAAAGATAAAGAATTTAATACGAAGTTGCTCTTTTTTTTGTCGACAACACGGTGGTTAATGGGGATTCTGAAGAGAAGTTGAAAAGTTGGTAGACAAATTTGGGAGGGTATGAAAAGGAAAGAAAAACGAAAATAGGAAATAGCAAAGTAATGAGAGAATTAAATAATTTAGGAAATGGAAGATTGAATAACAGACTGGAGGGAGTATGGAGGAAGTAAATGTGTTTAGATATATGGGAGTGATCTTGTCAATAGATGGGTCTATGAAAGATGAGGTGAACCATAGAACTGATGAGAGGAAAGAGAACCTTGTAGATAAATGGTTCAGAGAACCAACAAGTTGATAAATTAGACACTGCACTAACATGTGCACCCCAGACACATGATAGTGTAATGTAGTGTTACTGTGGTGGACACCCAGGTGTTGCACATGTATCTAATTTATCGAAGAACGTTGCCCATGTAGGCAAAGAGTGGAATGTAAGAGACCATAGTGGTATCAACACTGGTGTATGTGTGAAAAAATGGTTTTAATTGGTGCAGCAAGGAGACTGGAGACAGTGACGTCGTGTTGGAGGGTAATGTGTGACGTGAATATTATGCAGACAATTCGTAGCGTGGAGATTAGATGAAGATTAGCAGAAGTATTCAGAGGGCAGAGGTTGTCTGGACGCAAAACAGGATGTCTAGGGGGATATAAATGTGGGGTGGAGAGATTGAGGGGAGGAAGGGGTTATGCAAGGAAGGCTTGGAGGGAAGGAATAAGGTTTAGAGTGTTAGATGTGAGCGTGTTAAATAGAAGTGGAGGCGAGAGTTTTTTATAATTGGACGTACTTTTAGAGTGTGAACAAGGTAACATTTATGAAAATTCAACGAAATCAGTTAGCCGAACTTGATTCCTGGAGAGGGCGAGTACAGTTCCTGCACTCTGAAGGAGGGGTGACATTGCAGTTCAGAGGAAGCAAGGAGCGTGGAATGTCAGGTCATTCAGCAGGTAAGTGTGGAGTGTCAGGTCATTCAGCAGGTAAGTGCGGAGTGTCAGGTCATTCAGCAGGTAAGTGTGGAGTGTCAGGTCATTCAGCAGGTAAGTGTGGAGTGTCAGGTCATTCAGCAGGTAAGTGTGGAGTGTCAGGTCATTCAGCAGGTAAGTGTGGAGTGTCAAATCATTCAGCAGGCAAGTGTTGAGTGTCAGGTCATTCAGCAAGCAAGTGTGGAGTGTCAGGCCAGTCAGCAGGTAACTGGAACTGAGCTCCGGCTTGAACAGTTTCATTGTACTGTGTTATTCCAAATCTAATACTGGCGTTCCGTATTAAGCTTGGTGCTGGTAGCTGCTTCTTCGGGGAGAATTTTGAAACAATATCTGGTTTCCATTATCTCTGAGATATTATAATTAAGCGTTGTGGCTATGAGAGCTAATTCAAACTTTTTTTTCTCGTATGTAGTTTCAGGGTTGTGTGTGATGGCAGCAGTCCCAGTGATGCTGTGTGTGATGGCAGCAGTCCCAGTGATACTGTGTGTGATGGCAGCAGTCTCAGTGATGCTGTGTGTGATGTCAGCAGTCCCAGTGATGCTGTGTGTGATGGCAGCAGTCCCAGTGATGCTGTGTGTGATGGCAGCAGTCTCAGTGATGCTGTGTGTGATGGCAGCAGTCTCAGTGATACTGTGTGTGATGGCAGCAGTCCCAGTGATGCTGTGTGTGATGGCAGCAGTCCCAGTGATACTGTGTGTGATGGCAGCAGTCTCAGTGATGCTGTGTGTGATGGCAGCAGTCTCAGTGATACTGTGTGTGATGGCAGCAGTCCCAGTGATGCTGTGTGTGATGGCAGCAGTCCCAGTGATACTGTGTGTGATGGCAGCAGTCTCAGTGATGCTGTGTGTGATGGCAGCAGTCCCAGTGATACTGTGTGTGATGGCAGCAGTCTCAGTGATGCTGTGTGTGATGGCAGCAGTCTCAGTGATGCTGTGTGTGATGGCAGCAGTCTCAGTGATGCTGTGTGTGATGGCAGCAGTCTCAGTGATGCTGTGTGTGATGGCAGCAGTCTCAGTGATGCTGTGTGTGATGGCAGCAGTCTCAGTGATGCTGTGTGTGATGGCAGCAGTCCCAGTGATGCTGTGTGTGATGGCAGCAGTCCCAGTGATACTGTGTGTGATGGCAGCAGTCTCAGTGATGCTGTGTGTGATGGCAGCAGTCCCAATGATACTGTGTGTGATGGCAGCAGTCCCAGTGATGCTGTGTGTGATGGCAGCAGTCTCAGTGATACTGTGTGTGATGGCAGCAGTCCCAGTGATACTGTGTGTGATGGCATCAGTCTCAGTGATGCTGTGTGTGATGGCAGCAGTCCCAGTGATACTGTGTGTGATGGCAGCAGTCCCAGTGATGCTGTGTGTGATGGCAGCAGTCCCAGTGATACTGTGTGTGATGGCAGCAGTCCCAGTGATACTGTGTGTGATGGCAGCAGTCCCAGTGATACTGTGTGATGGCAGCAGTCCCAGTGATACTGTGTGTGATGGCAGCAGTCCCAGTGATACTGTGTGTGATGGCAGCAGTCCCAGTGATGCTGTGTGTGATGGCAGCAGTCCCAGTGATACTGTGTGTGATGGCAGCAGTCCCAGTGATACTGTGTGTGATGGCAGCAGTCCCAGTGATACTGTGTGTGATGGCAGCAGTCCCAGTGATACTGTGTGTGATGGCAGCAGTCCCAGTGATGCTGTGTGTGATGGCAGCAGTCCCAGTGATGCTGTGTGTGATGGCAGCAGTCTCAGTGATACTGTGTGTGATGGCAGCAGTCTCAGTGATGCTGTGTGTGATGGCAGCAGTCCCAGTGATGCTGTGTGTGATGGCAGCAGTCCCAGTGATACTGTGTGTGATGGCAGCAGTCCCAGTGATGCTGTGTGTGATGGCAGCAGTCCCAGTGATACTGTGTGTGATGGCAGCAGTCTCAGTGATGCTGTGTGTGATGGCAGCAGTCTCAGTGATGCTGTGTGTGATGGCAGCAGTCTCAGTGATGGTGTGTGTGATGGCAGCAGTCCCAGTGATGCTGTGTGTGATGGCAGCAGTCTCAGTGATGCTGTGTGTGATGGCAGCAGTTCCAGTGATGCTGTGTGTGATGTCAGCAGTCCCAGTGATACTGTGTGTGATGGCAGCAGTCTCAGTGATACTGTGTGTGATGGCAGCAGTCCCAGTGATGGTGTGTGTGATGGCAGCAGTCTCAGTGATACTGTGTGTGATGGCAGCAGTCCTAGTGATGCTGTGTGTGATGGCAGCAGTCCCAGTGATGCTGTGTGTGATGGCAGCAGTCCCAGTGATACTGTGTGTGATGGCAGCGGTCCCAGTGATGCTGTGTGTGATGGCAGCAGTCCCAGTGATACTGTGTGTGATGGCAGCAGTCTCAGTGATACTGTGTGTGATGGCAGCAGTCTCAGTGATACTGTGTGTGATGGCAGCAGTCTCAGTGATGTTGTGTGTGATGGCAGCAGTCCCAGTGATGCTGTGTGTGATGGCAGCAGTCCCAGTGATGCTGTGTGTGATGGCAGCAGTCTCAGTGATGCTGTGTGTGATGGCAGCAGTCCCAGTGATGCTGTGTGTGATGGCAGCAGTCTCAGTGATGCTGTGTGTGATGGCAGCAGTCTCAGTGATACTGTGTGTGATGGCAGCAGTCTCAGTGATACTGTGTGTGATGGCAGCAGTCTCAGTGATGCTGTGTGTGATGGCAGCAGTCTCAGTGATGCTGTGTGTGATGGTAGCAGTCTCAGTGATACTGTGTGTGATGGCAGCAGTCTCAGTGATGCTGTGTGTGATGGGAGCAGTCTCAGTGATGCTGTGTGTGATGGCAGCAGTCCCAGTGATACTGTGTGTGATGGCAGCAGTCCCAGTGATGCTGTGTGTGATGGCAGCAGTCCCAGTGATACTGTGTGTGATGGCAGCAGTCTCAGTGATGCTGTGTGTGATGGCAGCAGTCCCAGTGATGCTGTGTGTGATGGCAGCAGTCCCAGTGATGCTGTGTGTGATGGCAGCAGTCCCAGTGATACTGTGTGTGATGGCAGCAGTCCCAGTGATACTGTGTGTGATGGCAGCAGTCCCAGTGATACTGTGTGTGATGGCAGCAGTCCCAGTGATACTGTGTGTGATGGCAGCAGTCCCAGTGATGCTGCGTGTTATTACTAACGTTTTGAAAGACTGAAGAATAAAAAGGCACAATACAGTGACTGGAACAATACAGTGACTGGAACAATACAGTGACTGGAACAATACAGTGGCTGTAACAATACAGTGACTATAACAATACAGTGATTGGAACAATACAACACTGGAACAATACATAAATATCCCTCAAATGAGAGAATGAAACTTATGACGATGTTTCGGTTCGACTTGGACCATGTGGCTAGTTTATGGTCCAATTCGGACCGAAAAGTCGTCCCACACTCACTTGGTTCCTGACCTGACGTTCTACACTCGTTTCCTCACCTGACACCGTACACTCACTCGCACACCTGAGCGACGCTCTCAACCTATATAACTATGTTTCCATCTGACTTTTTGTACATGCTGAAGAGGACTCCACTTGGGGCCAAAATACACAGACCTTGGAACAAGGTACACTAGACGTCTAGCGCAAGCTGGACGCCAAGGTATTGGTCCAGTGTGGTGAGAATGATAAAGCACTGCGTACCTTGTTCCAAGGTTCGTAGGTTCGAGTCTCCTTTAGCCAGAGATCTGTGTTTATATATATATATATATATATATATATATATATATATATATATATATATATATATATATATATATATCCCCTAGGTAGTAGGCTGGTAGACAGCAACCACCCAGGGAGGTACTACCGTCCTGCTAAATGAGTGTAAAATGGAAGCCTGTAATTGTTTTACATGATGGTAGGATTGCTGGTGTCCTTTTTCTGTCTCATAAACATGCAAGATTTCAGGGACGTCTTGCTACATCTACTTACACTTAGGTCACAGTACACATACATGCACAAGCATATATTTACACACCCTTCTGGGTTTTCTTCTATTTTCTTAGTAGTTCTTGGTCTTGTTTATTTCCTCTTATCTCCATGGGGAAGTGGAACAGAATTCTTCCTCCATAGGACATACGTGTCGTAAGAGGCGACTAAAATGCCGGGCTAGTCTCAGTGTTGTTACTGATTTAATACCACTCATTCGTGGTTACAATAATATAAAATACTGCTCGTGGAGGCTAGTACACCAAACGGGGAGTAGAATGAAATTAGCTCAGAGGCACCCACACCACCGTATGTCCTCGGATCAAGGTAAAATACCTAGCTCTGCTGGGTACTTGATTCTTGTAGGATTGAGTGGTGCAATGGGTTAGCGCGTCATGTGTGATTTTCGCTCACCATGAGGCGGGCCAAAACGACATGGGTTCGAATCCTCGGCTAGTCACAGTGTTGTTATTGACTCAATATCACTCACTCGTGATTACAATAATATATATATATATATATATATATATATATATATATATATATATATATATATATATATATATATATGTCGTGCCGAATATGTAAAACTGGTCAATTAGCAGGAACTCATTTAAAATTAAGTCCTTTCTGAAATTTTCTCTTATACGATTAAAGATATATTTTTTTCATTCCTGTTAATGTAAAAATTTTTAATTTTGCACCAAAAGAATCTTAGAAAACTTACCTAACCTTATTATAACAAGAGCAATTTATTTTAGCCTAACCCAACTAAATGTATTTTAAATATGTTTACAGTAATTTAATAATAAACAAACACAATCAAATATATTTTTTTCGTTAGGTTCAGAATGATTTGTGCGAAATTATTGCATACACAAATTTTCACTTGTCCTATATGGCAAGATGCGCGTTGCTATTTAAGCCAAGATCGCAAGTTCTGCCTATTTGGCACGACATATATATATATATATATATATATATATATATATATATATATATATATATATATATATATATATAATATGCGTATCATCACTGAGGAGACAGCAAGATACAAGTCGTGTGTTAGTGTGAGCAATAAGGGCGTCAGTCGCACCTGTCGTGCCTGGGATCGGCCACCAGTTATTTACGTCGATAGCATTTTTCTGCCCAAGCTGTGGCGACACTTCCAGAGCGAGGGTCAGCCTGTCGTTTATCTTTTAAATGGACATTTCTACTCTCAGTTTGTCATGTCAGTATTTTTAGTGCTTCATTTTTGCAAGTCCATCTATCACCTCCTGCCTCCATAAGGGTTATTTATACTGAAAGTCTGATATAGTCTGCCTCGGTGCCTCTAACAATGGTTTTCCCACTTGTTTGCCGCTATGACTTTACCGAAAAAAAGGTGAAATATTTCTATATGTAAATTATCACGCTTTTAATCGAAACTGATGATAATTTACGATTTTGCGGACTATGGTCGTGTGTTAATGGTTTTAACACACGACATGCTGGAGTAAATTGGAAAGTTGGGTACGTGATGAACAGCTGGGAAGGAAGAGGAGGTAGAGAGCAGAAACTGGTTTTAAAACCGATAAATAAGATATATGTGAAACACTTGCGTATCTTTATTGAGGAAACGTTTTGCCACACAGTGGCTTCATCAGTCCATACTAAGAAGATTGGTGAAGATGAAAAGGAATTTGAGGTAATCAGTCCCTCAGCCTGGAGTCGATGCAATCAATTCATCATTTGATGGACTGATGAAGCCACTGTGTGGCGAAACGTTTCCTCAATAAAGATACCCAAGTGTTGCACATGTGTCTAATTTGTCAACTTGTCATGTGGGTTCGATAACGTGGATGGGGTAAAAACACTCACGTAGGTTGGTTAGTACGTATAATTATAACGGAAAGTATGGGAAGCACCATCAGCCGACCTGCCTCTCTCTGCTCTCTATCTCAGACTGACCCACCAGTGCCTAGCGGGTGAACGGCATTCAAAAACATGCTATGGTCAGCAGCAACGTGAACAGTCAGTGATTCACACAGACGGTTGGTAGTGAGTCATCTACTGGTAACTGGTTACTGGCACTACTAAGAAACTTGTCGGTTCTCTGAACCATTTATCTGCATGATTAAAGCCATTATGACGGCTTCCGTTGAGGAGGTCACGGGTTCAGTCACTGTAAGGAGACTAAAACCTTTCTTATCTCCCACAAATGCTCATTCTGCTTGTTATGACCAAGGTCATAATGGGATTAATTTATATGTATTATCCACTTAATATTATACTCGGGGTTTCTTTAATATTAGCTAAATTAAAGATTCCACTAGTTTATAATATTATCTGATTTAGGAATATACCCGGGTGTGATGTATATATATATAATGTTGAGTAATGTGTTAGGTAGGTACACCTGGCTAAGGTTTATAACAAGGTATGTCCATTGGTGGGTAGTTCGCACCGCTCTACCCTCTCCCCCATTTGACGAGTTGATGTCATGAAGGGATTAACTGTATATGGCAGTTCACTCTCTCTGCCGACTCAGTGTGCATTGGCTGAGCTACCCTCCTAGTACTCCGCCTTATTATCACTTGGATAGAGAATTGTGTTATAGAAACTCCTGAACCAGCTTGTGGTTTATTGTGAAGTGAAGTCTGCGGACAATTATATACTGTTACCTTCAGGTTACGATGTGACGACCAGTGTCAAGCTTAGAACTTTGTGATATATTCCTTATGCCAGGGAGTTACTCAGTGAAAGTGTTAATTCTCAATATATGTACTTACACACAAGTAATGTTACTATTGAGGAAGCAGTAATATTCCTCTGATCATTATCAAGTGTAGTGACCATATTGACAGTCTCCAGAGGCGGTCTATGATGTACATTCTATTTAAGAATTTTCTTGTGTGAAGGAAAGTTTCTGACAGTGATATTTAATAGATATTTATGAATATCTAAAGTATTTAAACTTTTAAATAAAAAGAAACCAGAAAAGACTGAGTAACTATTATTTGTGCCTTACATTTCAAAGTTTGGAACCATATCCTCTCATTCTGTGAAGTGTGTTGTTACGGAGTGCACTAACCTGGCTAAAGATTAAGATTCGAACCGTAACACTGCTATTCATACAATACTGTGTTCATATATAATATATGAACACAGTATTGTATGAATAGCAGTGTTACGGTTCGAATCTTAATCTTTAGCCAGGTTAGTGCACTCCGTAACAACATGGATGGATGGATCTTCACTACAGGGGAGAACTGACTTACTGATCAACCTGAGTTGGTACAAGTCGAGTAATGATGTTGGAACCTGAGGCCGTGTGCAGCGCAGTGTAGAAGAGTGGTAATACCTGCTCTTGAAACTGTGTACGGAGCCTGCCACCACCACCACATCATCGTCGAGGTTATAAACACTTAGGAGAGTGTTGCAAGACTCGATCCCGTCCCATCTTTGCTGTTATTGTTGTTGGAGGGCGAGTAAGTTTTAGATGAGTTAATACCAGTGCTAAGAGTGTGTTGCTGAGTGTGTATTACCGAGAATGTGTTGCTGTGAGTGTGTTGCCGTGTGTTGCTGAGTGTGTATTACCGAGAATGTATTGCCGTGAGTGTGTTGCCGTGAGTGTGTTGCTGAGAGTGTTGCTGTGTGTTGCTGGCAGGCACATAGTGCCATGGTTCCTAGTGACCTTCACGTCTGTCCCCTAAGTACACTCACGTCATGGGTAGTTAATTCAAAATAAGAGTACATATACAAAAATGCACATACAGAACTACACACACTCAAGAGTACATACGCAAAAGTACATAGAAACATTTTACTAAGAAAAAAATACTGTCCATAGCTCTTGTCAGTACTCGCGTGCGTACGAGAGAACATACCCTTACAAGTCCGAACGACAGTGTGCATGTACTCTGATGTACTCTTTACACACCCAAAGAGTCCTAGCCCCACCATACCCGCTGTCTTGATCCTGGTGAAGGACTTTTGATCCAGGAAACTGGAGCTGTCCATCCCATACCCAGGGATCGAACCTGAGTATCTCTCTTTTTACTCAGACTCTCTTACTGAAAATCATGATCTTCTCGCTCCTTACTGAAAATCAGGATCCTACTTTTGCAAAAAATTAAAAACTCTCTGACAATCAGGACCGCACCTTCATTGCAGCTCTGAACTCTCCCTTCCTACTTGCCTCTTAGTGGCACTCGGTTGACCACTCAGAATTGGGGAAACTACCCACGGCCCCTTCCCATTAAACAGGACTTACTAGAACGTAAGTTCCTCCCTAACTTGTCATCAGAGAGCCGTCATCAATGATTAGGCAACATTTGCTTCTGGAGGTAGCATTTACAGGCTTACATTTGCAGTGAGGGACTTTCTCTTGCAGATGTCAGTGTCTTGCAATGTGGAGTTTTTATGGTTGGTTATTACTGCAGTGGGAGGGAGATGACGGAAGTAGTAGCAAAGTCGCTGATGAAAGAGCAAGGTCAAGTATGGGTGAAGCAAGGTCACTTGGGGAGGAGTTGAGGTCACTTGGGGAGGAGCAAGGTCATGCATGGGAGGAGTGAGGTCACCTGGGAAGGAGGGAGGTCATGTATGGGAGGAGTGTGGCCACTTGGGGAGGAGGGAGGGCATGTATGGGTAGAGAAAGGTCACTTGGGAAAGAGTGAGGTCATGTATGGATGGAGCAAGGTCACTTAGGAGAAGTGAGGCCAAGTGGGAAGGCGTAAGGTCACGTATGGGGGAGCAAGGTCAGGTTGGAGAAATCAAGGTCAGGTTTGGATAGAGCAATTGTCTCAGTGAGTTCAGAGAGCTGGTAATTATCACCCCTGTTTATATATATATATATATATATATATATATATATATATATATATATATATATATATATATATATATATATATATATATATATAAACACAGACAGACACACACACACATACACGAATTTCCTGCACGAGGTTCAGTGGGACAGAGCACTGGCAGGGAAGTCAGCAAATGAGATGATGGAATATGTGACAATATGCAAGGAAGCTGAGGAGAGGTTTACACCCATGGGTAACAGAAATAACGAGAAGGCCAGTATGAGCCCTTGGTTCATCTAAAGGTGTAGAGAGGCCATAACCAAGTGTACTAGAGAATGAAAGAATTATAGAAGGCAAAGGACCCAGGAGAATAAGGAGAGTAGTCAAAGCCAGAAATGAATATGCACAGGTAGGAAGGGAGGCCCAACGACAATACGAAAATGACATAGCACCGAAAGCCAAATCTGACCCGAAGCTGTTTTACAGCCACATCAGGAGGAAAACAACAATGACCAGGTAATCAGGCTGAGGAAGGAAGGAGGGGAGATCACAAGATACGACCGAGAAGGATGTGAAGAACTCAACATGAGATTCAAAGAAGTGTTCACATAGGAGACAGAAGGGACTCCAGGAAGATGGAGAGGTGGGGTACACCATCAAGTGTTGGACACAATACATACAACCGAGGAAGAAGTGAAGAGGCTGCTAAGCGAGCTAGATACCTCAAAGGCGATGGGGCCGGATAACATCTCTCCATGGGTCCTGAGAGAGGGAGCAGAGGTGCTATGTGTACCCCTAACAACAATCTTCAACATATCTATCGAAACAGGGCGACTACCTGAGGTATGGAAGACAGCAAATGTAGTCCCAGTTTTTAAAAAAAGAGACAGACACGAAGCATTAAACTACAGACCAGTGTCACTGACGTGTATAGCATGCAAAGTCATGGAGAAGATTATCAGGAGAAGAATGGTGACGTACCTAGAAAGGAATGAGCTTATCAACGACAACCAGCACGGTTTCAGGGTTGGAAAATCCTGTGTCCCAAACCTACTGGAGTTCTATGACAGGGTGACAGCAGTAAGACAAGAGAGAGGGGTGGGTAGACTGCATTTTCTTGGACTGTAAGAAGGCTTTGACACAGTTCCACACAAGAGATTAGTGCATAAGCCGGAGGACCAGGCATGTATAACAGGGAAGGCACTGTAATGGATCAGGGAATACCTGTCAGGAAGACAGCGAGTCAAGGTACAGACAAGGTGTCAGAGTGGGGGCATGTGACGAGCTGGGTTCCACAAAGGTCAGTCCTAGGGCCGGTGCTATTTCTAGTATATGTGAATACATGACAAGGAATAGACTCAGAAGTGTCCCTGTTTGTAGATGATGTGAAGTTGATGAGAAGAATTCAGTCGGAAGAGGACCAGCCAGAATTACAAAGAGATCTGGACAGGCTTCAGGCCTGGTTCAGAAACTGGCTCCTTGGCTCCTGGAGTTCAACCCTACCAAGTGCAAAATTATAAAGATCGGGGAAGGGAAAAGAAGACCGCAGACGGAGTGCAGTTTAGGGGGGCAAAGTCTACAAACCTCACTCAAGGAATAGGATCTTGGGGTGAGTATAACACCGGGCACATCTGAGGCGCACATTAACCAAATAAGTGCTGCAGCATATGGGCGCCTAGCAAACCTAAGAACAGCATTCCGATATCTCAATAAGGAATCATTCAGGACCCTGTACACCTTGGATGTCAGGCCTATATTGGAGTGTGCAGCACCAGTTTGGAACCCACACCTAGCCAACCACGTAAGGAAATTAGAGAAAGTGCAAAGGTTTGCAACATGACTAGTCCCGGAGCTAAAGGGCATGTCCTACGGGGAGAGGTTAAGGGAAATCGACCTGACGACATTGGAGGACAGAGACAGGATGTTCCAGAGACGGGACACAGCAACAAGGGGGTTACAACTAGAAGTTGAAGACTCAGATGAACCACAGGGATGTTAAGAAGTATTTCTTAAGTTACAGAGTTATCAGGAAGTGCAATAGTCTGGGAAGTGACGTAGTGGAGGCAGGATCCATACATAGCTTTAAGAAGAGGTATGATAAGGCTCATGGAAGAGGAAGAGTGACCTAGTAGCGACCAGTGAAGAGGCGGGGCCAGGAGCTGTGACTCAACCCCTGCTACCACAACTAGGTAAGTACACACACACACACACAAACACACACAGTGAGCTGGAATCACTGAAGCGTGAAAATCAGAGGTTATTACGGATAGGTCACAGGTCAAGGTTTATGGTTCAGTGGTGACAGTAGAGTAGGCTACTGGTTCATGCTAGTTTCGAAATGTTGCCTAATTATGGGTCAGCAAGTGTCCTGATATGCCAGAAGTCTGGCTAAACTAGAAGCACCTTGGTTATGGCCAATGGTGTATTGTGTGCTAATAACTGCAGCGTCTAAACAACGTCTTCTCGTCTTGTCCCCTTCCTTGATGGTGAGCGTGGCACCTTGCCACCAAATTGGGGAAAAATGCGGAAACCAAAACAGATTGCTTGAGTATTCACAGTGATCTGGACAGGTCGGTGTTGCGGTTAGAGATGTGGAAGATAAAGTGTAACGTAAGGCATTTTGGGTATAACAATCTCAAAAATTAATATATATGATTATACGTCTCGTGGACGATACACCCGCTGCAGTTGTGAATTGTTTGATAGTGTAGTCCTCTTGTATTCCAGTGTTTTAAGTGGGTGAAGTGTCTTGTGTATTGTCTATGGTACAGACTCCCTCTCTGTTCTTCAGACTGTCATGTCCTGGTCTGCTAGCGTCTCGTGTGGTTTTTTTGAAGGGATGACTACATTATTACTGCCACTTTGCTACATCGTCTGTGTGACAGTATCATCAGTGTTTCCTGCGGCAAGAATGAGACGCATGTCTGAAATCTTCCTCCTCACTTTTGCTCAGAAAGTATTTTCTGTGCTCGTTGTCTGCCATCCTGGATGAAGAGTGTCTACCGGCCGGAGATAAATGGTATAAAATACCGAAACGTATGGAGAAATAGACACAAATGCAGTATAATGCGATTCTGCATTATACTGCATCTGTGTATTTTTCAACCTCTGCCTGGTATTGAGGATAAACTGTAGATTCTGTAGCCTCTTGCAAGGGGGATCAGAACTCCCTCATTTAGTGTTCCTGTCGTGACGAGAGAAGTACACGAGGTGGTCGGTGTTCGTAAGACTGGACAACCAGGTGCAGGATGGTCAGGTTGTTTACTTCTCAGACTGTAAATTGGAAGGAAGGTTCAATGCACGATTTCATCTATCTGGCCTCAGCTGGCCTAAGCAACTGGTCTCGCTCAGCTGACCTCAAGCAACTGGTCTCTCGCAGCTGGCCTCAGCAACTGGTTTAGTCAACTACGGCGTCAACTGAAAAGACGCTTTTGGACAAATTTAATTAAACTCTCCATCGGGCGGTGTTGTCAAAGATCATTGTCAACAGCTGACTTTCAGATTTAATATTTGCAGTCTGACGGGAAGAAATGTGAAGGTGTTTGGTACAGTGAACTATCAGCCAGTTCCACCTTCCTTGGTCCGTCTGAACGAACCACTAACGTCACCAAAATTTACCTTGGTCCGTCTGAGTGGTCCTCTGTAACACCCAAGTCCACCCTGGTCTGTGAGGGAACCATTAGGAACAAAACTTCTGAACAGTGAAAAACAGATGCATTTTGGTCGCTGCACGATTCCATTAAAGTATCCCCGTACTGCCTAACCCCAGCCCTGTGCGTCAATGCACGCGAAATGAATAGTGCAGAGTGCGGCATAAGTTTCCAACGCAGTTAAACATTAACAGTGAAAATTTGAAGTGAATCAGAAGAGGTATACATATATTATCACATGGAAACAAATATCCAAATTTCTTCAATAAAAATGGTAAATTAGGATATACTCGACACAAGACTAACTTAAACTTTCCACTGAGAAATATCACTTTTGAAGCTAAGCTGAAGAGACTTTCTCTTCTTATCTCGAAGAGTACGTGTATTCTCCCTCAATTTCATCCTCCCTTAACTTGTGCTACAATAGAGACTGCTTCCCATTAAGATGCATGAACGCTTAAGGGTTTGAAGCCGACCAGAAGAGGCATTCTCTAGTTATTACATGGAAGCTAATTTTTTTTAATATTTGCAATTTAAAATTTACGTAGCTCAAAATGGAAGCTAAGTTTTCTTTTAATAAAGCCCATCATCACCCATAGTTTGAAGTCTATCAGAAAAGACATTCTCCAGTAACTGCTCTGTATCTAATGATACCATTAGATACATTTCCCCTGAACAGTATAAACTTGTAGGGAGTCATCAGTCTTATGGAAGGCAAGCTGTCTAGCCCTTGTGGCTTAGCGCTTCTTTTTGATTATAATAATAATAATAATATGGAAGGCATGAACGTGCAATGGTGATATTTTACAAATAGCTAGTGCTCCCTCATTTGGAATATTGCTCAGTGTTGACGGCCCCGTTCAGGGCAGAGAGATATCAGAGATGCAACAGATACGGATATCGTTTACACCTCGCATAGAGACAATAAAACATTTAAATTGCTGGGAATATTTTAAAGTCATACATAAGTACTCACTGGACTGGATGAAAGATATTTAACAATATATATCTGTAAAGTACTTGAGGGCCTTGTTCCAATTCTGCATACTGCCATAACATATTCTAAAGGAAGTACAGAAAAAAGTGAAAAGCAGGGGCGCCGTGGGTACAACAAGGGAACACTGTATCAATGTCCGTGGTCCCAGACTATTCAACATCTTACTAGAAGATATCAGAAACACTGCTGGGACAAGTGTAGAAGTCTTCAAGAGGACACTGGACAAGTATCTTTACCAGTTGCCAGATCAACCAGGCTGTGATGGATGTATCAGTCAGCGGGCCACCAGTAGCACCAGACGAGTCTGGCCCAAGACCGGGCTCCGGGAGTAAGAAAAACACTCAACTCATCAAAGGTAATATCTAGAGTCAGTGTTACTATTAATAATATTGGCAAATCGGGACTTATACATCCCACACACCAGGCCAGGGACATACCAGGCCAGGGAAACACCAGGCCAGGAACATACCAGGCCAGGGACACACCAGGCCAGGGACACACCAAGCCAGGGACACACCAGGCCAGGGACATACCAGGCCAGGGACACACCAGGCCAGGGACACACCAAGCCAGGGACACACCAGGCCAGGGACACACCAGGCCAGGGACACACCAGGCCAGGGACACACCAGCCCAGGGACACACCAGGCCAGGGGCACACCAGGCCAGGGGCACACCAGGCCAGGGGCACACCAGGCCAGGGACACACCAGGCCAGGGACACACCAGGCCAGGGACATACCAGGCCAGGGACACACCAGGCCAGGGACATACCAGGCCAGGGACACACCAGGCCAGGGACACACCAGGCCAGGGACATACCAGGCCAGAGACATACCAGGCCAGGGACACACCAGGCCAGGGACACACCAGGCCAGGGACATACCAGGCCAGGGACACACCAGGCCAGGGACACACCAGGCCAGAGACATACCAGGCCAGGGACACACCAGGTCAGGGACATACCAGGCCAGGGACACACCAGGCCAGGGACATACCAGGCCAGGGACACACCAGGCCAGGGACACACCAGGCCAGGGACACACCAGGCCAGGGACACACCAGGCCAGAGACACACCAGGCTAGTGGCACACCAGGCCAGGGACACACCAGCCAGGGACACACCAGGCCAGGGACACACCAGGCTAGTGGCACACCAGGCTAGTGGCACACCAGGCCAGGGACACACCAGGCCAGGGGCACACCAGGCCAGGGACACACCAGGCCAGGGACACACCAGGCCAGGGACACACCAGGCCAGGGACACACCAGGCCAGGGACACACCAGGCCAGGGATGCACCAGGCCAGGGATGCACCAGGACAGGGACACACCAGGACAGGGACACACCAGGCCAGGGACATACCAGGCCAGGGACATACCAGGCCAGGGATACACCAGGCCAGGGACACACCAGGCCAGGGACACACCAGGCCAGGGACACACCAGGCCAGGGACACACCAGGACAGAGACACACCAGGCTAGTGGCACACCAGGCCAGGGACACACCAGGCTAGTGGCACACCAGGCCAGGGACACACCAGGCCAGGGACACACCAGGCCAGGGACACACCAGACCAGGGGCACATCAGGCCAGGGACACACCAGGCCAGGGACACACCAGGCCAGGGACACACCAGGCCAGGGACACACCAGGCCAGGGACACACCAGGCCAGGGACACATCAGGCTAGGGACACACCAGGCCAGGGACACACCAGGCCAGGGACACACCAGGCCAGGGACACACCAGGCCAGGGACGCACCAGGCCAGGGACACACCAGGCCAGGGACACACCAGGCCAGAGACACACAAGGCCAGAGACACATCAGGCCAGGGACACACCAGGCCAGGGACACATCAGGCCAGGGACACACCAGGCCAGGGACACACCAGGACAGGAACACACAAGGGCAGGGCTGAAAATCTGGAGCTGAGGTGACGTTATTCTCGTGTTATCACACGAAATCCAACGATTCCAAATTTTATGTAAGAAAAAGGACATTGACAAATTTCCCAGAACAATAACTTACTAGGAAGTATCCTGGCTGTAAGTTGCTTCAGTTATAATACTGAAGTATCCTGGCTGTAAGTTGCTTCAGTTATAATACTGAAGTATCCTGGCTGTAAGTTGCTTCAGTTATAATACTGAAGTATCCTGGCTGTAAGTTGCTTCAGTTATAATATACCGAAGTATCCTGGCTGTAAGTTGCTTCAGTTATAATATACTGAAGTATCCTGTCTGTAAGTTGCTTCAGTTATAATACTGAAGTATCCTGGCTGTAAGTTGCTTCAGTTATAATACTGAAGTATCCTGGCTGTAAGTTGCTTCAGTTATAATACACTGAAGTATCCTGTCTGTAAGTTGCTTCAGTTATAATATACTGAAGTATCCTGTCTGTAAGTTGCTTCAGTTATAATACTGAAGTATCCTGGCTGTAAGTTGCTTCAGTTATAATACTGAAGTATCCTGGCTGTAAGTTGCTTCAGTTATAATACACTGAAGTATCCTGTCTGTAAGTTGCTTCAGTTATAATACACTGAAGTATCCTGTCTGTAAGTTGCTTCAGTTATAATATACTGAAGTATCCTGTCTGTAAGTTGCTTCAGTTATAATACTGAAGTATCCTGGCTGTAAGTTGCTTCAGTTATAATACTGAAGTATCCTGGCTGTAAGTTGCTTCAGTTATAATATACTGAAGTATCCTGTCTGTAAGTTGCTTCAGTTATAATACTGAAGTATCCTGGCTGTAAGTTACTTCAGTTATAATACTGAAGTATCCTGTCTGTAAGTTGCTTCAGTTATAATACTGAAGTATCCTGGCTGTAAGTTGCTTCAGTTATAATACTGAAGTATCCTGGCTGTAAGTTGCTTCAGTTATAATACACTGAAGTATCCTGGCTGTAAGTTGCTTCAGTTATAATACACTGAAGTATCCTGGCTGTAAGTTGCTTCAGTTATAATACACTGAAGTATCCTGTCTGTAAGTTACTTCAGTTATAATACTGAAGTATCCTGTCTGTAAGTTGCTTCAGTTATAATACTGAAGTATCCTGTCTGTAAGTTGCTTCAGTTATAATACTGAAGTATCCTGGCTGTAAGTTACTTCAGTTATAATACTGAAGTATCCTGGCTGTAAGTTGCTTCAGTTATAATACACTGAAGTATCCTGTCTGTAAGTTGCTTCAGTTATAATACACTGAAGTATCCTGGCTGTAAGTTGCTTCAGTTATAATACACTGAAGTATCCTGGCTGTAAGTTGCTTCAGTTATAATATACTGAAGTATCCTGGCTGTAAGTTGCTTCAGTTATAATACACTGAAGTATCCTGTCTGTAAGTTGCTTCAGTTATAATACTGAAGTATCCTGTCTGTAAGTTGCTTCAGTTATAATACTGAAGTATCCTGGCTGTAAGTTGCTTCAGTTATAATACACTGAAGTATCCTGGCTGTAAGTTGCTTCAGTTATAATATACTGAAGTATCCTGTCTGTAAGTTGCTTCAGTTATAATACTGAAGTATCCTGGCTGTAAGTTACTTCAGTTATAATACTGAAGTATCCTGTCTGTAAGTTGCTTCAGTTATAATACTGAAGTATCCTGTCTGTAAGTTGCTTCAGTTATAATACTGAAGTATCCTGTCTGTAAGTTACTTCAGTTATAATGCTGAAGTATCCTGTCTGTAAGTTGCTTCAGTTATAATACTGAAGTATCCTGTCTGTAAGTTACTTCAGTTATAATACTGAAGTATCCTGGCTGTAAGTTGCTTCAGTTATAATACTGAAGTATCCTGGTTGTTTCTTCAGTTATAATACTGAAGTATCCTGTCTGTAAGTTGCTTCAGTTATAATACTGAAGTATCCTGTCTGTAAGTTGCTTCAGTTATAATACTGAAGTATCCTGGTTGTAAGTTGCTTCAGTTATAATACTGAAGTATCCTGGTTGTAAGTTACTTCAGTTATAATACTGAAGTATCCTGTCTGTAAGTTGCTTCAGTTATAATACTGAAGTATCCTGGTTGTAAGTTACTTCAGTTATAATACTGAAGTATCCTGGTTGTAAGTTACTTCAGTTATAATACTGAAGTATCCTGTCTGTAAGTTGCTTCAGTTATAATACTGAAGTATCCTGTCTGTAAGTTACTTCAGTTATAATACACTGAAGTATCCTGTCTGTAAGTTGCTTCAGTTATAATACTGAAGTATCCTGGCTGTAAGTTACTTCAGTTATAATACTGAAGTATCCTGTCTGTAAGTTGCTTCAGTTATAATATACTGAAGTATCCTGTCTGTAAGTTGCTTCAGTTATAATATACTGAAGTATCCTGTCTGTAAGTTGCTTCAGTTATAATACTGAAGTATCCTGTCTGTAAGTTGCTTCAGTTATAATACTGAAGTATCCAGGCTGTAAGTTGCTTCAGTTATAATACTGAAGTATCCTGGCTGTAAGTTGCTTCAGTTATAATACTGAAGTATCCTGGCTGTAAGTTACTTCAGTTATAATACTGAAGTATCCTGTCTGTAAGTTGCTTCAGTTATAATATACTGAAGTATCCTGTCTGTAAGTTGCTTCAGTTATAATATACTGAAGTATCCTGTCTGTAAGTTGCTTCAGTTATAATACTGAAGTATCCTGTCTGTAAGTTGCTTCAGTTATAATACTGAAGTATCCTGGCTGTAAGTTGCTTCAGTTATAATACTGAAGTATCCTGGCTGTAAGTTGCTTCAGTTATAATACTGAAGTATCCTGGCTGTAAGTTACTTCAGTTATAATACTGAAGTATCCTGTCTGTAAGTTACTTCAGTTATAATACTGAAGTATCCTGGCTGTAAGTTACTTCAGTTATAATACTGAAGTATCCTGTCTGTAAGTTACTTCAGTTATAATACTGAAGTATCCTGGTTGTAAGTTACTTCAGTTATAATACTGAAGTATCCTGGTTGTAAGTTACTTCAGTTATAATACTGAAGTATCCTGGTTGTAAGTTTCTTCAGTTATAATACTGAAGTATCCTGCCTGTAAGTTGCTTCAGTTATAATACTGAAGTATCCTGTCTGTAAGTTGCTTCAGTTATAATACTGAAGTATCCTGGTTGTAAGTTGCTTCAGTTATAATACTGAAGTATCCTGGTTGTAAGTTACTTCAGTTATAATACTGAAGTATCCTGTCTGTAAGTTGCTTCAGTTATAATACTGAAGTATCCTGGTTGTAAGTTACTTCAGTTATAATACTGAAGTATCCTGGTTGTAAGTTACTTCAGTTATAATACTGAAGTATCCTGTCTGTAAGTTGCTTCAGTTATAATACTGAAGTATCCTGTCTGTAAGTTACTTCAGTTATAATACACTGAAGTATCCTGTCTGTAAGTTGCTTCAGTTATAATACTGAAGTATCCTGGCTGTAAGTTACTTCAGTTATAATACTGAAGTATCCTGTCTGTAAGTTGCTTCAGTTATAATATACTGAAGTATCCTGTCTGTAAGTTGCTTCAGTTATAATACTGAAGTATCCTGGCTGTAAGTTGCTTCAGTTATAATACTGAAGTATCCTGGCTGTAAGTTGCTTCAGTTATAATATACTGAAGTATCCTGTCTGTAAGTTGCTTCAGTTATAATATACTGAAGTATCCTGTCTGTAAGTTGCTTCAGTTATAATACTGAAGTATCCTGTCTGTAAGTTGCTTCAGTTATAATACTGAAGTATCCTGGCTGTAAGTTGCTTCAGTTATAATACTGAAGTATCCTGGCTGTAAGTTACTTCAGTTATAATACTGAAGTATCCTGGCTGTAAGTTACTTCAGTTATAATACTGAAGTATCCTGGCTGTAAGTTACTTCAGTTATAATACTGAAGTATCCTGGCTGTAAGTTACTTCAGTTATAATACTGAAGTATCCTGTCTGTAAGTTACTTCAGTTATAATACTGAAGTATCCTGGTTGTAAGTTACTTCAGTTATAATACTGAAGTATCCTGGTTGTAAGTTACTTCAGTTATAATACTGAAGTATCCTGGTTGTAAGTTACTTCAGTTATAATACTGAAGTATCCTGGCTGTAAGTTACTTCAGTTATAATACTGAAGTATCCTGGTTGTAAGTTACTTCAGTTATAATACTGAAGTATCCTGGCTGTAAGTTACTTCAGTTATAATACTGAAGTATCCTGGCTGTAAGTTACTTCAGTTATAATACTGAAGTATCCTGGCTGTAAGTTACTTCAGTTATAATACTGAAGTATCCTGGTTGTAAGTTTCTTCAGTTATAATACTGAAGTATCCTGGCTGTAAGTTACTTCAGTTATAATACTGAAGTATCCTGGCTGTAAGTTGCTTCAGTTATAATACTGAAGTATCCTGGCTGTAAGTTACTTCAGTTATAATACTGAAGTATCCTGGCTGTAAGTTGCTTCAGTTATAATACACTGAAGTATCCTGGCTGTAAGTTGCTTCAGAAATAATACACTGAAGTCCTTCAGAAGAAGATGACTCCAATATTTTTAACCTGATTAAACGGGAATTAAAATTTCACAACTTTTTACACATACAGGTATTTTTTTTTTTTTGTACAATTGGCAGAAGTGGACATATTCTCTCGAGTTTCACTCTTAGCCGTCGTAGAATTGTAAGGCGCTTCTAAATGAACGTTTGAAACCGCGCTGCAGTAGATTTTGGGGGTTATCGAGATGTTCCGAAAATCTTTGTCTAGTTACCTTACAACAACGTCGAAAATTTAAAGCCTATCGGATGAGGCATTCTCGTGTTATGGGCCAAACAAAAACGAAAAGCTTTAAGGAAAATAAAAGAAATGAAATAAACTCTGGAAATCACTTAAAAATGGATAACTAAATATAAATGAAAGAATTTTGAAGACGGAGATAATATCAAAATTAAAAATATCGCAACCACGGGGAGACGCTATACCCGTAAGGATCATTCAGTCCCTAGTTATTAGCAATAAAAAATTATCAAAGAATTTTGGAAATAAATGCTCATCAAATTTTTCATTAAAAATTTTTTAATCTTTATCCAGGAAAAAAATAAATTAAAACCTCAACCCATGACAAAATAAATTTTAAAATGTTCTGTAACACTCATAACTTTTTCATATTTTTTCTAGATAATGTTGACTAGTTGCCGTGTTATGCAACACTGTAGCAACACTGTAGCAACGCTGTAGCACCACTGTAGCAACACTGTAACAACACTGTAACAACACTGTAACAACACTGTAACAACACTGTAACAACACTGTAACAACACTGTAACAACACTGTAACAACACTGTAACAACACTGTAACAACACTGTAACAACACTGTAACAACACTGTAGCAACACTGTAGCAACGCTGTAGCAACACTGTAGCAACGCTGTAGCACCACTGTAGCAACACTGTAACAACACTGTAGCAACACTGTAGCAATACTGTAGCAATATTGAAGCAACACTGTAGCAACACTGTAGCAATATTGTAGCAACACTGTAGCAACACTGTAGCAACACTGTAGCAACACTGTAGCAACGCTGTAACAACACTTTAGCAACACTGTAACAACACTGTAGCAACACTGTAGCAACACTGTAGCAACACTGTAGCAACACTGTAGTAACACTGTAGCACCACTGTAGCAACACTGTAGCAACACTGTAGCAACACTGTAGCAACATTGTAGCAACACTGTAGCAACACTGTAGCAACACTGTAGCAACATTGTAGCAACACTGTAGCAACATTGTAGCAACACTGTAGCAACACTGTAGCAACATTGTATCAACACTGTAGCAACATTGTAGCAACACTGTAACAACACTGTAGCAGCACTGTAGCGACACTGTAACAACACTGTAACAACACTATAGCAACACTGTAGCAACACTGCAGCAACACTGTAACAACACTGTAGCAACACTGTAACAACACTGTAGCAACACTGTAGTAACACTGTAATAACACTGTAGCAACACTGTAACAACACTGTAGCAACACTGTAACAACACTGTAGCAGCACTGTAGCAACACTGTAGCAACACTGTAGCAACACTGTAACAACACTGAAGCAACACTGTAGCAACAATGTAGCAACACTGTAACACTGTATCAAAACTGTAACACTGTAGCAGCACTGTAGCAACACTGTAGCAACACTGTAACAACACTGTAACAACACTGTAGCAACACTGTAGCAACACTAGCAACACTGTAACAATACTGTAGCAACACTGTAGCAACACTGTAACAACACTGTAGTAACACTAGCAACACTGTAGCAAGACTGTAACAACACTGCAACAACACTGTAGCAACACTGTAACAATATAACAACACTGTAACAACACTGTAGCAACACTGTAGCAACACTGTAACACTGTAGCAACACTGTAGCAACATTAGCATCACTGTAGCAACACTGTAACAACACTGTAGCAACACTGTAGCAACACTGTTACAACACTGTAGCAACATTGTATCAACACTGCAGCAACATTGTAGCAACACTGTAACAACACTGTAGCAGCACTGTAGCAACACTGTAACAACACTGTAGCAACACTGTAGCAACACTGTAACAACACTGTAGCAACACTGTAACAACACTGTAGCAACACTGTAGCAACACTGCAGCAACAGTGTAACAACAGTGTAACAACACTGTAACACTGTAGCAACACTGCTGCAACACTAGCAACACTGTTGCAACACTGTAACAACACTGTAGCAACACTGTTACAACACTGTAGCAACACTGTAGCAACACTAACAACACTGTAACACCACTGTAGCAACACCGTAGCAAAACTGTAAAAAACTGTAGCAACACTGTAGCAACACTGCAATGACACTGTAGCAACACTGTATCACACTCTAGCAACACTGTAAGAACACTGTAAGAACACTGTAGCTACACTGTAGCAACACTGTATCACACTCTAGCAACACTGTAAGAACACTGTAGCAACACTGTAGCTACACTGTAGCAACACTGTAACAACACTAGCAACACAACACCACGAGAGACAACACCATAAGACAGTAGCAGAACAACATAAGAGAACACTCTAGCAGAGCACTTTAGCGGAACACCAAAACACCATACAAGAACACACTAACAGAACACTGTAACACCGTACAAGGGCACCCTAACACAACACCATAACACGGTAAAGAACACCATAAAAGAAAAATTTAACAGATCATAACAGAACATAAGAAAATACCACCATAGCAGAATACCATAAAAGAGCTCACTAACAGAACACGCAAGCCAAACATAACACCATAACAGGGCATAACAGAACGCCATAACAGAACACTATAACAACTCCATAGCAATAGAAGACAGTGTTGTTAAGGGTAACAGTGCTCTAACTTTAAGACAGATCCACCAGTACATAATTAGAGTCCGGGAGAGTTGCAGTGCTGGTTATTACTGTTACTTGTTAAGCACTTACAAGGTGGAGCAGGGGCGTGGGGCTACGTCAGTCAGTCCCCAGGTCGAACAGGGGCGTGGGGCTACGTCAGTCAGTCCCCAGGTCGAACAGGGGCGTGGAACCACAGACAGTCCCCAGATCGTGCTCCTGAATCTAAAGTACTAATCCAAAATTACTAAAATCTCTCTCTCTCTCTCTCTCTCTCTCTCTCTCTCTCTCTCTCTCTCTCTCTCTGGGAAGGAGCTCAGTTGGGTTACAGTTGGTTGTCTCTGACAGAAGACAATACGTTTAGTATTTGTTCCGAAATCTTTCCCATTAGAGGCGCTGGGTAGCTCCATCAGTAGAGCGTCGGAATGTCAATCTGCAGCCACACACACACACATACACACACACACACACACACACACACACACACACACACACACACACATACACACACACACACACACATACACACACACACACACACACACACACACACACACACACATACACATACACATACACACACACACACACACACACATACATATATATTATATATATATATATATATATATATATATATATATATATATATATATATATATATATATATATATGTATGTCGTGCCGAATAGGCAGAACTTGCGATCTTGGCTTAAATAGCAACGCTCATCTTGCCATATAGGACAAGTGAAAATTTGTGTATGCAGTAATTTCGCCAAAATCATTCTGAACCTAACGAAAAAAATATATTTCACTGTGTTTGTTTAGTATTAAATTATTGTAAACAAATCTAAAATATATTTAGTTGGGTTAGGCTAAAATAAATTGCTCTTGTTATAATAAGGTTAGGTAAGTTTTCTAAGATTCTTTTGTTGCAAAATTAAAAATTTTTACATTAACATTAATGAAAAAAATATATCTTTAAACGTATCAGAGAAAATTTTAGAAATGACTTAATTTTAAATGAGTTCTTGCTAATTGACCAGTTTTACATATTCGACACGACATTATATATATATATCATGGTGCTGCAGACCACATCACTTATTCCCAGTACAAACTGAAGAAAACTTTTCAGTCTCTTCGTGCTAATTTAACTCTGAATTCTGGTGGAGTGTGTGCGGTCATATTGGAATATTTTCATCTTGTCTCATTGCTCATGCTGTCAGCCCTGGAGATATTTTTCAGGATGCTCGAACACTACGAATGGATGGTATATTAAGAACCCTGCTCACATCTCTAAGATGTGTGTGTGTGTGTGTGTGTGTGTTGTCAACGTGGCTATGATACCTTATACCTGCAGGATGCCTTCTGGTGTAGACGAGATGAATATATCCTAATAGACGGCGACTTAATGCTGCTTCCTCAGTATTTAGTACTGGTGTCTAGGTTATCCCGTACCGTCACCCATAAGAAGTTCATCATGAGACTGACAGACATCTATTAGAGTTGAGGTACATAAACACGCAAGTTGCAGAAGTGACCAAGGTAATGCTTACATAATGCACACACACACACACACACACACACACACACACACACACACACACACACACACACACATATGGGCGCCTGGCAAACCTGAGAACAGCGTTCCGATACCTTAGTAAGGAATCGTTCAAGACACTGTACATCGTGTACGTCAGGCCCACACTGGAGTATGCAGCACCTGTTTGGAACCCGCACTTGATCAAGCACGTCAACAAATTAGAGAAAGTGCAAAGGTTTGCGACAAGGTTAGTTCCAGAGCTAAGGGGAATGTCCTATGAAGAAAGGTTAAGGGAAATCGGCCTGACGACACTGGAGGACAGGAGGGTCAGGGGAGACATGATAACGACATATAAAATAATGCGCGGGATAGACAAGGTGGACAAAGACAGGATGTTCCGGGGAGGGGACACAGAAACAAGAGGTCACAATTGGAAGTTGATGACTCAGATGAGTCAAAGGGATGTTAGGAAGTATTTCTTCAGTCATAGAGTTGTCAGGAAGTGGAATAGCCTAGAAAGTGACGTAGTGGAGGAGGGAACCATACATAGTTTTAAGACGAGGTTTGATAAAGCTCATGGAGCAGGGAGAGAGAGGACCCAGTAGCAACCAGCAAAGAGGCGGGCCCAGGAGCTAAGACTCGACCCCTGCAACCACAAATAGGTGAGTACAAATAGGTGAGTACACACACCGAGGAGCACTAGGTGCAGCTTGTCACCAGGGAGCCAGAGTTAAGGGGCACTTCAGTTTCCCTGTCTCCTAATTTCATGTTTCTTTTTCCTCTGTAATCTACCTTGTCCATAATTACTATTGCATTTGCTTTGTCTGTTTTTGTAAAGCGAAGTCCAGGATTTTTCCTTAATTCATGGTATAACTAAACAAATCTTTGAGGACAACTGTGTTGGAGAGGACTGAGCTTTGCTCAGACCTTTAATGTTACAACACGTCTGCCACGTTGGTCCACGCATACTGAACACCTTCCTGACCTCGCGTGAACGTGGTGCTCAAAACCCATTAGGTATTTTCCATAAGGTAGGGGTTAAAGCCTATTTACTACACGATGGTCATTAAATCTGCATGTAACCTTCACACCGTCAGTCAAAAATATTGCAATCCCTCAAGATATTAAATTAAACTTTAAAGTAAATGTATATATACTGAGAGATATACGCCTCACGGTATATATATCACGTGTGTAGTATACCAGATATGTACGTATTTGGAGTGACCAGGATCTAACGACTGAATTATTTCCATAATAAAGTGTACTAAGTATTTATGCACTTGTTAGGCTGAAGACTATTTGCAAAGATGTGAAGAACAGTCCATAACAGTTCTGTGAAGAACTGTGCGTAATACTTGAAGAACAGTCCATAACAGTCCTACTGAAGAACAGGCCATAACAGTCCTACTGAAGAACAGGCCATAAGTCCTACTGAAGAACAGGCCATAACAGTCCTACTGAAGAACAGGCCATAACAGTCCTACTGAAGAACAGTCCATAAGTCCTACTGAAGAACAGGCCATAACAGTCCTACTGAAGAACAGGCCATAACAGTCCTACTGAAGAACAGTCCATAACAGTCCTACTGAAGAACAGGCCATAACAGTCCTACTGAAGAACAGGCCATAACAATCCTCTGAAAGTCCCACATTGATGAATCAGAATCTTGAACAGCTCACAATCTGACTATATCATGATTTTAGTCACGAAAAAGCTCTGTGTTCAAACCATCAGTCTTAAAGACTGATGGTCTGAACACATCAATTTCTGACTGAGGGACTGATTACCTCAAACTCCTCTTTTTTTTTTCCACCGTTCTTTGCATTGGACTGATGAAGTCACTGTGTGGCGAAACGTTTCCTCAATAAAGATTCCCAAATATTGCACAACTGTCTCATTCTTCAACCTGTCGGCTTTTTAAACCATTTATCACAAGTCTTCTGACGTGTTTTCTGACGTGTTTTTTCTGACGTGTGGTTTCTGACGTGTGTTTTTAAAACTCTGGTCGATTTCTAATACAAGGTTGATACCACAGTGTTGTTGGTCTCCAGGATATTGTAATGTTGATCAGGTGGTCAGATACATCCTAATATCTTATTATCATGGGGAGCGCTAAACCCATGGGGATTATATAGCGCCTGTGGAGGGGGGATGGAAAGCATTCAGACTCAATTCAGGGAACTGGAGCACAGATCTAATTACCTAGATCAAGAGCCCCTCTCACCAGCATCAAGGAACCTTCCTTGAGGGGTCAACATCTTAATATCACATCTTCCGTGCCTCAGCTTTCCTGAAGGTGAGTCGCATAACAGGGAACTTTTCCTTCACTCTTCATCGCTCAGACTTTTAAAACTTGTAATCTGATAGAAATGAACTACAGACCTTCTGTGATTGTTGTCTCAACACCTGTAGCCCCCCCCTCCCTCTCTCAGACTCGACGTCTCTTGTTCAATTTCCGCTTCTCGGAAAAAAAGTTTAGAAATATAACCAGTATAGCGGAAAGTTTGCATATACCCAAAATTGTATTATCTTGTTAACGTCAGGTAATATATTGCACGTAAGGCAATTTTGAAATATATATATATTTTTTTTCCGGGAGAGAAAATTCTCTTTCAAATATCCATTATTTTCAATACACATTTTTCAGGCAGAGACACATGAACACTTTATGTGGAAGCAACTTGAATTCTTCCTCTGACTGCCATTACTTTACAGAGATATTAAAGCATAAATTTTACGCGCTAATATTGGTCGCTAGACTCGGCACTCCATGTTACCAAGCATTCTCAATACATTGCCTGGGAAGCCAGACTCCCACGCTTAGGAAAAAGATTTATTGTCTTGGGACTGTATTGTCTGTTTCTTTATTGTTTGGCGGAATGTAATATGCAAGGATTCCTCTTGTGAATAACAGACTTGCTTGGAGTACACAGTGCTTGTGAGTGCATGGAAGAGGGTGCTACCAACAATATTGCTGACACCTGTCTCTAGTCCCTTTATATATATAGAAAACTCGATTGGATCGAGTCACAAGAGTATCACAACCTTGTATACCCGTGCCATGGCTCCAACTTGTGTCTAGCACCGTACTAAGTCGAACATAATTCATCAAGACTACGGTATAGAACACCAGTTGGAGTATCATACCTTCTTGGAGACATGACACTAAAGGAATTATTCACAGTGTGTGTATTGAATATATTCAGGGAAGTAAAGTTCATATCAGGACAGATTATGCTCACTACTCTCTGTCACACACACTTAAACTAGATAAAAATAGTTGAAAAAAAAAGGTGGTGAAACGTAAGATCGGAAGTCCCACGACAGGAGAACTTTAAAGAAGTGGGAATCTCACCCCTAAATCCTTTCAGTCGGTCAGACAAAAGGCAGCATCAGCGCCTCCCAAACTAATTAGCCTCATAAAGAGGTGGTGGAGCGGGACTCCGCGGTGGCGCAGGGAAACTCATCAAAGAATGAAATGTCGCCGACAGTTAAAGATCCCGCGAGGTCTCCGACGCTCCTGCCTGGCCACATTTAATTACCAGGTCTGCTCAAGAGGTTGTAATTGGCTGTTTGTGGCCATGAGTGCTGCAGACGCAGGAGGAGGTTAATAACTCACTAATTTCTCGTATCTCTCTTGCGTTTACGACTTCCCATTCTTTAACAATCTCATAATAAGGCAAAAGATACATGATAGTGAAACTGTTTATTAACTTGATAATGGCAAGAACATTAACCCAGAAATGGTCTGAAGGTTGCTTTCAGATAGTCATGAACTATTCCTCTATTGTAATTACTATCCTCCAGAGACAATAGCTTGAGTGACGAGAGAAGGAATGTGGACACGGGAGCTTACTACAGTGTCGGCTTACTTCCTTTCAACCTTTCGCTCCACGTAGAGCTCTACACAGAGCGAAATATTGTCATAATAAGCTCCCTCGCTCTGTCTGCACCTATGTATCTCCAAGACGTGTCTACACCCATGTATCTCCAAGACGTCTCTGCACCAATGTATCTTCAAGACGTCTCTGCATACGTGTATCTCAAAGACGTCTCTGCACCCATGTATCTCCAAGATGTCTCTGCACCCATATATCTCCAAGACGTCTCTGCACCCATGTATCTCCAAGACGTCTCTGCATACGTGTATCTCAAAGACGTCTCTGCACCCATGTATCTCCAAGACGTCTCTGCACCCATGTATCTCCAAGACGTCTCTGCATACGTGTATCTCAAAGACGTCTCTGCACCCATGTATCTCCAAGACGTCTCTGCACCCGTGTATTTCCAAGAAGTCTCTGCACCCATGTTTCTCCAAGACGTCTCTGCACCCAAGTATCTCCAAGACGTCTCTGCACCCATGTATCTCCAAGACGTCTCTGCATACGTGTATCTCAAAGACGTCTCTGCACCCATGTTTCTCCAAGACGTCTCTGCACCCAAGTATCTCCAAGACGTCTCTGCACCCATGTATCTCCAAGACGTCTCTGCACCCATGTATCTCCAAGACGTCTCTGCACCCATGTATCTCCAAGACGTCTCTGCACCCATGTATCTCCAAGACGTCTCTGCATACGTGTATCTCAAAGACGTCTCTGCACCCATATATCTCCAAGACGTCTCTGCACCCGTGTATATCCAAGATGTGTCTGCACCCATGTATCTCCAAGAGGTCTCTGCACCCATGTTACTCCAAGACGTCTCTGCACCCAAGTATCTCCAAGACGTCTCTGCACCCGTGTATCTTAAAGACGTTTCTGCACCCATGTATCTCCAAGACGTCTCTGCACCCATGTATCTCCAAGACGCCTCTGCACCCATTTATCTCCAAGACGTCTCTGCACCCATGTATATCCAAGACGTCTCTGCACCAGTGTATCTCCAAGACGTGTCTACACACATGTATCTCCAAGACGTCTCTGCATCCGTGTATCTCCAAGACGTCTCTGCACCCATGTATCTCCAAGACGTCTCTGCACCCGTGTATCTCCAAGACGTCTCTGCACCCGAGTATCTCCAAGACGTCTCTGCACCAATGTATCTTCAAGACGTCTCTGCATCCGTGTATCTCCAAGACGTCTCTGCACCCGTGTGTCTCCAAGACGTCTCTGCACCCATATATCTCCAAGACGTCTCTGCACACGTGTATATCCAAGACGTCTCTGCATCCTTGTATCTCCAAGACGTCTCTGCACCAATATATCTTCAAGACGTCTCTGCACCCGTGTATCTCCAAGACGTCTCTGCACCCATGTATCTCCAGACGTCTCTGCACCAATATATCTCCAAGACATCTCTGCACCCATGTATCTCCAAGACGTCTCTGCACCCATGTATCTCCAAGACGTCTCTGCACCCGTGTATCTCCAAGACGTCTTTGCACTCATGTATCTCCAAGACGTCTCTGCACCCATGTATCTCCAAGACGTCTCTGCACCAATGTATCTTCAAGACGTCTCTGCACCCGTGTATCTCCAAGACGTGTCTACACACATGTATCTCCAAGACGTCTTTGCGCCCATGTATCTCCAAGACGTCTCTGTATACGTGTATCTCCAAAACGTCTCTGCACCCGTGTATCTCCAAGACGTCTCTGCACCCGTGTATCTCCAAGACGTCTCTGCACCCGTGTATATCCAAGCCGTCTCTGCAACCGTGTATCTCCAAGACATCTCTGCATCCGTGTATCTCCAAGACGTCTCTGCACCAATCTTCAAGACGTCTCTGCATCCGTGTATCTCCAAGACGTCTCTGCACCCGTGTGTCTCCAAGACGTCTCTGCACCCATGTATCTCCAAGACGTCTCTGCACCCGTGTATCTGCAAGACGTCTCTGCACCCGTGTATCTTCAAGACGTCTCTGCACCCATGTATCTCCAAGACGTCTCTGCACCCATGTATCTCCAAGACGTCTCTGCACCCATGTATCTCCAAGACGTCTCTGCACCCATGTATCTCAAAGACGTCTCTGCACCCATGTATCTCTAAGACGTCTCTGCACCCGTGTATCTCCAAGACGTCTCTGCATCCGTGTATCTCCAAGACGTCTCTGCACCAATGTATCTCCAAGACGTCTCTGCACCCGTGTATCTCCAAGACGTCTCTGTACCCATGTATCTCCAAGACGTCTCTGCACCCATGTATCTCCAAGACGTCTCTGCACCCATGTATCTCAAAGACGTCTCTGCACCCATGTATCTCAAAGACGTCTCTGCACCCATGTATCTCTAAGACGTCTCTGCACCCGTGTATCTCCAAGACGTGTCTACACACATGTATCTCCAAAGACGTCTTTGCACCCATGTATCTCCAAGACGTCTCTGCACCCGTGTATCTCCAAGACGTCTCTGCACCCGTGTATCTCCAAGACGTCTGTGCACCCATGTATCTCCAAGACGTCTCTGCACCCGTGTATCTCCAAGACGTCTCTGCACCAACGTATCTTCAAGACGTCTCTGCATCCGTGTATCTCCAAGGCGTCTCTGCACCCGTGTGTCTCCAAGACGTCTCTACAGCCATGTATCTCCAAGACGTCTCTGCACCCGTTTATCTCCAAGACGTCTCTGCATCCGTGTATCTCCAAGACGTCTCTGCACCAATGTATCTTCAAGACGTCTCTGCATCCATGTATCTCCAAGACGTCTCTGGGTTCGTCTGCATGATGCAACAAATCATCGTTTTGAAACGGTGGCATAAATCAACAGAAGCTGAAGACCCCACAAGCTGAGGTTTAAGCAAATTTTGAGCCATCTGAGGCAGGCAGACAAATTTCAGGATGGCTGGATGGACACATTAGTGTTGGGTCACGGTATAAATTTTACAAATTGCAGTCAGTTGTGAGGCATTTGTCTGTGTGGCTGTGCTGTGGGGAAGAGGCGAGGTTCCCACACGCTTACCCGAGAACACTACGTTGTAAAGAGTAGAGAGAGAGAGAGAGAGAGAGAGAGAGAGAGAGAAAGAGAGAGAGAGAGAGAGAGAGAGAGAGAGAGAGAGCTAGGGAGGAAGGTCGACAAGGATAAATTTAGAAATTTGTGCCTACACAGCCTATACCCGTAAAAACGTTTTATTAGTCTCAAAAGAGGAATCAGCAATTGAATATTTATGTCGTCCAGAAGAGACGTACTTCATTTATTGAATGGAAAAGTCATACTCTACCATTTTAGTCTTAATATCAGCAAAAAATGGCACTGACACATTTCTCTAAAAATCTCACCCATTTTCTTCTTAGTAGGATGCACCAGTGGTGAAAGTTTAAACCCGATCGGAAGAGACTTCCTCAGGTTATCAAACGACAACCAAAATCCGGAACCTTCAATATAGAACGGAGCATTTGGCAGGTGCACATGTCAACTGTACCACGAACCTGTTTACTGGTTATAGTTCCCCAGGGTCGAAAATTTGAAGCCGATCGGATAAGGAATTGTGAAGTTACAAAGGAGAACCTGGGAAGTTAATGGAAGATAAGAGTTGTGTTCCTAACAATGTCTGACTCAGGAGGAAGATCGTACCAATACAGTATTAAAAAAATTTCATTATACCCTTAAATCTTAAAAAAAAAGGCCATAAAATGAAAGTTTTCAATACTTCAAACTTTTTCTTCTCATTTATATTTTTGAAAATCTCTAAAATTCAATATGGAAAGAAATATTTAATTTTGTTTGTAGAGTAAGTCCAGTTTGATGTAATTTCGTCAACAAAATCAGGAAACTGGTTCCTACATCGCCGAAATTAAACAGGAAAATAGTTTCCATTCAGATGCACGATCGCTCAAGAGTTTGATGCCGATAGGTAGAGATCTTCTCTAGGTGTTACACGGAAACCTTTCCGTGTAGAATGTCAGCCTCGTGGAATATCAACCTCGTGGAATGTCAGCCTCGTGGAATGTCAGCCGTGTGGAATGTCAGCCTCGTGGAATATCAACCTCGTGGAATGTCAGCCTCGTGGAATGTCAGCCGTGTGGAATGTCAGCCTCGTGGAATGTCAGCCGTGTGGAATGTCAGCCTCGTGGAATGTCAGCCGTGTAAAATGTCAGCCGTGTGGAATGCCAGCCTCGTTGAATGTCAGCCTCGTGGAATGTCAGCCTCGTGGAATGTCAGCCTTGTGGAATGTCAGCCGTGTGAAATGTTAACCGTATAGAATGTCAGCCTAGTGGAATGTCAACCGTGTGGAATGTCAGCCTTGTGGAATGTCAACCGTGTGGAATGTAAGCCTTGTGGAATGTCAGCCGTGTGGAATGTCAGCCTTGTGGAATGTCAGCCTTGTGGAATGTCAACCGTGTGGAATGTCAGCCTTGTGGAATGTCAACCGTGTGGAATGTCAGCCTTGTGGAATGTCAACCGTGTGGAATGTAAGCCTTGTGGAATGTCAGCCATTTGGAATGTCAGCCTTGTGGAATGTCAACCGTGTGGAATGTAAGCCTTGTGGAATGTCAGCCGTTTGGAATGTCAGCCTTGTGGAATATCAATCGTGTGGAATGTCAGCCTTGTGGAATGTCAGCCGTTTGGAATGTCAGCCTTATGGAATGTCAACCGTGTGGAATGTCAGCCTTGTGGAATGTCAACCGTGTGGAATGTCAGCCTTGTGGAATGTCAACCGTGTGGAATGTCAGCCTTGTGGAATGTCAACCGTGTGGAATGTCAGCCTTGTGGAATGTCAACCGTGTGGAATGTCAGCCTTGTGGAATGTCAACCGTGTGGAATGTCAGCCTTGTGGAATGTCAACCGTGTGGAATGTCAGCCTTGTGGAATGTCAACCGTGTGGAATGTCAGCCTTGTGGAATGTCAACCGTGTGGAATGTCAGCCTTGTGGAATGTCAACCGTGTGGAATGTCAGCCGTGTGGAATGTCAGCCTTGTGGAATGTCAACCGTGTGGAATGTCAGACTTGTAGAATGTCAGCCGTGTGGAATGTCAGCCTTGTGGAATGTCAACCGTGTGGAATGTCAGCCTTGTGGAATGTCAACCGTGTGGAATGTCAGCCTTGTGGAATGTCAGCCGTGTGGAATGGCAGCCTTGTGGAATGTCAACCGTGTGGAATGTCAGCCTTGTGGAATGTCAGCCGTGTGGAATGTCAGCCTTGTGGAATGTCAACCGTGTGGAATGTCAGCCTTGTGGAATGTCAGCCGTGTGGAATGTCAGCCTTGTGGAATGTCAACCGTGTGGAATGTCAGCCGTGTGGAATGTCAGCCTTGTGGAATGTCAGCCTTGTGGAATGTCAGCCTTGTGGAATGTCAGCCTTGTGGAATGTCAGCCTTGTGGAATGTCAACCGTGTGGAATGTCAGCCGTGTGGAATGTCAGCCTTGTGGAAGTGTGGAATGCACCTGGAACCACAGTGTTTAGTGAATGTCTATCACTGTCACAAATTTAATAATATTTACAGATTAAACCAGGCGTTCAAAGACACACCAGAGGTAAAAGTTTGAAGCCAATCGGAAGAATCATTCTCCAGTCACCGCATTGATTCCATTGATGCTCAGCTCAACATTAGTCTAGCGACAAACCTGGACCAAGAAAAACCCAGCAGGCAGTGTGCTGTGTACAAGACGCATCAGACATTAAATACTGAAGGCCGTCAAAAGTGCTATTTGCATATTTTATTAAGGGGACAAAACTTGCACATTAATATACACGATACTGACAAGTGTAAACCTGGTATTAATATATGATACTCACAAATTTAGAAAGACATGTGAGCAAACACGAGGATATATTTCTCAGAAAACGTTTCGGTCCTGACATCGCACTCTCCACCTGTCTTATTGTAACCTTTGTATGTTAGAAGTGATCAAGGTCCCGGATCCGAAATGTTTTATAATATGTTCTAGTGTTTGATTACTTGTGTTTCTAGCTCGATTGCTAGTTCACTCATCTCACAGACTGAAGTCCGGGGGGTCGATCCCCGGTGTGGGTGGATATATTAAGTCGTGTTTCCTTAAGATACCTGGGGTCCATGTTCACCTCTCAGTGAAACAGGTACCTGGGTGTTAGTCGACTGGTGTGGACCGCATCCTGGGGACGAAACTGACCTAATTTGCCCGAAATGATCAGCATAACAAGCAGCTTTCTATATAGTAGTATGTCATTGTTGTCGGCTAACTCTGTATACCTTGTACATGTAGAAATAAAGATTATTATTATTATAATTATTATTATTTTTATTATTATTGTTATTATTTTAAATCAAGTATACACCTGCCCAATGGAGTCTCCCTCTCCGCCATCGGTCAGTTAACATACAACCTTTTTTCCGAGTCTTTCAAGCCAGGCAACAGAGGTTCTTGCATGTTATCAAGCCAGGAAACAGAGGTTCTTGCATGTTATCAAGCCAGGCAACAGAGGTTCTTGCATGTTATCAAGCCAGGCAACAGAGGTTCTTGCATGTTATCAAGCCAGGCAACAGAGGTTCTTGCATGTTATCAAGCCAGGCAACAGAGGTTCTTGCATGTTATCAAGCCAGGCAACAAAGGTTCTTGCATGTTATCAAGCCAGGCAACAGAGGTTCTTGCATGCTATCAAGCCAGGCTACAGAGGTTCTTGCATGTTATCAAGCCAGGCAACAGAGGTTCTTGCATGTTATCAAGCCAGGCAACAGAGGTTCTTGCATGTTATCAAGCCAGGCAACAGAGGTTCTTGCATGTTATCAAGCCAGGCAACACAGGTTCTTGCATGTTATCAAGCCAGGCAACAGAGGTTCTTGCATGTTATCAAGCCAGGCAACAAAGGTTCTTGCATGTTATCAAACCAGGCAACAGAGGGTCTTGCATATTATCAAGCCAGGCAACAGAGGTTCTTGCATGTTATCAAGCCAGGCAACAGAGGTTCTTGCATGCTATCAAGCCAGGCTACAGAGGTTCTTGCGTGTTATCAAGCCAGGCAACAGAGGTTCTTGCATGTTATCAAGCCAGGCAACAAAGGTTCTTGCATGTTATCAAGCCAGGCTACAGAAGTTCTTGCATGTTATCAAGCCAGGCAACAAAGGTTCTTGCATGTTATCAAGCCAGGCAACAGAGGTTCTTGCATGTTATCAAGCCAGTGAACGAAGGTTCTTGCATGCTATCAAGCCAGGCAAAAGAGGTTCTTGCATGTTATCAAGCCAGGCAACAAAGGTTCTTGCATGTTATCAAGCCAGGCAACAGAGGTTCTTGCATGTTGTCAAACCAGTCTACAGAAGTTCTTGCATGTTATCAAGCCAGGCAACAGAAGTTCTTTCATGTTATCAAGCCAGGCAACAGAGGTTCTTTCATGTTATCAAGCCAGGCAACAGAGGTTATTGCATGTTATCAAGGCAGGCAACAGAGGTTCTTTCATGTTATCAAGCCAGGCAACAGAGGTTCTTGCATGTTATCAAGCCAGGCAACAGAGGTTCTTGCATGTTATCAAGCCAGGCAAAAGAGGTTCTTGTATGTTATCAAGCCAGGCAACAGAGGTTCTTTCATGTTATCAAGCCAGGCAACAGAGGTTCTTTCATGTTATCAAGCCAGGCAACAGAGGTTCTTGTATGTTATCAAGCCAGGCAACAGAGGTTCTTTCATGTTATCAAGCCAGGCAACAGAGGCTTTTGTATGTTATCAAGCCAGGCAACAGAGGTTCTTGCATGTTATCAAGCCAGGCAACAGAGGTTTTTGCATGCTATCAAGCCAGGCAATAGAGGTTCTTTCATGTTATCAAGCCAGGCAACAGAGGTTCTTGCATGCTATCAAGCCAGGCAATAGAGGTTCTAGCATGTTATCAAACCAGGCAACAGAGGTTCTTGCATGTTATCAAGCCAGACAACAGAGGTCCTTGTATGTTATCAAGCCAATCAACAGAGGTTCTTGCATGTTATCAAACCAGTGAATGAAGGTTCTTGCATGCTATCAAGTCAGGCAACAGAGGTTCTTGCATGTTATCAAGCCAGGCAACAGAGGTTCTTGCATGTTATCAAGGAAGGGAACAAAGGTTCTTGCATGTTATCAAGCCAGGCAACAGAGGTTCTTGCATGTTATCAAGCCAGGCAACAAAGGTTCTTGTATGTTATCAATCCAATCAACAGAGGTTCTTGCATGTTATCAAACCAGTGAATGAAGGTTCTTGCATGCTATCAAGTCAGGCAACAGAGGTTCTTGCATGTTATCAAGCCAGGCAACAGAGGTTCTTGCATGTTATCAAGGAAGGGAACAAAGGCTCTTGCATGTTATCAAGCCAGGCAACAGAGGTTCTTGCATGTTATCAAGCCAGGCAACAAAGGTTCTTGCATGTTATCAAGCCAGGCAACAGAAGTTCTTTCATGTTATCAAGCTAGGCAAAAGAGGTTCTTGTATGTTATCAAGCCAGGCAACAAAGGTTCTTTCATGTTATCAAGCCAGGCAACAGAGGTTCTTTCATGTTATCAAGCCAGGCAACAGAGGTTCTTGCATGTTATCAAGCCAGGCAACAGAGGTTCTTTCATGTTATCAAGCCAGGCAACAGAGGTTCTTTCATGTTATCAAGCTAGGCAAAAGAGGTTCTTGTATGTTATCAAGCCAGGCAAAAGAGGTTCTTTCATGTTAACAAGCCAGGCAACAGAGGTTCCTTCATGTTATCAAGCCAGGCAAGAGGTTCTTGTATGTTATCAAGCCAGGCAACAGAGGTTCTTTCATGTTATCAAGCCAGGCAACAGAGGTTCTTGTATGTTATCAAGCCAGGCAACAGAGGTTCTTGCATGCTATCAAGCCAGGCAACAGAAGTTCTTGCATACTATAAAGCCAGGCAGCAGAAATTCTTGCATGTTATCAAGTCAGGCAACAGAGGTTCTTGCATGTTATCAAGCCAGGCAACAGAGGTTCTTGCATGTTATCAAGCCAGGCAACAGAGGTTCTTGCATGTTATCAAGCCAGGCAACAGAGGATCTTGCATGTTATCAAGCCAGGCAACAGAGGTTCTTGCATGTTATAAAGCCAGGCAACAGAGGTTCTTGCATGTTATCAAGCCAGACAACAGAGGTCCTTGCATACTATCAAGCCAGGCAACAGAGGTTCTTGCATGTTATCAAGCCAGGCAACAGAGGTTCTTGCATGTTATCAAGCCAGGCAACAGAGGTTCTTGCATGTTATCAAGCCAGTCAACAGAGGTTCTTGCATGTTATCAAGCCAGGCAACAGAAGTTCTTGCATGTTATCAAGCCAGGCAACAGAGGTTCTTGCATGTTATCAAGCCAGGCAACAGAGGTTCTTGCATGTTATCAAGCCAGGCAACAGAGGTTCTTGCATACTATCAAGCCAGGCAACAGAGGTTCTTGCATGTTATCAAGCCAGGCAACAGAGGTTCTTGCATGCTATCAAGCCAGGCAACAGAGGTTCTTGCATGTTATCAAGCCAGGCAACAGAGGTTCTTGCATGTTATCAAGCCAGAAAACAGAGGTTCTTGCATGTTATCAAGCCAATCAACAGAGGTTCTTGCATGTTATCAAGCCAGTGAACGAAGGTTCTTGCATACTATCAAGCCAGGTAAAGAAGGTTCTTGCATGCTATCAAGTCAGGTAACTAAGGTTCTTTCATATCATAAAACCAGGCAACAGAGGTTCTAGCATGCTATCAAGCCAGGCAACAGAAGTTCTTGCATACTATAAAGCCAGGCAGCAGAGGTTCTTGCATGTTATCAAGTCAGGCAGCAGAGGTTCTTGCATGTTATAAAGCCAGGCAACAGAGGTTCTTGCATGTTATCAAGCAAGACAACAGAGGTTCTTGCATGTTATCAAGCAAGGCAACGAAGATTCTTGCATGTTATCAAGCCAGGCAACAGAGGTTCTTGCATGTTATAAAGACAGGCAACAGAGGTTCTTGCATGTTATCAAGTCAGCCAACAGAGGTTCTTGCATGTTATCAAACCAGACAACAGAGGGTCTTCCATGTTATCAAGCCAGTGAACGAATGTTCTTGCATACTATCAAGCAAAGAAACAGAGGTTCTTGCATACTATCAAGCCAGGCAACAGAGGTTCTTGCATACTATCAAGCCAGGGAACAGAGGTTCTTGCATGTTATCAAGCCAGGCAACAGAGGTTCTTGCATGTTATCAAGCCAGGCAACAGAGGTTCTTGCATGTTATCAAGCCAGGCAACAGAGGATCTTGCATGTTATCAAGCCAGGCAACAGAGGTTCTTGCATGCTATCAAACCAGGAAAGAGGGAGTTCTTGCATACTATCAAGCCAGGCAACAGAGGTTCTTGCATGTTATCAAGCCAGGCAACAGAGGTTCTTGCATGTTATCAAGCCAGGCAACAGAGGTTCTTGCATGTTATCAAGCCAGGCAACAGAGGTTCTTTCATGTTATCAAGCCAGGCAAAAGAGGTTCTTGCATGTTATTAAGCCAGGCAACAAAGGGTCTTGCATGTTATCAAGCCAGGCAACACAGGTTCTTGCATGTTATCAAGCCAGGCAACAGAGGTTCTTGCATGTTATCAAGCCAGGCAACAGAGGTTCTTGCATGTTATCAAGCCAGGCAACAGAGGTTCTTTCATGTTATCAAGCCAGGCAAAAGAGGTTCTTGCATGTTATCATGCCAAGCAACAAAGGGTCTTGCATGTTATCAAGCCAGGAAACAGAGGTTCTTGCATGTTATCAAGCCAGGCAACAGAGGTTCTTGCATGTTATCAAGTCAGGCAACAGAAGTTCTTGCATGTTATCAAGCCAGGCAACAGAGGTTCTTGCATGTTATCAAGCCAGGCAACTAAGGTTCTTGCATGTTATCAAGCCAGGCAACAGAGGCTCTTGCATACTACCAAGCCAGGCAACAAAGGTTCTTGCATGTTATCAAGCCAGGCAACAGAGGTTCTAGCATGTTATCAAACCAGGCAACAGAGGTTCTTGCATGTTATCAAGCCAGACAACAGAGGTCCTTGCATGTTATCAAGCCAATCAACAGAGGTTCTTGCATGTTATCAAGCCAGGCAACTAAGGTTCTTGCATGTTATCAAGCCATTCAACAGAGGTTCTTGCATGTTATCAAGCCAGGCAACAGAGGTTGTTGCATGTTATCAAGCCAGGCAACAGAAGTTCTTGCATGTTATCAAGCCAGGCAACTAAGGTTCTTGCATGTTATCAAGCCAGGCAACTAAAGTTCTTGCATGTTATCAAGCCAGGCAACAGAGGTTCTTGCATGCTATCAAGCCAGGCAACAGAGGTTCTAGCATGTTATCAAACCAGGCAACAGAGGTTCTTGCATGTTATCAAGCCAGACAACAGAGGTCCTTGTATGTTATCAAGCCAATCAACAGAGGTTCTTGCATGTTATCAAGCCAGTGAACGAAGGTTCTTGCATGCTATCAAGCCAGGCAACAGAGGTTCTTGCATGTTATCAAGCCAGGCAACAGAGGTTCTTGCATGTTATCAAGGAAGGGAACAAAGGTTCTTGCATGTTATCAAGCCAGGCAACAGAGGTTCTTGCATGTTATCAAGCCAGGCAACAAAGGTTCTTGCATGTTTTCAAGCCAGGCAACAGAGGTTCTTGCATGTTATCAAACCTGTCTACAGAAGTTCTTGCATGTTATCAAGCCAGGCAACAGAAGTTCTTTCATGTTATCAAGCCAGGCAACAGAGGTTCTTTCATGTTATCAAGCCAGGCAACAGAGGTTCTTGCATGTTATCAAGCCAGGCAACAGAGGTTCTTTCATGTTATCAAGCCAGGCAACAGAGGTTCTTTCATGTTATCAAGCCAGGCAACAGAGGTTCTTGCATGTTATCAAGCCAGGCAACAGAGGTTCTTGCATGTTATCAAGCCAGGCAACAGAGGTTCTTTCATGTTATCAAGCCAGGCAACAGAGGTTCTTTCATGTTATCAAGCCAGGCAACAGAGGTTCTTGCATGTTATCAAGCCAGGCAACAGAGGTTCTTGCATGTTATCAAGCCAGGCAAAAGAGGTTCTTGTATGTTATCAAGCCAGGCAACAGAGGTTCTTTCATGTTATCAAGCCAGGCAACAGAGGTTCTTGTATGTTATCAAGCCAGGCAACAGAGGTTCTATAGTCGCTATAGTCGCGAGTGAACCTCGCTATAGTCGCGAGTGGACCTCGCTATATTCGCGAGTGGACCTCGCCATAGTCACAAGTAGATCTCGCCATAGTCACAAGCGGACCTCGCCATAGTCACAAGTGGACATCGCCATTGTCACATGTGGACCTCGCCATAGTCACAAGTGGACCTCGCCATAGTCACAAGTGGACCTCGCCATAGTCGCGAGTGGACCTCGCCATACTCGCGAGTGGACGTCACCATAGTCACAAGTTGACCTCACCATAGTCGCGAGTGACCCCTCGCCTTAATCACGAGTGGACCTCGCCATAGTCGCGAGTGAAACTTGCCATAGTCACGAGTGGACCTCGCCATAGTCGCGAGTGAACCTGTCCATAGTCACGAGTGGACCTCGGCATAGTCGCGAGTGAACCTCTCCATAGTCACGAGTGGACCTCGCCATAGTCGCGAGTGAACATCGCCATAGTCGCGAGTGAACCTCGCCATAGTCGCGAGTGACCCTCGCCATAGCCGCGAGTGACCGTCGTCATAGTCATGAGTGGACCTTGCCATAGTCGCGAGTGAACCTTGCCATAGTCGCGAGTAAACCTCGCCATAGTCGCTAGTGGACCTCACCATAGTCACAAGTGGACCTCACCATAATCACAAGTTGACCTCGCCAGAGTCGCGAGTGACCCCTCGCCATAGTCACGAGTGGACCTCGGCATAGTCGCGAGTGAACCTCGCCATAGTCACGAGTGGACCTCGCCATAGTCGCGAGTGAACCTTGACATAGTCACGAGTGGACCTCGCTATAGTAGCGAGTGAACCTCGTCATAGTCGCGAGTGAACCTCGCCATAATAGCGAGTGAACCTCGCCATAGTAGCGAGTGGACCTCGCCATAGTCGCGAGTGGACCTCGCCATAGTCGCGAGTGGATCTCGCCATAGTCGCGAGTGGACCTCGCCATAGTCGCGAGTGATCCTCGCTATAGTCGCGAGTGGACCTCGCTATAGTCGCGAGTTATCTCGCCATAGTCGCGAGTGAACCTCGCTATAGTCTCGAGTGGACCTCGCTATAGTCGTGAGTGGGCCTCGCTATGGTCGTGAGTGGACCTCGCTATGGTCGCGAATGGACCTCGCCATAGTCGTGAGTGCATCTCGCCATAGTCGCGAGTGGACCTCGCCATAGTCGCGAGTGGACCTCGCCATAGTCGCGAGTGAACCTCGCTATAGTAGCGAGTGGACCTCGCCATAGTCGCGAGTGGACCTCGCCATAGTCGCGAGTGGATCTCGCCATAGTCGCGAGTGGACCTCGCCATAGTCGCGAGTGATCCTCGCTATAGTCGCGAGTGGACCTCGCTATAGTCGCGAGTTATCTCGCCATAGTCGCGAGTGAACCTCGCTATAGTCTCGAGTGGACCTCGCTATAGTCGTGAGTGGACCTCGCTATGGTCGTGAGTGGACCTCGCTATGGTCGCGAATGGACCTCGCCATAGTCGCGAGTGCATCTCGCCATAGTCGCGAGTGGACCTCGCCATAGTCGCGAGTGGACCTCGCCATAGTCGCGAGTGAATCTCGCTATAGTCGCGAGTGGACCTCGCTATAGTCGCGAGTGGACCTCGCCATAGTCACAAGTAGATCTCGCCATAGTCACAAGCGGACCTCGCCATAGTTACAAGTGGACATCGCCATAGTCACATGTGGACCTCGCCATAGTCACGAGTGGACCTCGCCATAGTCACGAGTGGACCTCGCCATAGTCACAAGTGGACCTCGCCATAGTCGCGAGTGGACCTCGCCATACTCGCGAGTGGACGTCACCATAGTCACAAGCTGACCTCGCCATAGTCGTGAGTGACCCCTCGCCATAGTCACGAGTGGACCTCGCCATAGTCGCGAGTGAAACTTGCCATTGTCACGAGTGGACCTCGCCATAGTCGCGAGCGAACCTCGCCATATTAGCGAGTGAACCTCGCCATAGTCGCGAGTGGACCTCGACATATTCGCGAGTTGATCTCGCCATAGCCGCGAGTGGACCTCGCCATAGTCGAGATTGAACCTCGCCATAGTCGCGAGTGGACCTCGCTATAGTCACGAGTGGACCTCGCCATAGTCACAATTAGATCTCGCCATAGTCACAAGCGGACCTCGCCATAGTCACAAGTGGACATCGCCATAGTCACAAGTGGACCTCGCCATAGTCACAAGTGGACCTCGCCATAGTCACAAGTGAACCTCGCCATAGTCACAAGTGAACCTCGCCATAGTCACAAGTGGACCTCGCCATAGTCACAAGTGGACCTCGTCATAGTCACAAGTGGACCTCGCCATTGTCACAAGTGAAACTCGCCATAGTCACAAGTGGACCTCGCCATAGTCACAAGTGGACCTCGCCATAGTCACAAGTGGACATCGTCATAGTCACAAGTGGACCTCGCCATAGTCACAAGTGAACCTCGCCATAGTCACAAGTGGACCTCGCCATAGTCACAAGTGGACCTCGCCATATTCACAAGTTGACCACGCCATAGTCACAAGTGGACCTCGCCACAGTCACAAGTGAACCTCGCCATAGTCACAAGTGGACCTCGCCATAGTCGCAAGTGAACCTCGCCATAGTCACAAGTGGACCTCGCCATAGTAACAAGTGAACCTCGCCGTAGTCACAAGTGAACCTCGCCATAGTCACAAGTGGACCTCGCCATAGTCACAAGTGAATCTCGCCATAGTCACAAGTGGACCTCGCCATAGTCACAAGTGGACCTCGCTATAGTCACAAGTGAACCTCGCCATAGTCGCGAGTGGACCTCGCCATAGTCACAAGTGGACCTCGCCTTAGTCACAAGTGGATCTCGCCATAGTCACAAGTGGACCTCGCCATAGTCACAAGTGGACCTCGCTATAGTCACAGGTGAACCTTGCCATAGTCACAAGTTGACCTCGCCATAGTCACAAGTGGACCTCGCCATAGTCGCGAGGGGACCTCGCCATAGTCACAAGTGGACCTCGCCATAGTCACAAGTGAACCTCGCCATAGTCACAAGTGGACCTCGCTATAGTCACAAATGGACCTCGCCTTAGTCACAAGTGGATCTCGCCATAGTCACAAGTGGACCTCGCCATAGTCACAAGTGGACCTCGCTATAGTCACAGGTGAACCTTGCCATAGTCACAAGTTGACCTCGCCATAGTCACAAGTGGACCTCGCCATAGTCACAAGTGGACCTCGCCATAGTCACAAGTGAACCTCGCCATAGTCACAAGTGGTCCTCTTCATAGTCACAAGTGGACCTCGTCATAGTCACAAGTGGACCTCGCCATAGTCACAAGTGGACCTCGTCATAGTCACAGGTGGACCTCGCCATAGTCACAAGTGGACATGTCATAGTCACAAGTGAACCTCGTTATAGTCACAAGTGGACCTCGCCATAGTCACAAGTGGACCTCGCCATAGTCACAAGTGGACCTCGCCATATTCACAAGTGGACCTCGTCATAGTCACAAGTGGACCTCGCCATAGTCACAAGTGGACATGTCATAGTCACAAGTGAACCTCGTCATAGTCACAAGTGGACCTCGTCATAGTCACAAGTGGACCTCGCCATAGTCACAAGTGGACCTCGTCATAGTCACAAGTGGACCTCGCCATAGTCACAAGTGGACCTTGCCATAGTCACAAGTGGACCTCGCCATAGTCACAAGTGGACCTCGTCATAGTCACAAGTGGACCTCGCCATAGTCACAAGTGGACCTCGTCATAGTCACAAGTGAACCTCGTCATAGTCACAAGTGGACCTCGCCATAGTCACAAGTGGACCTCGCCATAGTCACAAGTGGACCTCGTCATAGTCACAAGTGGACCTTGCCATAGTCACAAGTGGACCTCGTCATAGTCACAAGTGGACCTCGTCATAGTCGTAAGTGGACCTCCCCATAGTCACAAGTGGACCTCGCCATAGTCACAAGTGGACCTCGTCATAGTCACAAGTGGACCTCGTCATAGTCACAAGTGGACCTCGTCATAGTCGTAAGTGGACCTCGCCATAGTCACAAGTGAACCTCGCCATAGTCACAAGTGGACCTCTTCATAGTCACAAATGGACCTCGCCATTGTCACAAGTGAACTTCGCCATAGTCACAAGTGGACCTCGTCATAGTCGCAAGTGGACCTCGCCATAGTCACAAGTGGACCTCGCCATAGTCACAAGTGAACCTCACTATAGTCACAAGTGGAACTCGCCATAGTCACAAGTGAACCTCGCCATAGTCACAAGTGGACCTCGCCATAGTCACAAGTGGACCTCGCCATAGTCACAAGTGAACCTCGCCATAGTCACAAGTGGACCTCTTCATAGTCACAAGTGGACCTCGTCATAGTCACAAGTGGACCTCGCCATAGTCACAAGTGGACCTCGCCATAGTCACAAGTGGACCTCGTCATAGTCACAGGTGGACCTCGCCATAGTCACAAGTGGACCTCGTCATAGTCACAAGTGGACCTCGTCATAGTCACAAGTGGACCTCGTCATAGTCACAAGTGGACCTCGCCATAGTCACAAGTGGACCTCGTCATAGTCACAAGTGGACCTCGCCATAGTCACAAGTGGACCTCGTCATAGTCACAAGTGGACCTCGTCATAGTCACAAGTGAACCTCGTCATAGTCACAAGTGGACCTCGCCATAGTCACAAGTGGACCTCTCCATAGTCACAAGTGGACCTCGTCATAGTCACAAGTGGACCTCGCCATAGTCACAAGTGAACCTCGCCATAGTCACAAGTGGACCTCGCCATAGTCACAAGTGAACCTCACTATAGTCACAAGTGGACCTCGCCATAGTCACAAGTGGACCTCGCCATAGTCACAAGTGAACCTCGCCATAGTCACAAGTGGACCTCGTCATAGTCACAAGTGGACCTCGTCATAGTCACAAGTGGACCTCGCCATAGTCACAAGTGGACCTCGCCATAGTCACAAGTGGACCTCGTCATAGTCACAAGTGGACCTCGCCATAGTCACAAGTGGACCTTGCCATAGTCACAAGTGGACCTCGCCATAGTCACAAGTGGACCTCGCCATAGTCACAAGTGGACCTCGTCATAGTCACAAGTGGACCTCGTCATAGTCACAAGTGGACCTCGTCATAGTCACAAGTGGACCTCGCCATAGTCACAAGTGAACCTCGTCATAGTCACAAGTGGACCTCGTCATAGTCACAAGTGAACCTCGCCATAGCCACAAGTGAACCTCGCCATAGTCACAAGTGGACCTCGTCATAGTCACAAGTGGACCTCGTCATAGTCACAAGTGGACCTCGCCATAGTCACAAGTGGACCTCGTCATAGTCACAAGTGAACCTCGTCATAGTCACAAGTGGACCTCGCCATAGTCACAAGTGGACCTCGTCATAGTCACAAGTGGACCTCGTCATAGTCACAAGTGGACCTCGTCATAGTCGTAAGTGGACCTCGCCATAGTCACAAGTGGACCTCGCCATAGTCACAAGTGGACCTCGTCATAGTCACAAGTGGACCTCGTCATAGTCACAAGTGGACCTCGTCATAGTCGTAAGTGGACCTCGCCATAGTCACAAGTGAACCTCGCCATAGTCACAAGTGGACCTCGTCATAGTCACAAGTGGACCTCGTCATAATCACAAGTGGACCTCTTCATAGTCACAAGTGGACCTCGTCATAGTCGTAAGTGGACCTCGCCATAGTCACAAGTGAACCTCGCCATAGTCACAAGTGGACCTCGTCATAGTCACAAGTGGACCTCGTCATAGTCACAAGTGGACCTCGCCATAGTCACAAGTGGACCTCGTCATAGTCATAAGTGGACCTCGCCATAGTCACAAGTGGACCTCTTCATAGTCACAAGTGGAACTCGTCATAGTCGTAAGTGGACCTCGCCATAGTCACAAGTGGACCTCGTCATAGTCACAAGTGGACCTCGCCATAGTCACAAGTGGACCTCGTCATAGTCGTAAGTGGACCTCGCTATAGTCACAAGTGGACCTCGTCATAGTCACAAGTGGACCTCGTCATAGTCACAAGTGGACCTCGTCATAGTCACAAGTGGACCTCGTCATAGTCACAAGTGGACCTCGCCATAGTCACAAGTGGACCTCGCCATAGTCACAAGTGGACCTCGTCATAGTCACAAGTGGACCTCGTCATAGTCACAAGTGGACCTCGTCATAGTCACAAGTGGACCTCGCCATAGTCACAAGTGGACCTCGTCATAGTCGTAAGTGGACCTCGCTATAGTCACAAGTGGACCTCGTCATAGTCACAAGTGGACCTCGTCATAGTCACAAGTGGACCTCGTCATAGTCACAAGTGGAGCTCGTCATAGTCACAAGTGGACCTCGTCATAGTCACAAGTGGACCTCGCCATAGTCACAAGTGGACCTCGTCATAGTCACAAGTGGACCTCGTCATAGTCACAAGTGGACCTCGTCATAGTCACAAGTGGACCTCGTCATAGTCACAAGTGGACCTCGTCATAGTCACAAGTGGACCTCGTCATAGTCACAAGTGGACCTCGCCATAGTCACAAGTGGACCTCGTCATAGTCACAAGTGGACCTCGTCATAGTCACAAGTGGACCTCGTCATAGTCACAAGTGGACCTCGTCATAGTCACAAGTGGACCTCGTCATAGTCACAAGTGGACCTCGTCATAGTCACAAGTGGACCTCGTCATAGTCACAAGTGGACCTCGTCATAGTCACAAGTGGACCTCGTCATAGTCACAAGTGGACCTCGTCATAGTCACAAGTGGACCTCGTCATAGTCACAAGTGGACCTCGTCATAGTCACAAGTGGACCTCGTCATAGTCACAAGTGGACCTCGTCATAGTCACAAGTGGACCTCGTCATAGTCACAAGTGGACCTCGCCATAGTCACAAGTGGACCTCGTCATAGTCGTAAGTGGACCTCGCTATAGTCACAAGTGGACCTCGTCATAGTCACAAGTATACCTCGTCATAGTCGTAAGTGGACCTCGCTATAGTCACAAGTGGACCTCGTCATAGTCACAAGTGGACCTCGTCATAGTCACAAGTGGACCTCGTCATAGTCACAAGTGGACCTCGTCATAGTCACAAGTGGACCTCGTCATAGTCACAAGTGGACCTCGTCATAGTCACAAGTGGACCTCGTCATAGTCACAAGTGGACCTCGTCATAGTCACAAGTGGACCTCGCCATAGTCACAAGTGGACCTCGTCATAGTCACAAGTGGACCTCGCCATAGTCACAAGTGGACCTCGTCATAGTCACAAGTGGACCTCGTCATAGTCACAAGTGGACCTCGTCATAGTCACAAGTGGACCTCGCCATAGTCACTCTTGACCAGCAACAAAAACTGAAGCCGGCCACAAGAGTCCCTCTTATTTATATGTGAAATAATGAATATTTTAGAGATAGGAAAACTAGGAAAAAAATCAGAATATCACTTAAAGATATTCCTACAACGAAATATATTAATAATAATAATTAGATATTTTTTCAGTCACTGTGCGATCATAAGCCCAATTTCCTCTATCTCAATAACAAAAAAAATGTATATCCATATCCCACAAGCTGAGGCCCCACTATTTCAATACATGTAAAAGGAATGGTACAGAGTGCCGCACACGTTTCTAATACAGTTAAATATCAGCCCTGAAAATTTTAGTGCCAATCAGAAGGGGCATTCTATAGTTATCGCATGGAGACCATTATCCTAAAACATACTAGCACTTAATGTTTGAAGCCACTCTCAAGTTGCATTCTCAAGTTTAGTGGCATTTGAGAATGGAAGCCGAGCAGATGAGGCATTTACAGATTATTGTATGAAAATCAGTTTACCTGGAGACCTGGAGCTTATCTGGACACCTGGAGCTTACCTGGAGAGGGTTTCGGGGGTCAACGCCCCCGTAGCTCGGTCTGGGACCAGGCCTCATGGTGGATCAGGGTCTGATCAACCAGGCTGCTACTGCTGGCCGCACGCAAACTGAAGTACGAACCCCAGCCCGGTTGGTCAGGTACCATTAATTTCATGAACCTTTCCAGACTTATTGTTTACCATTGTCGAAAATCTGAAGCAGATCGGGTACTTTTGCTTTGTCTCTCTTGTCGTAGTTCGTTGTTACTAACCTACAACGTTGATTCGTAATTTTCTTCTCTGGTGAATATCCCAGTAAAACGATACAAAAATATACAGATTGAAAGAGACGTTCTCAAGTTATAAGTGTAAACCTTGGAAGAAAAAAAACATTAGACTTGAGATAATGAGTGATTCTACCAGAATATGATACATAACGATGTGTTAAACTCGTGAGTGTGTCCTTATATTTTCAAACAATGTTTCTGGCCTGGCTATGAGCAGCCCACTTAGTATCATACTAACCTCTCAAACATATTCATGGAAAAGATGGAGACTGAAGGATTCCATTCTAATGTTCCCATCACTGACGTAGTTTTGGTATGGTGGCATTTTGATTTTGAGTCCTAGACGTCGTGATATACATGTGATCAACAGTGTCAAAAAATCCAGGTTCGCTGTGGAGTCTGAGAGTGAAGGTAAACTTCCCTTTCTTGACCTTCTTAGCAGGACACAGGACAATGATACTCTTGCATTTACAGTGCGCAAGAAGTTCACTAACAAGGGTTGCCTGGTACACTTTTATTCAATATGACACACTTGCCAAGAGACGTGTGGTTATTGGCTTCTTCCTAAGGGTTCTCCGGAGCACTGTATGACCCTTCTGGGCTTAACGCTTAGTCTGTTATTATTATTCCAACACGAAATTTCTAGAGGAATGCACTTAAATCACTCAAGTCTTCACTCGTCTTCACTTTTCCTTCTATATCCAAGACTGCAGACACTGAGTGCAGACTACCTTTCATGCTACTCCCAACTGCGCATACCAAGAGATGCTTAGTTTTCCCGTATGGTGAACGTGATCGACATCTGGGCTCTCATTAGGCGGAACATCGAAGTGGTTAAGGTAGCTATTACACGAAGGAGCCTCTATTTCTCCCACCTGTTTCTGATGCTGGAGTCTTCACAAATCTGTGCTGACAGTTTGATAAGAAGTGCGTGGGGAAAATTGGGAGAAGCGTATCAACCAGGTGAAATGAGTACAATACAGGTGCGGTGGGGATGACTAAAGCAATACTTGTGTAAGACATTGGAAAGCTAACGATAGGGCATGAAAGGAGAGACACCTAGATAGTCTTTCGAACCTGAACTAAGACGAAGTCGATGCTTAGAAGCCTCTCTTATCGCAGTTTCTAACACTGACGAACAGGCAGCAAGGAGCTTACAGCATCCTACAACCTTTGTTAACATCATTGTTTACCTCGCTTCGCCACGCCGACATCGCAATCCGGTCATCAGGTGACCTCGCTTCCACGAGGCTTAAACTTGACATGAATTCTTACCTCACTTATGCGTCGGCTGTACACAGTGTTTCATGAACCCGTGAATCAGAAGAGTGAACAAGGTCCCAGGACTGAAACAAGACCTAATAACATGTCTCAAGTGTTTACCTGTGCTCCTCAACTTGCTCTCATACATTTGCTTGTTACATTAACAGCGTTATTACTATCACAAACCGGGTTGTCTGTCTGTCTCATTTTATGTTTTCCTGTCTGTCAGTATGTACAGTACATCTATCAATCTTTCTCTATGCTACCATTCCTCTAGTCTCTCTTTCTCTCTCTCCTGGCCATGACACACATGGCTAAGATAAAAAAAAAACAATTTTAAAAAAAAAAAAAAAAAAAAAAAACTAGAAAAAAAATTCTCTGTGAATCTCCATCTGCATGGAAGCAGGAGGAGGGTGCTTCCCTGCCAGCGTAAATAACAGAGCAGCTGGCGAAATAGGATTTCCAGGTGGCCTTTTGAGGGCTTCCAGGTGACAAGGAAGAGGTGAAGCTGTGACCTGATGGCGTGTACAGGATGGAATACACGAGCCTGTATACCAGTAATAACTGCACTGGAATATGCTGCTTGAATATCACACACACACACATACACACACCACACACACACACACACACACACCACACACACACACACACACACACCACACACACACACACACACACACCACACACACCCACACACACACACACACACACACACACACACACACACACACACACACACACACACACGTTTACACGTGGTCCAGCAACTGGCTTCTCGAATTCACCCCTGCCAAATGCAAAGTCATGAAGATCGGAGAAGGGCAAAGAAGACCGCAGACAGAGTATAGGCTAGGTGGCCAACGACTGCAATCCTCGCTCAAGGAGAAAGATCTTGGCGTGAGTATAACACCGAACACGTCTTCGGAAGCACACATCAACCAGATAACTGCTGCAGCATATGGGCGCCTGGCAAACCTGAGATTAGCATTTCGATACCTAAATGAGGAATCTTTCAAGACACTGTACGCCGTGTACGTCAGGCCCATACTGGAGTATGCAGCACCAGTTTGGAACCCGCACCGAGTCAAACACGTTAAGAAATTAGAGAAAGTGCAAAGGTTTGCGACAAGGTTAGTTTCAGAGCTAAGGGGAATGTCCTATGAAGAAAGGTTGAGGGAAATCGGCCTAATGACACTGAAGGACAGGAAGGATAGGGGAGACATGATAACGACATACAAAATACTGCGTGGAATAGACAAGGTGGACAGAGACAAGATATTCCAGAGAGGGGACACAGAAACAAGGGGTCACTCTTGGAAGCTTGAAAACTCAGATGAGCCACAGGGATGTTAGGAAGTATTTCTTCAGTCATAGAGTGGTCAGGAAGTGGAACAGTCTGGCGAGCGATGCAGTGGAGGCAGGAATTATACATAGCTTTAAGACGAGGTATGATGAAGCTCATAGAGCAGGGAGACAGAGGACCTAGTAGCGTTCAGTGAAGAGGCGGGGCCAGGAGCTGAGTCTCGACCCCTGCAACTACAATTAGGTGAGTACACATTTAAGTCATACATTTAATACATGCATTTTCGTATACATGTTTGGTTTATGAATTTGGGTTTAAAATTTAGTTTCTACATTTGCTATCAGAAGGGGAAGGCGAACATTGCAATAGCAACAATCAGCAGCCTCGTTGCAATATACACAAGTTTAGGAGAGTGTAAGCCAATATGCACCGTGAACTGTGTTTTGTGTCCCTCAGTCTAAAGGTCAAGGCTTTCCTGGTGCAGTCAATCTTTCCTTGTGCAGTCAGTCTTTCCTGGTGCAGTCAGTCTTTCCTGGTGCAGTCAGTCTTTCCTGGTGAAGTCAGTCTTTCCTGGTGCAATCAGTCTTTCCTGGTACAATCGGTCTTTCCTTGTGCAGTCAGTCTTTCCTGGTGCAGTCAGTCTTTCCTGGTGAAGTCAGTCTTTCCTGGTGCAATCAGTCTTTCCTGGTACAATCGGTCTTTCCTTGTGCAGTCAGTCTTTCCTGGTGCAGTCAGTCTTTCCTGGTGAAGTCAGTCTTTCCTGGTGCAATCAGTCTTTCCTGGTACAATCGGTCTTTCCTTGTGCAGTCAGTCTTTCCTGGTGCAGTCAGTCTTTCCTGGTGCAGTCAGTCTTTCCTGGTGAAGTCAGTCTTTCCTGGTGCAATCAGTCTTTCCTGGTACAATCGGTCTTTCCTTGTGCAGTCAGTCTTTCCTGGTGCAGTCAGTCTTTCCTGGTACAATCGGTCTTTCCTGGTGGGGTCAGTCTTTCCTGGTACAGTCAGTCTTTCCTGGTACAATCGGTCTTTCCTGGTGGAGTGAGTCTTTCCTGGTGCAGTCAGTCTTTTCTGGCACAATCAGTCTTTCCTGGTGAAGTCAGTCTTTCCTGGTACAATCGATCTTTTCTGGTACAGTCAGTATTTCCTTGTACAGTCAGTCTTTCCCGGTACAATCGGTCTTTCCTTGTGCAGTCAGTCTTTCCTGGTGAAGTCAGTCTTTCTTGGTGCAGTCAGTTTTTCCTGGTGCAGTCAGGCTTTCCTGGTACAATCGGTCTTTCCTGGTACAGTCAGTATTTCCTTGTACAGTCAGTCTTTCCTGGTGCAGTCAGTCTTTCCTGGTATAGTCAGTCTTCCTTGGTGCAGTCAGTCTTTCCTGGTGAAGTCAGTCTTTCCTGGTGAAGTCAGTCTTTCCTGGTGAAGTCAGTCTTTCTTGGTGCAGTCAGTTTTTCCTGGTGCAGTCAGTCTTTCCTGGTACAATCGGTCTTTCCTGGTACAGTCAGTATTTCCTTGTACAGTCAGTCTTTCCTGGTGCAGTCAGTCTTTCCTGGTATAGTCAGTCTTCCTTGGTGCAGTCAGTCTTTCC
>NC_091315.1:26881854-26944354 GCF_038502225.1 Cherax quadricarinatus
CTCCTCATGCAGGGAAGTAAGACTCCTCATGCAGGGAAGTAAGACTCCTCATGCAGGGAAGTAAGACTCCTCATGCAGGGAAGTAAGACTCCTCATGCAGGGAAGTAAGACTCCTCATGCAGGGAAGTAAGACTCCTCATGCAGGGAAGTAAGACTCCTCATGCAGGGAAGTAAGACTCCTCATGCAGGGAAGTAAGACTCCTCATGCAGGGAAGTAAGACTCCTCATGCAGGGAAGTAAGACTCCTCATGCAGGGAAGGTAAGACTCCTCATGCAGGGAAGTAAGACTCCTCATGCAGGGAAGTAAGACTCCTCATGCAGGGTAAGTAAGACTCCTCATGCAGGTAAGACTCCTCATGCAGGGAGGTAAGACTCCTCATGCAGGGAAGGAAGTAAGACTCCTCATGCAGGGAAGTAAGACTCCTCATGCAGGGAAGTAAGACTCCTCATGCAGGGAAGTAAGACTCCTCATGCAGGGAAGGTAAGACTCCTCATGCAGGGAAGTAAGACTCCTCATGCAGGGAAGTAAGACTCCTCATGCAGGGAAGTAAGACTCCTCATGCAGTAAGACTCCTCATGCAGGGAAGTAAGACTCCTCATGCAGGGAAGTAAGACTCCTCATGCAGGGAAGTAAGACTCCTCATGCAGGGAAGTAAGACTCCTCATGCAGGGAAGGTAAGACTCCTCATGCAGGGAAGTAAGACTCCTCATGCAGGGAAGTAAGACTCCTCATGCAGGGGAAGTAAGACTCCTCATGCAGGGAAGTAAGACTCCTCATGCAGGGAAGTAAGACTCCTCATGCAGGGAAGTAAGACTCCTCATGCAGGGAGGTAAGACTCCTCATGCAGGGAAGTAAGACTCCTCATGCAGGGAAGTAAGACTCCTCATGCAGGGAAGTAAGACTCCTCATGCAGGGAAGTAAGACTCCTCATGCAGGGAAGTAAGACTCCTCATGCAGGGAAGTAAGACTCCTCATGCAGGGAAGTAAGACTCCTCATGCAGGGAGGTAAGACTCCTCATGCAGGGAAGTAAGACTCCTCATGCAGGGAAGTAAGACTCCTCATGCAGGGAAGTAAGACTCCTCATGCAGGGAAGTAAGACTCCTCATGCAGGGAAGTAAGACTCCTCATGCAGGGAAGTAAGACTCCTCATGCAGGGAAGTAAGACTCCTCATGCAGGGAAGTAAGACTCCTCATGCAGGGAAGTAAGACCTCATGCAGGGCAAGACTCTCATGCAGGGAAGCAAGACTCCTTCGCGTGGGAAGTAAGACTCCCATGGGCATGGGGGCAAGACTCTCATGCAGGGAAGTAAGACTCCTTCATGCAGGGAGGTAAGACTCCTTCATGCAGGGGAAGTGGCACTTCTCATGCAGGGAAGTAAGACTCCCTACGCCCCAGGGAAGTAAGACCCTCATGGTGGGAAGTAAGACCTTCATGCAGGAAGGTAAGACCCTTCATGCAGGGGAAGGTAAGACTCCCTCATGCAGGGAAGTAAGACTCTACGACAGGGAAGCAAGACCTCTCATGCAGGGAAGTAACACCTCATGCAGTGGGAAGCAAGACCTTCATGCAGGGGAAGGTGGAACTCCACATTGCAGGAAGTAAGACCTCATGCAGGGAAGCAAGACTCCCTCACGCAGGGAAGTAAGACTCCTCATGCAGGAAGGTAAGACCTTCCTCATGCAGGAAGGTAATGACTTCTCATGCAGGGAAGCAAGACCTTCATGCAGGGGCAAGTGACTTCCTCATGCAGGGAAGGTAAGACCTCACGCAGGGGAAGCAAGGACTCTCATGCAGGAGGTAAGACTTCCATCAAGCAGGGAAGACTCCTCATGCAGGGAAGTAAGACTTCCATGCAGGAAGTAAGGACTTCATGCAGGAAGGGTAAGACTTCATGCAGGAAGCAAGACTCTCATGCAGGGAAGTAAGACTCCTCATGCAGGGAAGGTAAGACTTCATGCAGGAAGGCAAGACCTCATGCAGGGCTAAGACTCCTCGGCGCAGGGAGGTAAAAGAAGACCCATGCAGGGAAGCCCAGACTCTCATGCAGGAAGTAAGACTCCTGCAGGAAGTAAGACCTCGTTATGGTAAAGTAAGACTCTTCATGCAGGAAGTAAGACTCATGCAGCAGGGAAGTAATAAGACTCTCCCCATGCAGGGAAGGTAAGACTCCTCATGCAGGGAAGGTAAGATCATGCAGGGGAAGTAAGACCTCATGCAGGGAAGCAAGACTCTCATGCAGGGAAGTGTGACTTAGGGAAGTAAGACTCCTCATGCAGGAGGCAAGACTCCCATGCAGTGGGAAGGCAAGACCTTCATGCAGGAAGTGCACCCTCATGCAGGAGGCAAGACTCTGGCGCAGGGGCAGACTCTCATGGGGCAGGGAAGTAAGACTCTCATGCAGGGGAAGGTAAGACTCCCTCATGCAGGGAAGTAAGACTCTCCTCATGCAGGAGGCAAGGAATTCTCATGCAGGGGAAGGGTAAGACTTCATGCAGGAAGCAAGACTCCTTCATGCAGGGAAGGGTAAGGACTTCATGAAGAAGGCAAGATCCTCATGCAGGGAAGGTAAGACTCCTTCATGCAGGGAAGTAAGACCTTCATGCAGGAAGGGGTAAGACTCTCAATGCAGGTGCTGGGGCACCCTCATGCAGGAAGTAAGACTCTCATGCAGGAGGTGCAGACCTCATGCAGGAAGTAAGGGACTCTCACAAGGGTTAAGATCCCTCCATGCAGGGAAGTAAGACTCTCATGGTGGGAAGTAAGACTCCTCATGCAGGAGGTAAGGGACTCCCTAATGTAGGAAGCAAGACTCTCATGCAGGAAGTAAGGACTCCTCAATGCAGGAAGTAAGACTCTCTTCATGCAGGAAGTAAGACTCCTCATGCAGGGAAGGTAAGACTCTTCATGCAGGAGTGGTAGACTCTCATGGGCAGGAGGTAAGACCTCATGCAGGGAAGGGTAAGACTTCATGCAGGGAGCAAGACTCCTCATGCAGGAAGCAAGACTCTCATGCAGGGAAGTAAGACTCTCATGCAGTGGGAAGTAAGACCTCATGCAGGGAAGGTAAGACTCCTCATGCAGGGAAGGTAAGACTCCTCATGGGGGGCAAAAGCAAAGACTCTGGCAGGAGCAACACCTCCCCATGCAGGGGAAGTAAATATTCCCATGCAAGGGTGCAAGACTCTCCCATGCAGGAAGCAAGGAACTTGCTCGCAGGAAGTAAGACTCTCATGCAGGAGGTAAGGGACTTCATGGCAGGGAAGTGAAGACTTCCCCATGCAGGAAGGGCAAGACTCTCACAGGGAAGCAAGACTCTCATGCAGGAAGCAAAGACCTCAAGGCAGTGGGCAGGGAAGCAAGACCTCATGCAGCAGGGAAGCAAGACTCTACGGGCAAGGTGAGCAAGACCTTCATGCAGGGAAGCAAGACTTCTCATGTGGCAGGAAGGTAAGACTCCTCATGCAGGGAAGTAAGACTCCTCTCCATGCAGGGAAGTATGACTTGCGAGGGAAGGTAAGACCTCATGCAGGGAAAAGACCCCCAGGGAGGCAGACCTCCCATGCAGGGAAGTAAGACTCCCATGCAGGGAAGTAAGACTGCTGCAGGGAAGTAAGACCTCCATGCAGTGGAGGCAAGACTCTCATGGGCAGGAAGTAAGACCTCCATGCAGGGAGGTAAGGGACTCTCAATGGTGGGAAGCAAGACTCCTCATGCAGGGAGGGCAAGACTCTCATGCAGGAGGCAAGACCTCATGCAGGGAAGTAAGACCTCTCCATGCAGGGGAAGCAAGACTCTCATGCAGGAGGCAGGACCTCATGCAGGGAAGCAAGACTCCTCATGCAGGGGCAAGATCAATGCAGGGTGCTAAGACCTCATGGAAGTAAGACCCCTCATAGGAAGTAAGACCTCATGCAGGGAAGCAGGACCTCATGGCAGGGAGTGTAGACCTCCCCATGCAGGAAGTAAGACCCTCATGCAGGAGGTAAGACTCATGCAGGGAGGTAAAGACTCTCATGCAGGGAAGCAAGACTTCATGCAGGGGAAGTAAGACTCATGTGGTGTGGTAAGACCCTCATGCAGGGAAGGCAAGACTCCCGCGGATAAAGTAAGACCCTCATGCAGGAGGTAAGACCTCAAGTGCAGGGAAGGTAAGACTCCCATGCAGGGAAGGGCACCTCATGTGAGTAAGACCTCATGCAGGGAGGTAAGACCTCTATGCAGGGGGCAACAGACTTCATGGTGGTAAAGTAAGACTCCTCAGGAAGTAAGACTCTCATGCAGGGAAGGTAAGACCTCCATGCAGGGAGTGTAAGACTCTGCGTAGGGAAGGACCTCATGCAGGGAAGTAAGACCTCATGCCCAGGGAAGTAAGACTCATGCAGGGAAGTGAAGACCTCATGCAGTGTAGGCAAGACTCCTCATGGCAGGGAGTTAAGACCTCATGCAGGGAAGTAAGACTCTCATGCAGGGCAGACTTTTATGGCAGGAAGTAAGACTCCTCATGCAGTGGGAAGTGCACTCTCATGCAGGAAGGTAAGACTCTACAGGAAGGTGACTCTGCTTGGTGGAAGCAAGACTCGGGCGCAGGGGCATAAGACTCTGCGCAGCAAGACTCTCAGTGCAGGGAAGTAAGACCATGCAGGGAGGCAGGACTTCTCATGCAGGGGCAAGACTCTCATGCAGGGCAAGACTTCACGCAGGGAAGTATTCCTGTGGAGTGGCACTTGGGTGCAAGGGAAGCAAGATCCTCATGCAGGGAAGTAAGACTCCTCATGCAGGGAAGTGCACTCCCATGTAAAGTGCACTTCATGCAGGCGGCCCAGACTTCAGCAGGGTAAGCAAGACTCCCTCATGCAGGGCAAGACTCATGCAGGGCAGGCAAGACTTCCCAGCAGGAAGTAAGACTCAAGCAGGAAGGTAAGGACTCTTCATGCAGGCAATCATGCAGGAAGTAAGACTCATGGTGGGAAGTAAGACTCTGGCGGTGGGGCGGCAAGCACTCTGAGAGAAGGCACTCCTCATGCAGGGAAGTAAGACTTCTCATGCAGGAGGGAAGACCTCATGGAGGCAAGACTCCATGCAGGAGTGTAAGACTCTCATGAGGGAAGTGAAGACTCCTCATGCAGGGAAGTAAGACCTCATGCAGGAAGACTCTCATGAGGGGCAAGACTCCTCATGCAGGGAAGGTAAGACTGCGGCAGGGAGGTAAGACCTCATGCAGGGAAGTAAGACTCTCATGCAGGGAGGTAAGGGACTCTCTGGCGCAGGAGGTAAGACTTCCCCATGGTGGGAGGCAAGGGACCTCAATGTGGGAAGTACACCTCATGCAGGGGGAAGTAAGACCTCATGGCAAAGAAAGACCTCTATGGTGGGGCAAGACTCTCATGCAGGGGCAGGCAAGACTCTCATGCAGGAGGGTAAGACCTCATGCAGGGAAGTGGCACTCTCCCATGATGCAAGGACTCATGGAAGTAAGACTCTCATGCAGGGAAGAAGACTCCTCATGCAGGAGGGCAAGATCCTAGGAAGAAGATCTCCTCACGCAGGCAAGACTTCACGCAGGAAGCAAGGACTCTGGCGCAGGGAAGGTAAGACTCCCTCATGCAGGAGGGTAAGACTTCATGCAGGGCAAGACTCCTCATGCAGGGAAGGTAAGATCCTCATGGTGGAAGTACAGACTCTATGGTGGGAAAAAGCAAGACTCTTCATGCAGGGAAGGTAAGACTTCCTGCCGCAGGGAAGTAAGACTCTGCGCAGGAAGGTAAGGACTCTGCGAGGGAAGTAAGACTCCCCATGCAGGGAGGCACCTCATGCAGGAAGTAAGGGAACTCTGCTGGCAAGGAGGCACTCTCGCAGGAAGTAAGACTCTCATGAGGAGGCACTCCTACAGGGAAGTGGCACTCATAACAGGGAAGGTAAAGACCCTCATGCAGGGGAAGTGCAAGACTTCATGCCAGGGAAGTAAGACCCCATGCAGGGAGGCAAGACTCCATGCAGGGAAGGTAAGACTCTCATGCAGGGAAGTAAGACTCCTCATGCAGGAGGGTAAGACTCCCCATGGTGAAGTAAGACTCCTCATGCAGGGAGGTAAGACCTCAGGGAAGTAAGACTCTCATGGTGGAAAAGTAAGACTCTCATGCAGTGGGAAGTACACCTCATGCAGGGGAAGTAAGACTCTCATGCAGGAAGCAAGACTTCATGGGCAGGTACAAGACTCTCATGCAGGAAGTAAGACCTCATGCAGGGGAAGTAAGACTCTTCCATGCAGGGAGGTAAGGGACCTCATGCAGTGGGAAGTAAAAGACTTCTATGCAGGGAAGGCAAGGACCTCATGAAAGCAAGACTCTCCATGCAGGAAGCAAGACTCTCATGCAGGAAGGGGTAAGGACCTCACAGGAGTGTAAGACTCTCATGCCCCAGGGGAAGTAAGACTCCTCATGCAGGGAAGTAAGACTCCCTCATGCAGGGAAGTGGGACTCCCGCAGGGATGTAAGATCATGCAGTGGAAGTAAGACCTCATGCAGGAGGCAAGACTCTAGGGGTAAGCTAAGACTCCTCCATGCAGGAGGTAAGGACTTAATGCAGGGGAAGACCCTCCCCATGCAGGAAGTAAGACCTCCTGGCGCAGGGAGGTGGCAAGACTCCTCATGCAGGGAAGGGTAAGACTACGCAGGAAGTGTGACCTTCATGCAGGAAGTAAGGGACTCTCTCATGGCAGGGAAGACTCCCTGGCGCAGTGAAGTGCAAGACTCCCATGCAGGGGAAGGTAAGACTCTCAAGCGCAGGAGCAAGACCTCATGTGGGAAGGTAAGACTCTCATGCAGGGGAAGTAAGACTCTCCATGGTATAAGGGACTTCATGCAGGGAAGTAAGACTCTCCCCCATGCAGGGAAGTAAGACCTCCCCATGCAGGGAAGGTTAAGACTCCATGAGTAAGACTCTCATGGGCAAGGGGCATAAGACTCCTCATGACAAGGACTCTATGCAGGGAAGGGTAAGGACTCCTCATGCAGGAAGCAAGACTCCTCCCATGCAGGGAGGTAAGACTCCCTCATGCAGGGAAGTAAGACTCTCATGCAGGGAAGTAAGGATCATGGAGGTAAGACTCTCTTCATGCAGGAAGTAAGACCTCATGCAGGAGGTAAGACTCCTCATGCAGGGAAGTAAGACTCCTCATGCAGGGAAGTAAGACTCCTCATGCAGGGAAGTAAGACTCCTCATGCAGGGAAGTAAGACTCCTCATGCAGGGAAGTAAGACTCCTCATGCAGGGAAGTAAGACTCCTCATGCAGGGAAGTAAGACTCCTCATGCAGGGAAGTAAGACTCCTCATGCAGGGAAGTAAGACTCCTCATGCAGGGAAGTAAGACTCCTCATGCAGGGAAGTAAGACTCCTCATGCAGGGAAGTAAGACTCCTCATGCAGGGAAGTAAGACTCCTCATGCAGGGAAGTAAGACTCCTCATGCAGGGAAGTAAGACTCCTCATGCAGGGAAGTAAGACTCCTCATGCAGGGAAGTAAGACTCCTCATGCAGGGAAGGTAAGACTCCTCATGCAGGGAAGGTAAGACTCCTCATGCAGGGAAGTAAGACTCCTCATGCAGGGAAGTAAGACTCCTCATGCAGGGAAGTAAGACTCCTCATGCAGGGAAGTAAGACTCCTCATGCAGGGAAGTAAGACTCCTCATGCAGGGAAGTAAGACTCCTCATGCAGGGAAGTAAGACTCCTCATGCAGGGAAGTAAGACTCCTCATGCAGGGAAGTAAGACTCCTCATGCAGGGAAGTAAGACTCCTCATGCAGGGAAGTAAGACTCCTCATGCAGGGAAGTAAGACTCCTCATGCAGGGAAGGTAAGACTCCTCATGCAGGGAAGTAAGACTCCTCATGCAGGGAAGTAAGACTCCTCATGCAGGGAAGTAAGACTCCTCATGCAGGGAAGTAAGACTCCTCATGCAGGGGTAAGAAGTAAGACTCCTCATGCAGGGAAGTAAGACTCCTCATGCAGGGAAGTAAGACTCCTCATGCAGGGAAGTAAGACTCCTCATGCAGGGAAGTAAGACTCCTCATGCAGGGAAGTAAGACTCCTCATGCAGGGAAGTAAGACTCCTCATGCAGGGAAGTAAGACTCCTCATGCAGGGAAGTAAGACTCCTCATGCAGGGAAGTAAGACTCCTCATGCAGGGAAGTAAGACTCCTCATGCAGGGAAGTAAGACTCCTCATGCAGGGAAGTAAGACTCCTCATGCAGGGAAGTAAGACTCCTCATGCAGGGAAGTAAGACTCCTCATGCAGGGAAGTAAGACTCCTCATGCAGGGAAGTAAGACTCCTCATGCAGGGAAGTAAGACTCCTCATGCAGGGAAGTAAGACTCCTCATGCAGGGAAGTAAGACTCCTCATGCAGGGAAGTAAGACTCCTCATGCAGGGAAGTAAGACTCCTCATGCAGGGAAGTAAGACTCCTCATGCAGGGATGTAAGACTCCTCATGCAGGGAAGTAAGACTCCTCATGCAGGGAAGGTAAGACTCCTCATGCAGGGAAGTAAGACTCCTCATGCAGGGAAGTAAAACTCCTCATGCAGGGAAGTAAGACTCCTCATGCAGGGAAGTAAGACTCCTCATGCAGGGAAGTAAGACTCCTCATGCGGGGAAGTAAGACTCCTCATGAAGTGAAGTAAGACTCCTCATGCAGGGAAGTAAGACTCCTCATGCAGGGAAGGGACTCCTCATGCAAGTAAGACTCCTCATGCAGGGAAGTAAGACTCCTCATGCAGGGAAGTAAGACTCCTCATGCAGGGAAGTAAGACTCCTCATGCAGGGAAGTAAGACTCCTCATGCAGGGAAGTAAGACTCCTCATGCAGGGAAGTAAGACTCCTCATGCAGGGAAGTAAGACTCCTCATGCAGGGAAGTAAGACTCCTCATGCAGTAAGACTCCTCATGCAAGTAAGACTCCTCATGCAGGGAAGTAAGACTCCTCATGCAGGGAAGTAAGACTCCTCATGCAGGGAAGTAAGACTCCTCATGCAGGGAGGTAAGACTCCTCATGCAGGGAAGTAAGACTCCTCATGCAGGGAAGTAAGACTCCTCATGCAGGGACGTAAGACTCCTCATGCAGTAAGACTCCTCATGCAAGTAAGACTCCTCATGCAGGGAAGTAAGACTCCTCATGCAGGGAAGGTAAGACTCCTCATGCAGGGAAGTAAGACTCCTCATGCAGGGAAGTAAGACTCCTCATGCAGGGAAGTAAGACTCCTCATGCAGGGAAGTAAGACTCCTCATGCAGGGATGTAAGACTCCTCATGCAGGGAAGTAAGACTCCTCATGCAGGGAAGTAAGACTCCTCATGCAGGGAAGTAAGACTCCTCATGCAGTAAGACTCCTCATGCAAGTAAGACTCCTCATGCAGGGAAGTAAGACTCCTCATGCAGGGAAGTAAGACTCCTCATGCAGGGAAGTAAGACTCCTCATGCAGGGAAGTAAGACTCCTCATGCAGGGAAGTAAGACTCCTCATGCAGGGAAGTAAGACTCCTCATGCAGGGAAGAAAGACTCCTCATGCAGGGAAGGTAAGACTCCTCATGCAGGGAAGTAAGACTCCTCATGCAGGGAAGTAAGACTCCTCATGCAGGGAAGTAAGACTCCTCATGCAGGGATGTAAGACTCCTCATGCAGGGAAGTAAGACTCCTCATGCAGGGAAGTAAGACTCCTCATGCAGGGAAGTAAGACTCCTCATGCAGGGAAGTAAGACTCCTCATGCAGGGGTAAGACTCCTCATGCAGGGAAGTAAGACTCCTCATGCAGGGAAGTAAGACTCCTCATGCAGACTCCTCATGGAAGTAAGACTCCTCATGCAGGGAAGTAAGACTCCTCATGCAGGGCAAGTAAGACTCCTCATGCAGGGAAGTAAGACTCCTCATGCAGGGAAGTAAGACTCCTCATGCAGGGAAGTAAGACTCCTCATGCAGGGAGGTAAGACTCCTCATGCAGGGAAGTAAGACTCCTCATGCAGGGAAGTAAGACTCCTCATGCAGGGAAGTAAGACTCCTCATGCAGGGAAGTAAGACTCCTCATGCAGGGAAGGTAAGACTCCTCATGCAGGGACTCCTCATGCAGAAGTAAGACTCCTCATGCAGGGAAGTAAGACTCCTCATGCAGGGAAGTAAGACTCCTCATGCAGGGAAGTAAGACTCCTCATGCAGGGAAGTAAGACTCCTCATGCAGGGAAGTAAGACTCCTCATGCAGGGAAGTAAGACTCCTCATGCAGGGAAGTAAGACTCCTCATGCAGGGAAGTAAGACTCCTCATGCAGGGAAGTAAGACTCCTCATGCAGGGAAGTAAGACTCCTCATGCAGGGAAGTAAGACTCCTCATGCAGGGAAGTAAGACTCCTCATGCAGGGAAGTAAGACTCCTCATGCAGGGAAGTAAGACTCCTCATGCAGGGAAGTAAGACTCCTCATGCAGGGAAGTAAGACTCCTCATGCAGGTAAGACTCCTCAAGTAAGACTCCTCATGCAAGTAAGACTCCTCATGCAGGGAAGTAAGACTCCTCATGCAGGGAAGTAAGACTCCTCATGCAGGGAAGTAAGACTCCTCATGCAGGGAAGTAAGACTCCTCATGCAGGGACTCCTCATGCAGTAAGACTCCTCATGCAGGGAAGTAAGACTCCTCATGCAGGGAAGTAAGACTCCTCATGCAGGGAAGTAAGACTCCTCATGCAGGGAAGTAAGACTCCTCATGCAGGGAAGTAAGACTCCTCATGCAGGTAAGACTCCTCATGCAGGGAAGTAAGACTCCTCATGCAGGGAAGTAAGACTCCTCATGCAGGGAAGTAAGACTCCTCATGCAGGGAAGTAAGACTCCTCATGCAGTAAGACTCCTCATGCAAGTAAGACTCCTCATGCAGGGAAGTAAGACTCCTCATGCAGGTAAGACTCCTCATGCAAGTAAGACTCCTCATGCAGGACTCCTCATGAAGGTAAGACTCCTCATGCAGGGAAGTAAGACTCCTCATGCAGGGAAGTAAGACTCCTCATGCAGGGAAGGTAAGACTCCTCATGCAGGGAAGTAAGACTCCTCATGCAGGGAAGTAAGACTCCTCATGCAGGGAAGTAAGACTCCTCATGCAGGGAAGTAAGACTCCTCATGCAGGGAAGTAAGACTCCTCATGCAGGGAAGTAAGACTCCTCATGCAGGGAAGTAAGACTCCTCATGCAGGGAAGTAAGACTCCTCATGCAGGGAAGTAAGACTCCTCATGCAGGGAAGTAAGACTCCTCATGCAGGGAAGTAAGACTCCTCATGCAGGGAAGTAAGACTCCTCATGCAGGGAAGTAAGACTCCTCATGCAGGGAAGTAAGACTCCTCATGCAGGGAAGTAAGACTCCTCATGCAGGGAAGTAAGACTCCTCATGCAGGGAAGTAAGACTCCTCATGCAGGGAAGTAAGACTCCTCATGCAGGGAAGTAAGACTCCTCATGCAGGGAAGTAAGACTCCTCATGCAGGGAAGTAAGACTCCTCATGCAGGGAAGTAAGACTCCTCATGCAGGGAAGTAAGACTCCTCATGCAGGGAAGTAAGACTCCTCATGCAGGGAAGTAAGACTCCTCATGCAGGGAAGTAAGACTCCTCATGCAGGGAAGTAAGACTCCTCATGCAGGGAAGTAAGACTCCTCATGCAGGGAAGTAAGACTCCTCATGCAGGGAAGTAAGACTCCTCATGCAGGGAAGTAAGACTCCTCATGCAGGGAAGTAAGACTCCACATGCAGGGAAGTAAGACTCCTCATGCAGGGAAGTAAGACTCCTCATGCAGGGAAGTAAGACTCCTCATGCAGGGAAGTAAGACTCCTCATGCAGGGAAGGTAAGACTCCTCATGCAGGGAAGTAAGACTCCTCATGCAGGGAAGTAAGACTCCTCATGCAGGGAAGTAAGACTCCTCATGCAGGGAAGGTAAGACTCCTCATGCAGGGAAGTAAGACTCCTCATGCAGGGAAGGTAAGACTCCTCATGCAGGGAAGTAAGACTCCTCATGCAGGGAAGTAAGACTCCTCATGCAGGGAAGTAAGACTCCTCATGCAGGGAAGTAAGACTCCTCATGCAGGGAAGTAAGACTCCTCATGCAGGGAAGTAAGACTCCTCATGCAGGGAAGTAAGACTCCTCATGCAGGGAAGTAAGACTCCTCATGCAGGGAAGTAAGACTCCTCATGCAGGGAAGTAAGACTCCTCATGCAGGGAAGTAAGACTCCTCATGCAGGGAAGTAAGACTCCTCATGCAGGGAAGTAAGACTCCTCATGCAGGGAAGTAAGACTCCTCATGCAGGGAAGGTAAGACTCCTCATGCAGGGAAGTAAGACTCCTCATGCAGGGAAGGTAAGACTCCTCATGCAGGGAAGTAAGACTCCTCATGCAGGGAAGTAAGACTCCTCATGCAGGGAAGGGGTAAGACTCCTCATGCAGGGAAGTAAGACTCCTCATGCAGGGAAGTAAGACTCCTCATGCAGGGAAGTAAGACTCCTCATGCAGGGAAGTAAGACTCCTCATGCAGGGAAGTAAGACTCCTCATGCAGGGAAGTAAGACTCCTCATGCAGGGAAGTAAGACTCCTCATGCAGGGAAGTAAGACTCCTCATGCAGGGAAGTAAGACTCCTCATGCAGGGAAGTAAGACTCCTCATGCAGGGAAGTAAGACTCCTCATGCAGGGAAGTAAGACTCCTCATGCAGGGAAGTAAGACTCCTCATGCAGGGAAGTAAGACTCCTCATGCAGGGAAGTAAGACTCCTCATGCAGGGAAGTAAGACTCCTCATGCAGTAAGACTCCTCATGCAAGTAAGACTCCTCATGCAGGGACGTAAGACTCCTCATGCAGGGAAGTAAGACTCCTCATGCAGGGAGGTAAGACTCCTCATGCAGGGGTAAGACTCCTCATGCAGGGAAGTAAGACTCCTCATGCAGGGAAGTAAGACTCCTCATGCAGGGAAGGTAAGACTCCTCATGCATGGAAGTAAGACTCCTCATGCAGGGAAGTAAGACTCCTCATGCAGGGAAGTAAGACTCCTCATGCAGGGAAGTAAGACTCCTCATGCAGGGAAGTAAGACTCCTCATGCAGGGAAGTAAGACTCCTCATGCAGGGAAGTAAGACTCCTCATGCAGGGAAGTAAGACTCCTCATGCAGGGAAGTAAGACTCCTCATGCAGGGAAGTAAGACTCCTCATGCAGGGAAGTAAGACTCCTCATGCAGGGAAGTAAGACTCCTCATGCAGGGAGGTAAGACTCCTCATGCAGGGAAGTAAGACTCCTCATGCAGGGAAGTAAGACTCCTCATGCAGGGAAGTAAGACTCCTCATGCAGGGAAGTAAGACTCCTCATGCAGGGAAGTAAGACTCCTCATGCAGGGAAGTAAGACTCCTCATGCAGGGAAGTAAGACTCCTCATGCAGGGAAGTAAGACTCCTCATGCAGGGAAGTAAGACTCCTCATGCAGGACTCCTCATGCAAGTAAGACTCCTCATGCAGGGAAGTAAGACTCCTCATGCAGGACTCCTCATGCAGGGAGTAAGACTCCTCATGCAGGACTCCTCATGCAGGGAGTAAGACTCCTCATGCAGGGACTCCTCATGCAGGACTCCTCATGCAAGGTAAGACTCCTCATGCAGGGAAGTAAGACTCCTCATGCAGGGAAGTAAGACTCCTCATGCAGGGAAGTAAGACTCCTCATGCAGGGAAGTAAGACTCCTCATGCAGGGGTAAGACTCCTCATGCAGTAAGGGTAAGACTCCTCATGCAGGGAAGTAAGACTCCTCATGCAGGGAAGTAAGACTCCTCATGCAGGGGGGTAAGACTCCTCATGCAGTAAGACTCCTCATGCAGGGAGGTAAGACTCCTCATGCAGGGAAGTAAGACTCCTCATGCAGGGAAGTAAGACTCCTCATGCAGGGACTCCTCATGCAGTAAGACTCCTCATGCAGTAAGGCAGGGAGGTAAGACTCCTCATGCAGGGAAGTAAGACTCCTCATGCAGGGAAGTAAGACTCCTCATGCAGGGAAGTAAGACTCCTCATGCAGGGAAGTAAGACTCCTCATGCAGTAAGACTCCTCATGCAGGGAAGTAAGACTCCTCATGCAGGGAAGTAAGACTCCTCATGCAGGGAAGTAAGACTCCTCATGCAGGGAAGTAAGACTCCTCATGCAGGGAGGTAAGACTCCTCATGCAGGGAAGTAAGACTCCTCATGCAGGGAAGTAAGACTCCTCATGCAGGGCAAGGTAAGACTCCTCATGCAGGGAAGTAAGACTCCTCATGCAGGGAAGTAAGACTCCTCATGCAGGGAGGTAAGACTCCTCATGCAGGGAAGTAAGACTCCTCATGCAGGGAAGTAAGACTCCTCATGCAGGGAAGTAAGACTCCTCATGCAGGGAAGTAAGACTCCTCATGCAGGGAAGTAAGACTCCTCATGCAGGGAGGTAAGACTCCTCATGCAGGGAAGTAAGACTCCTCATGCAGGGAAGTAAGACTCCTCATGCAGGGAGGTAAGACTCCTCATGCAGGGAAGTAAGACTCCTCATGCAAGGTAAGACTCCTCATGCAGGGAAGTAAGACTCCTCATGCAGGGAGGGAGGTAAGACTCCTCATGCAGGTAAGACTCCTCATGCAGGGAAGTAAGACTCCTCATGCAGGGAAGGTAAGACTCCTCATGCAGGGAAGTAAGACTCCTCATGCAGGGAAGTAAGACTCCTCATGCAGGGAAGTAAGACTCCTCATGCAGGGAAGTAAGACTCCTCATGCAGGGAAGTAAGACTCCTCATGCAGGGAAGTAAGACTCCTCATGCAGGTAAGACTCCTCAAGTAAGACTCCTCATGCAGGGAAGTAAGACTCCTCATGCAGGGAAGTAAGACTCCTCATGCAGGGAAGTAAGACTCCTCATGCAGGGAAGTAAGACTCCTCATGCAGGGAAGTAAGACTCCTCATGCAGGGAAGTAAGACTCCTCATGCAGGGAAGTAAGACTCCTCATGCAGGGAGGTAAGACTCCTCATGCAGGGAAGTAAGACTCCTCATGCAGGGAAGTAAGACTCCTCATGCAGGGAAGTAAGACTCCTCATGCAGGGAAGTAAGACTCCTCATGCAGGGAAGTAAGACTCCTCATGCAGGGAGGTAAGACTCCTCATGCAGGGAAGTAAGACTCCTCATGCAGTAAGACTCCTCATGCAAGTAAGACTCCTCATGCAGGGAAGTAAGACTCCTCATGCAGGGAAGTAAGACTCCTCATGCAGGGAAGTAAGACTCCTCATGCAGGGAGGTAAGACTCCTCATGCAGGGAAGTAAGACTCCTCATGCAGGGAAGTAAGACTCCTCATGCAGGGAGGTAAGACTCCTCATGCAGGGAAGTAAGACTCCTCATGCAGGGAAGTAAGACTCCTCATGCAGGGAAGTAAGACTCCTCATGCAGGGAAGGTAAGACTCCTCATGCAGGGAGGTAAGACTCCTCATGCAGGGAAGTAAGACTCCTCATGCAGGGAGGTAAGACTCCTCATGCAGGGAAGTAAGACTCCTCATGCAGGGAAGTAAGACTCCTCATGCAGGGAGGTAAGACTCCTCATGCAGGGAAGTAAGACTCCTCATGCAGGGACTCCTCATGCAGTAAGACTCCTCAAGCAGCGACGTAAGACTCCTCATGCAGGGAAGTAAGACTCCTCATGCAGGGAAGTAAGACTCCTCATGCAGGGAAGTAAGACTCCTCATGCAGGGAAGTAAGACTCCTCATGCAGGGAAGTAAGACTCCTCATGCAGGGAAGTAAGACTCCTCATGCAGGGAAGTAAGACTCCTCATGCAGGGAAGTAAGACTCCTCATGCAGGGAAGTAAGACTCCTCATGCAGGGAAGTAAGACTCCTCATGCAGGGAAGTAAGACTCCTCATGCAGGGAAGTAAGACTCCTCATGCAGGGAAGTAAGACTCCTCATGCAGGGAAGTAAGACTCCTCATGCAGGGAAGTAAGACTCCTCATGCAGGGAAGTAAGACTCCTCATGCAGGGAAGGTAAGACTCCTCATGCAGGGAAGTAAGACTCCTCATGCAGGGAAGTAAGACTCCTCATGCAGGGACGTAAGACTCCTCATGCAGGGAAGTAAGACTCCTCATGCAGGGAAGTAACACTCCTCATGCAGGGACTCCTCATGCAGGGAAGTAAGACTCCTCATGCAGGGAAGTAAGACTCCTCATGCAGGGAGTAAGACTCCTCATGCATGTAAGTATGACTCCTCATGCAGGGAAGTAAGACTCCTCATGCAGGGAAGTAAGACTCCTCATGCAGGGAAGTAAGACTCCTCATGCAGGGAAGTAAGACTCCTCATGCAGGGAAGTAAGACTCCTCATGCAGGGAAGTAAGACTCCTCATGCAGGGAAGTAAGACTCCTCATGCAGGGAAGGTAAGACTCCTCATGCAGGGAAGTAAGACTCCTCATGCAGGGAAGTAAGACTCCTCATGCAGGGAAGTAAGACTCCTCATGCAGACTCCTCATGGTAAGACTCCTAAGACTCCTCATGCAGGGAAGTAAGACTCCTCATGCAGGGAAGTAAGACTCCTCATGCAGGGAGGTAAGACTCCTCATGCAGGGAAGTAAGACTCCTCATGCAGGGAAGTAAGACTCCTCATGCAGGGAGGTAAGACTCCTCATGCAGGGAAGTAAGACTCCTCATGCAGGGAAGTAAGACTCCTCATGCAGGGAAGTAAGACTCCTCATGCAGGGAAGTAAGACTCCTCATGCAGGGAGGTAAGACTCCTCATGCAGGGAAGTAAGACTCCTCATGCAGGGAAGTAAGATGCAGGGAAGTAAGACTCCTCATGCAGGGAAGGTAAGACTCCTCATGCAGGGAAGTAAGACTCCTCATGCAGGGAAGTAAGACTCCTCATGCAGGGAAGTAAGACTCCTCATGCAGGGAAGTAAGACTCCTCATGCAGGGAAGTAAGACTCCTCATGCAGGGAAGTAAGACTCCTCATGCAGGGAAGTAAGACTCCTCATGCAGGGAGTAAGACTCCTCATGCAGGGAAGTAAGACTCCTCATGCAGGGAAGTAAGACTCCTCATGCAGGGAAGTAAGACTCCTCATGCAGGGAAGTAAGACTCCTCATGCAGGGAAGTAAGACTCCTCATGCAGGGAAGTAAGACTCCTCATGCAGGGAGGTAAGACTCCTCATGCAGGGAAGTAAGACTCCTCATGCAGGGAAGTAAGACTCCTCATGCAGGGAAGTAAGACTCCTCATGCAGGGAAGTAAGACTCCTCATGCAGGGAGGTAAGACTCCTCATGCAGGGAAGTAAGTAAGACTCCTCATGCAGGGAGTAAGACTCCTCATGCAGGGAAGTAAGACTCCTCATGCAGGGAAGTAAGACTCCTCATGCAGGGAAGAAAGACTCCTCATGCAGGGAAGTAAGACTCCTCATGCAGGGAAGTAAGACTCCTCATGCAGGGAAGTAAGACTCCTCATGCAGGGAAGTAAGACTCCTCATGCAGGGAAGGTAAGACTCCTCATGCAGGGAGGTAAGACTCCTCATGCAGGGAAGTAAGACTCCTCATGCAGGGAGGTAAGACTCCTCATGCAGGGAAGTAAGACTCCTCATGCAGTAAGACTCCTCATGCAAGGTAAGTAAGACTCCTCATGCAGGGAAGTAAGACTCCTCATGCAGGGAAGTAAGACTCCTCATGCAGGGAAGTAAGACTCCTCATGCAGGGAAGTAAGACTCCTCATGCAGGGAAGTAAGACTCCTCATGCAGGGAAGTAAGACTCCTCATGCAGGGAAGTAAGACTCCTCATGCAGGGAAGTAAGACTCCTCATGCAGGGAAGTAAGACTCCTCATGCAGGGAGGTAAGACTCCTCATGCAGGGAAGTAAGACTCCTCATGCAGGGAAGTAAGACTCCTCATGCAGGGAAGTAAGACTCCTCATGCAGGGAAGTAAGACTCCTCATGCAGGGACGTAAGACTCCTCATGCAGGGAGGTAAGACTCCTCATGCAGGGAAGTAAGACTCCTCATGCAGGGGTAAGACTCCTCATGCAGTAAGACTCCTCATGCAGGGAGGTAAGACTCCTCATGCAGGGAAGTAAGACTCCTCATGCAGGGCAAGTAAGACTCCTCATGCAGGGAGGTAAGACTCCTCATGCAGGGAGGGGTAAGACTCCTCATGCAGGGACACCTCATGCAGCTCTGTAAGACTCCTCATGCAGGGAAGTAAGACTCCTCATGCAGGGAGGTAAGACTCCTCATGCAGGGAGGTAAGACTCCTCATGCAGGGAGGTAAGACTCCTCATGCAGGGAAGTAAGACTCCTCATGCAGGGAAGTAAGACTCCTCATGCAGGGAAGTAAGACTCCTCATGCAGGTAAGACTCCTCATGCAAGTAAGACTCCTCATGCAGGGAAGTAAGACTCCTCATGCAGGGAGGTAAGACTCCTCATGCAGGGAGGTAAGACTCCTCATGCAGGGAGGTAAGACTCCTCATGCAGGGAGGTAAGACTCCTCATGCAGGGAAGTAAGACTCCTCATGCAGGGAGGTAAGACTCCTCATGCAGGGAAGTAAGACTCCTCATGCAGGGAGGTAAGACTCCTCATGCAGGGAAGTAAGACTCCTCATGCAGGGAAGTAAGACTCCTCATGCAGGGAGGTAAGACTCCTCATGCAGGGAAGTAAGACTCCTCATGCAGGGAAGTAAGACTCCTCATGCAGGGAAGTAAGACTCCTCATGCAGGGAGGTAAGACTCCTCATGCAGGGAAGTAAGACTCCTCATGCAGGGAAGTAAGACTCCTCATGCAGGGAGGTAAGACTCCTCATGCAGGGAAGTAAGACTCCTCATGCAGGGAAGTAAGACTCCTCATGCAGGGAAGTAAGACTCCTCATGCAGGGAGGTAAGACTCCTCATGCAGGGAAGTAAGACTCCTCATGCAGGGAAGTAAGACTCCTCATGCAGGGAAGTAAGACTCCTCATGCAGGGAGTAAGACTCCTCATGCAGGGAGTAAGACTCCTCATGCAGGGAAGTAAGACTCCTCATGCAGGGAAGTAAGACTCCTCATGCAGGGAGGTAAGACTCCTCATGCAGGGAAGTAAGACTCCTCATGCAGGGAAGTAAGACTCCTCATGCAAGTAAGACTCCTCATGCAGGGAAGGTAAGACTCCTCATGCAGGGAAGTAAGACTCCTCATGCAGGGAAGTAAGACTCCTCATGCATGGAGGTAAGACTCCTCATGCAAGTAAGACTCCTCATGCAGGGAGGTAAGACTCCTCATGCAGGGAAGTAAGACTCCTCATGCAGGGAAGTAAGACTCCTCATGCAGTAAGACTCCTCATGCAGGGAAGTAAGACTCCTCATGCAGGGTAAGACTCCTCATAAGACTCCTCATGCAGTAAGGCAGGGAGGTAAGACTCCTCATGCAGGGAAGACTCCTCATGCAGGGACGTAAGACTCCTCATGCAGGGAGGTAAGACTCCTCATGCAGGGACGTAAGACTCCTCATGCAGTAAGGAGGTAAGACTCCTCATGCAGGTAAGACTCCTCATGCAGGGAAGTAAGACTCCTCATGCAGGGAGGTAAGACTCCTCATGCAGGGAAGTAAGACTCCTCATGCAGGGAGGGGTAAGACTCCTCATGCAGGGAAGTAAGACTCCTCATGCAGGGAAGTAAGACTCCTCATGCAGGGAAGTAAGACTCCTCATGCAGGGAAGTAAGACTCCTCATGCAGGGAAGTAAGACTCCTCATGCAGGGAAGTAAGACTCCTCATGCAGGGAAGTAAGACTCCTCATGCAGGGAAGTAAGACTCCTCATGCAGGGAAGTAAGACTCCTCATGCAGGGAGGTAAGACTCCTCATGCAGGGAAGGTAAGACTCCTCATGCAGGGAAGTAAGACTCCTCATGCAGGGAAGTAAGACTCCTCATGCAGGGAAGTAAGACTCCTCATGCAGGGAAGTAAGACTCCTCATGCAGGGAGGTAAGACTCCTCATGCAGGGAAGACTCCTCATGCAGGAAAGTAAGACTCCTCATGCAGGGAGGTAAGACTCCTCATGCAGGACTCCTCATGCAGGGAGGTAAGACTCCTCATGCAGGGAGGTAAGACTCCTCATGCAGGGAAGTAAGACTCCTCATGCAGGGAGGTAAGACTCCTCATGCAGGGAAGTAAGACTCCTCATGCAGGGAGGTAAGACTCCTCATGCAGGGAAGTAAGACTCCTCATGCAGGGAGGTAAGACTCCTCATGCAGGGAGGTAAGACTCCTCATGCAGGGAAGTAAGACTCCTCATGCAGGGAGGTAAGACTCCTCATGCAGGGAGGTAAGACTCCTCATGCAGGGAGGTAAGACTCCTCATGCAGGGAGGTAAGACTCCTCATGCAGGGAGGTAAGACTCCTCATGCAGGGAGGTAAGACTCCTCATGCAGGGAGGTAAGACTCCTCATGCAGGGAAATAAGACTCCTCATGCAGGGAAGTAAGACTCCTCATGCAGGGAGGTAAGACTCCTCATGCAGGGAGGTAAGACTCCTCATGCAGGGAGGTAAGACTCCTCATGCAGGGAGGTAAGACTCCTCATGCAGGGAAGTAAGACTCCTCATGCAGGGAAGTAAGACTCCTCATGCAGGGAGGTAAGACTCCTCATGCAGGGAAGTAAGACTCCTCATGCAGGGAGATAAGACTCCTCATGCAGGGAAGTAAGACTCCTCATGCAGGGAAGTAAGACTCCTCATGCAGGGAGGTAGGACTCCTCATGCAGGGAAGTAAGACTCCTCATGCAGGGAAGTAAGACTCCTCATGCAGGGAAGTAAGACTCCTCATGCAGGGAAGTAAAACTCCTCATGCAGGGAAGTAAGACTCCTCATGCAGGGAAGTAAGACTCCTCATGCAGGGAGGTAAGACTCCTCATGCAGGGAAGTAAGACTCCTCATGCAGGGAAGTAAGACTCCTCATGCAGGGAGGTAAGACTCCTCATGCAGGGAAGTAAGACTCCTCATGCAGGGAGGTAAGACTCCTCATGCAGGGAAGTAAGACTCCTCATGCAGGGAAGTAAGACTCCTCATGCAGGGAAGTAAGACTCCTCATGCAGGGAGGTAAGACTCCTCATGCAGGGAAGTAAGACTCCTCATGCAGGGAAGTAAGACTCCTCATGCAGGGAGGTAAGACTCCTCATGCAGGGAGATAAGACTCCTCATGCAGGGAGGTAAGACTCCTCATGCAGGGAAGTAAGACTCCTCATGCAGGGAAGTAAGACTCCTCATGCAGGGAGGTAAGACTCCTCATGCAGGGAAGTAAGACTCCTCATGCAGGGAAGTAAGACTCCTCATGCAGGGAAGTAAGACTCCTCATGCAGGGAAGTAAGACTCCTCATGCAGGGAGGTAAGACTCCTCATGCAGGGAAGTAAGACTCCTCATGCAGGGAGGTAAGACTCCTCATGCAGGGAGGTAAGACTTCTCATGCAGGGAAGTAAGACTCCTCATGCAGGGAGGTAAGACTCCTCATGCAGGGAGGTAAGGCTCCTCATGTAGGGAAGTAAGACTCCTCATGCAGGGAGGTAAGACTCCTCGTGCAGGGAGGTAAGACTTCTCATGCAGGGAAGTAAGACTCCTCATGCAGGGAGGTAAGACTCCTCATGCAGGGAGGTAAGGCTCCTTATGCAGGGAAGTAAGACTCCTCATGCAGGGAGGTAAGACTCCTCATGCAGGGAGGTAAGACTCCTCATGCAGGGAGGTAAGACTCCTCATGCAGGGAGGTAAGACTCCTCATGCAGGGAAGTAAGACTCCTCATGCAGGGAGGTAAGACTCCTCATGCAGGGAGGTAAGACTCCTCATGCAGGGAGGTAAGACTCCTCATGCAGGGAGGTAAGACTCCTCATGCAGGGAGGTAAGACTCCTCATGCAGGGAGGTAAGACTCCTCATGCAGGGAAGTAAGACTCCTCATGCAGGGAAGTAAGACTCCTTATGCAGGGAGGTAAGACTCTTCATGCAGGGAGGTAAGACTCCTCATGCAGGGAGGTAAGACTCCTCATGCAGGGAGGTAAGACTCCTCATGCAGGGAGGTAAGACTCCTCATGCAGGGAGGTAAGACTCCTCATGCAGGGAGGTAAGACTCCTCTTTGCAAAGAGGTAAGATTCCTTATGCAGGAAGGTAAGACTCGTCATACAGGGAGGTAAAACTCTTCGCTGCAGGGAGGTAAGACTTCTCATGCAGGGAGGTAAGACTCCTCATGCAGGGAGGTAAGGCTCCTCATACAGGGAGGTAAGGCTCCTCATACAGGGAGGTAAGACTCCTCATACAGGGAGGTAAGGTTCCTCATACAGGGAGGTAAGGTTCCTCATACAGGGAGGTAAGAATTCTCATTGCAGGGTGGTAAGACTCATCTTCCGACGTGTCCACGATGACAGACAGTCAAGTGTTGCTACAAGTGTTGCCAGTTCCCTGAATTAAGCCTGAATACCGTCCATCCTCACACTCTTACAGGCGCTTTATAATCCTACGGGTTTAGCGCTCCCCATGATTATAATAATGCAAGTGTTGCTACAAGTATTGCTAAAAGTGTTGCGACAAGTGTTGTTACAAGTGCTGCTACAAGTGTTGCCGCAAGTGTTACTGTAAGTGTTGCCACAAGTGCTGCTACAAGTGTTGCCGCAAGTGTTACTGTAAGTGTTGCCACAAGTGCTGCCACAAGTGTTGCTACAAGTGTTGCTACAAGTGTTGTTACAAGTGTTGTTACAAGTGTTGCCGCAAGTGTTACTGTAAGTGTTGCTACAAGTGTTGCTACAAGTTTTGTTACAATTGTTGCAAGTGCTGCGCGTTGCCACGCGTTACAAGTTGCGCGTTGTTACGCGTTGTACAAGTTGCTGTTCACGCGCGCGCGCGCTTGCAAGTTGCTGCAACACGCTGCTTCGGCGCGTTGCACGTTCTGTTAACGCGCGCCGCGCGCAGTGCGCTAGCACGCGTTGCGCAAGCGCTTGTTACAACGCGCTTGTTACGCGTTGCTACAAGTGTTGCTACAAGTGTTGTTACAAGTGTTGTTACAAGTGTTGTTACAAGTGCTGCTACAAGTGTTGCCACAAGTGTTGCTACAAATGTTGTTACAAGTGTTGTTACAAGTGTTGTTACAAGTGCTGCTACAAGTGTTGCCGCAAGTGTTACTGTAAGTGTTGCTACAAGTGTTGGCACAGGTGTTGCTACAAGTGTTGCGACAAGTGTTGGCACAAGTGCTGCTGCAAGTGTTGCTACAAGTGTTGCTGCAAGTGTTGCTACATGTGTTGCTACAGGTGTTGCTGCAAGTGTTGCTACATGTGTTGCTACAGGTGTTGCTGCATGTGTTGGCACAAGTGTTGCTACAAGTGTTGCTACAAGTGTTGCTACAAGTGTTGTCACGAGTGTTGCTGCAAGTGTTGTCACGAGTGTTGCTACAAGTGTTGCTACAAGTGTTGCCACAAGTGTTGCTACAAGTGTTGCTACAAGTGTTGCTACAAGTGTTGTCACGAGTGTTGCTACAAGTGTTGTCACGAGTGTTGCTACAAGTGTTGCTACAAGTGTTGCTACAAGTGTTGCCACAAGTGTTGTCACAAGTGTTGCTACAAGTGTTGCCACAAGTGTTGCTACAAGTGTTGTCACAAGTGTTGCTACAAGTGTTGTCACAAGTGTTGTCACAAGTGTTGCTACAAGTGTTGCTACAAGTGTTGCTACAAGTGTTGCCACAAGTGTTGTCACAAGTGTTGCTACAAGTGTTGCCACAAGTGTTGCTACAAGTGTTGCCACAAATGTTGCTACAAGTGTTGCCACAAGTGTTGTCACAAGTGTTGCTACAAGTGTTGCCACAAGTGTTGTCACAAGTGTTGTCACAAATGTTGCTACAAGTGTTGTCACAAATGTTGCTACAAGTGTTGTCACAAGTGTTGTCACAAGTGTTGCTACAAGTGTTGTCACAAGTGTTGTCACAAGTGTTGTCACAAATGTTGCTACAAGTGTTGTCACAAGTGTTGTCACAAGTGTTGCTACAAGTGTTGTCACAAGTGTTGTCACAAGTGTTGTCACAAATGTTGCTACAAGTGTTGTCACAAGTGTTGTCACAAGTGTTGCTACAAGTGTTGTCACAAATGTTGCTACAAGTGTTGTCACAAGTGTTGTCACAAGTGTTGCTACAAGTGTTGTCACAAGTGTTGTCACAAGTGTTGTCACAAATGTTGCTACAAGTGTTGTCACAAGTGTTGTCACAAGTGTTGCTACAAGTGTTGTCACAAGTGTTGTCACAAGTGTTGTCACAAGTGTTGCTACAAGTGTTGTCACAAGTGTTGTCACAAGTGTTGCTACAAGTGTTGTCACAAGTGTTGCTACAAGTGTTGTCACAAGTGTTGTCACAAGTGTTGCTACAAGTGTTGTCACAAGTGTTGTCACAAGTGTTGCTACAAGTGTTGTCACAAGTGTTGTCACAAGTGTTGCTACAAGTGTTGTCACAAGTGTTGCTACAAGTGTTGTCACAAGTGTTGCTACAAGTGTTGTCACAAGTGTTGTCACAAGTGTTGCTACAAGTGTTGTCACAAGTGTTGTCACAAGTGTTGCTACAAGTGTTGTCACAAGTGTTGCTACAAGTGTTGTCACAAGTGTTGTCACAAGTGTTGTCACAAGTGTTGTCACAAGTGTTGTCACAAGTGTTGTCACAAGTGTTGCTACAAGTGTTGTCACAAGTGTTGTCACAAGTGTTGTCACAAGTGTTGCTACAAGTGTTGTCACAAGTGTTGTCACAAGTGTTGCTACAAGTGTTGTCACAAGTGTTGCTACAAGTGTTGTCACAAGTGTTGCTACAAGTGTTGTCACAAGTGTTGTCACAAGTGTTGCTACAAGTGTTGTCACAAGTGTTGTCACAAGTGTTGCTACAAGTGTTGTCACAAGTGTTGCTACAAGTGTTGCTACAAGTGTTGCTACAAGTGTTGCTACAAGTGTTGTCACAAGTGTTGCTACAAGTGTTGTCACAAGTGTTGCTACAAGTGTTGTCACAAGTGTTGTCACAAGTGTTGTCACAAGTGTTGTCACAAGTGTTGTCACAAGTGTTGTCACAAGTGTTGCTACAAGTGTTGTCACAAGTGTTGCTACAAGTGTTGTCACAAGTGTTGTCACAAGTGTTGCTACAAGTGTTGTCACAAGTGTTGTCACAAGTGTTGCTACAAGTGTTGTCACAAGTGTTGCTACAAGTGTTGCTACAAGTGTTGCTACAAGTGTTGCTACAAGTGTTGTCACAAGTGTTGCTACAAGTGTTGTCACAAGTGTTGCTACAAGTGTTGTCACAAGTGTTGCTACAAGTGTTGTCACAAGTGTTGTCACAAGTGTTGTCACAAGTGTTGCTACAAGTGTTGTCACAAGTGTTGCTACAAGTGTTGTCACAAGTGTTGCTACAAGTGTTGTCACAAGTGTTGTCACAAGTGTTGTCACAAATGTTGTCACAAGTGTTGTCACAAGTGTCTCATTCATCAAGTGGTCACCTTTTCCATACCATTTATTCCATCCTTCTGACTTCCAAACACAGCCTGTCTGCAGTCCTCAGCCTGTCTGCAGTCCTCAGCCTGTCTGCAGTCCTCACACAGCCTGTCTGCAGTCCTCAGCCTGTCTGCAGTCCTCACACAGCCTGTCTGCAGTCCTCAGCCTGTGTGCAGCCCTCACACAGCCTGTCTGCAGTCCTCACACAGCCTGTCTGCAGTCCTCAGCCTGTCTGCAGTCCTCAGCCTGTCTGCAGCCCTCACACAGCCTGTCTGCAGTCCTCACACAGCCTGTCTGCAGTCCTCAGCCTGTCTGCAACCCTCACACAGCCTGTCTGCAGTCCTCAGCCTGTCTGCAGTCCTCACACAGCCTGTCTGCAGTCCTCAGCCTGTCTGCAGTCCTCACACAGCCTGTCTGCAGTCCTCAGCCTGTCTGCAGTCCTCACACAGCCTGTCTGCAATCCTCAGCCTGTCTGCAGTCCTCACACAGCCTGTCTGCAGTCCTCACACAGCCTGTCTGCAGTCCTCACACAGCCTGTCTGCAGTCCTCAAACAGCCTGTCTGCAGTCCTCACACAGCCTGTCTGCCGTCCTCGCACAGCCTGCCTGCAGTCCTCACACAGCCTGCCTGCAGTCCTCACACAGCCTGTCTGCCGTCCTCACACAGCCTGTCTGCCGTCCTCACACAGCCTGCTTGCCGTCCCCACACAGCCTGCCTGCCGTCCCCACACAGCCTGCCTGCAGTCCTCACACAGCCTGCCTGCAGCCCCCACACAGCCTGTCTGCCGTCCCCACACAGCCTGCCTGCTGTCCCCACACAGCCTGCTTGCCGTCCCCACACAGCCTGCCTGCCGTCCCCACACAGCCTGCCTGCCGTCCCCACACAGCCTGCCTGCCGTCCCCACACAGCCTGCCTGCCGTCCCCACACAGCCTGTCTGCCGTCCCCACACAGCCTGAGGGACTGACCACCTCAAAACTTTAAGGGTGATGGACTGATTACATCGTCTTCAAGTATCTTCTGCTTCTATCAACTTTTCTGTACTCGACTGAAGAAGCCTACTGTGTAGGCGAAACATTTCGAAATAAAGATACCTAACTGTTGCATATGTGTCTTACCTAACAACAAGACTATGATGTTCTAACAGGGTCGTGCAAGTGATCTTTTAGTGAAAATGTTCATGAACCACTCTTTGATCTCTCTCATGTTCTCAGTATTTTGCCTCACGATGTAATCAATCCATTAATTGATGGATTGATTACATCGACTCCATGCTGAGGGACTGATTACCTCAAACTCCTTCTGATCTTCGCCATTCTTCTTTGTTGAGGACTGATGAAGCCACTGTGTGGCGAAACGTTTCCACAATAAAGATACCCAAGTGTTGCACATGTGTCTAACTCATCAAAGAGTCGGTTCTCTGAACCATTAATCTAAGATTTGTTGCTGCTGACAAAAGCAGGATATTACAAGGCAGTTGTGTATTGTCTTCACTTGTCGGATTTGTGCGATTTCTCTCCAAGAATATTTTTAGCATCATCTGTAAAAACACATTCATTTAACTTTTTCTCTATTACTTCCCTTAAGTCTCATATAATAATTCAAAACGTTACCCGGATTCCTGACACACACCACAGGTGAGAAGTGACGTGTGTGTGTGTGTGTGTGTGTGTGTGTGTATGTGTATTGACGTGTGTCTGTCAGGAACGTGCACATGAGTGGGTTAAGTGAAGGGGGGGAGGGAGGGGGAGATATATAAGTGGGGAAAAATGTGTGCTGGTGGAAGATGAATAAGAACTGAGACACGACTGACATCTTCCCTATTCATGGAAAAATATATAATTTTTTGAAGCAGTTGGAACACAAATGTTGATAAAATGTACTAAGACATAAGAACATAAGAACATAAGAACGAAGGAACACTGCAGAAGGCCTACTGGCCCATGCGAGGCAGGTCCAAGTCTCCTACCGGCTTAAGCCAATGCACCCAACCTAGTCAGGTCAGGTCACACTGACTTAAGGGAGGAACACGGCAACCGACCTGGTAGCACAAGCTATCAGGTCTAACTCACACCCACCCACATCTACTCATGTATTTATCCAACCTATTTTTAAAGCTACACAACGTTCTGGCCTCTATAACGGTACTTGGGAGTTTGTTCCACTCATCCACAACTCTATTACCAAACCAGTACTTTCCTATATCCTTCCTGAATCTGAATTTTTCCAACTTAAAACCATTGCTGCGAGTCCTGTCTAGGCTAGATATTTTCAGCACACTATTTACATCCCCTTTATTTATTCCTGTCTTCCATTTATACACCTCAATCATATCCCCCCTAATTCTACGTCTTTCTAGAGAGTGCAGTTTCAGGGCCCTCAGTCTATCCTCATAGGGAAGGTTTCTGATACATGGGATCAACTTTGTCATCCTCCTTTGTACATTTTCCAGAGAATTTATATCCATTCTGTAATACGGTGACCAAAACTGTGCAGCATAATCTAAATGAGGCCTAACCAAGGATGTATAGAGTTGAAGAACAACCTGAGGACTCCTATTATTTATGCTTCTTGATATGAAGCCAAGGATTCTATTAGCTTTATTGCGAACACTTATGCACTGTTGTCTTGGTTTCAGATTACTGCTAACCAGAACTCCTAAATCTTTTTCGCAATCCGTAATATTAAGATCTACATTATTTAGTTTATATGTGGCATGGTTATTGTCCTGTCCAACATTTAGAACTTTGCATTTGTCTATATTAAACTGCATCTGCCACTTCTCCGACCACTGCATCAGTCTATTCAAATCTTCCTGGAGTGCTCGAATGTCCTCGTCAGAATGAATTCGACTACCTATTTTGGTGTCATCGGCAAACTTGCCGATGTCGCTCTTTATGCCCTCATCTATGTCGTTTATGTAGATTGTGAACAGCAGGGGGCCCAACACTGACCCCTGTGGAACACCGCTCGTGACGCTTCCCCACTCTGATTTCTCCCCATTTATGCAAACTCTCTGCTGCCTATTTGTCAACCATGCCTCTATCCAGGAAAAAATTTCTCCTCCTATCCCATGTGCTTTAATTTTCCTCAATAGTCTCTGATGTGGGACCCTGTCAAAAGCCTTACTGAAGTCCATATACACAATATCATATTCATTACCATGATCTACCTCCTCAAATACCTTAGTGAAAAAAGTTAATAAATTCGTAAGGCAGGAACGCCCCTTTGTAAAACCATGCTGAGATTCGTTGATTAATTTATGCTTTTCAAGGTGGCTACGAACAGCCTCGGCAATTATTGATTCCATAAATTTTCCCACTATGGAGGTTAGGCTTATTGGTCTATAGTTCGAAGCTAAGGACCTGTCACCTGTTTTGAAAATAGGTATCACATTTGCCATTTTCCACTTATCTGGCACCATGCCAGTTTGTAGTGATATGTTACTCTGATGGTTACAAGCAACGACTGGTTTACTGTGAGACAGTGCACTGTGCACTCACGGTTCCTCCTGTGAGAGACAGTGTACTGTGCACTCACGGTTCCTCCTGTGAGAGACAGTGCACTGTGCACTCACGGTTCCTCCTGTGAGAGACAGTGCACTGTGCACTCACGGTTCCTCCTGTGAGAGACAGTGCACTGTACACTCACGGTTCCTCCTGTGAGAGACAGTGCACTGTACACTCACGGTTCCTCCTGTGAGAGACAGTGTACTGTGCACTCACGGTTCCTCCTGTGAGAGACAGTGTACTGTGCACTCACGGTTCCTCCTGTGAGAGACAGTGCACTGTGCACTCACGGTTCCTCCTGTGAGAGACAGTGCACTGTACACTCACGGTTCCTCCTGTGAGAGACAGTGTACTGTGCACTCACGGTTCCTCCTGTGAGAGACAGTGCACTGTGCACTCACAATTCCTCCTCTTCACTATTTCTCTGAACAAAAATTTCTTTTCTTCCTCAGGAAATTCTCGACCCACTGAAATTTCCGTGACTCTTAAAATGTCCCTCAACTCGTAAAATTTTCCTTATTTAAAATTTTTCCTTATTTAAAATTTTTCCTTAAAGAGTTTCTTTAAAATTTTCCTTATTTAAAAATTTTCCTTCTTTAAAGATTTTCTTTACTTAAAACTTTCCTTACTTAAAAATTTTCTTACTTAAAATTTTCCTTATTTAAAATTGTCCTTACCTAAAAATTTCTTTACTTGAAATTTTCCTTAAATTTTTTCCATACTTTCAAATTTTCACGACAAAATTTTTTTCTCGACTCTTCATGTCTGCCCAGCAACACAGTAGAAAAAAAAATAATATAGCCTGACATACTGACATTTTACAGACCGGTATTAATATTATTTAGAATATTTCTTCAACATTACCATAGTAAAGGCAAATAAAACTGACCTGTGAGGTCTAATAAAGTTAAATTATTTACGTCTTTATTTCCATGCGCTGAATGTAACATTTTAATTTTCTGCGCATGCGCAGTTTTCAGTAGTGTTTGTTTCATTTTTCTTGGTCCGGCTTTTATGGTTGTGGTGCAGCTTTACAGATCAGCGCCGCTGGCAGCTGCCCGGCTGGCCCGACTGGCCCGACTGGCCCGGCTCCTTAATCCGGCCCTGTGTGTCATTCTCTAACTTACGGTGGTCTGGTCTACACTGCAAACTGAATTGTTTGCAATCCTAATGGCGCTAAAGCTAACCTATGACACTGAGCTTGACTCTATCATCATTACTGATTCTATGTCATCATTGAAGGCTCTTGGCTCATATAATGACTCCAACAACATGCTCATTGGAGAAGCCAGGTATAGATACTCAAAAATTAGGGACAAAGGAATTAATGTACAATTGCTATGGATCCCATCACACATTGGATTACTCCTTCATGATAAAGTTGATATGTTAGCCAAGAAGAGTATCCAGAAGGAGAACGTAGAATATAACTTTGGTATAACTGTGTCTAGCATTAGGAATGATATTAGGAGAGAAGTAAATAATGAAGATGATTGTTATAGGAATGCAGTTAGAAGCCTGAGTAGATCTATAACCCACTATGATAACATGAACGTAGATAAGTATGTTTATGGAGCAACTTGCAATGTGAACACTGACTGATGTTGTAGTGGCCAGGCTTAGGCTTGGTTACAAGTACTTCTGGCAGTTTGGGAGACACACAGATGATGATCAAACTAAATATAAATTATGTGATAAGGCATATGGTCACTCTCTTGAACACTATGTGCTTAATTGTCCACTTATTGAGGAATACAGAGACAGACAGTATAATAACCTATGTGACATGTCAAGATATCTTATTAATGAAAATAAGATACCAGATATACTAAGCAAATTTCCTAAATTTGCTTGTAACAGATAAGTGAACTATAGATATGTAGATATAAATCCATATGTATTCCTGTTAACCCTTTGGGGCCTAGTTCCTAGGCCTTTTGTGTATCCACATGCTCTCGCGCTACCGTCCACAGGATGGATATGGGGTGCACAATAAACTAGCCACTTCGGTGGCAAAATCTAAAAATCTAATCTGGTGGCCTGGTGGTTAACGCTCTCGCTTCACACGGCGAGGGCCTGGGTTCGATTACCAGCCAGAGTAGAAACATTGGGTGTGTTTCTTTCCACCTGTTGTCTATGTTCACCCATCAGTAAAAAGGGTACCTGGATGTTAGTCGACTGGTGTGGGTCGCATCCCGGGACACTGACCTAATTTGCCCGAGATGCTCAGCATAACAAGTGGCTTTCTATGTAGTAGTATGTCATTGTTGTCAGGTAGGACTGTATACCTTGTACATGTACTTGTAGTAAATAAAGATTATTATTATTATTATTATTATTATTATTATTATTACATCTTCTCTTTTTTTCTTTTCTTCACCAATAACCCGCACATCAGAGTATGAAACTTATGACGACGTTTCGGTCCGACTTGCACCATTAGTTAGTTCCACAGGAGAGGGGGGCGGGACCCCTCCTATGTGCGGGTTATTTCTGTATTGTTCCAGCCGCAGTATTGTGCCTCTTTTACTTTTTTAGCAATATGAACCAGGAACGTAGATTAAGTCAGTATTAAAACTGAGGAGCCGTATTTGCAATAATTCTCAGTCAGGTGGACTGAAACTTAGCAAGTCACCGGGTCCTACAAGCTATTTCCAAGGGCCCCAAAGAAAATGTAAAGAGGAAGTAAGCAAACTATCAGCTAGTCTCTTCAATATATCACTACTGACGTGAATCGTATTGAATATGTGGAAAAAGGTAAACGTGACTGCTGTTTACAAAGCGGGAGATAGGTTCTTAGCTTCAAATTACAGACCAGCCAGCCTAACCTCACGTGTGTAAAAGGAATAAAAGAGTGTGTATATAGCCTTCAGTAAGCTCTTGGATGAGGTCTACGCAGGAAACTGGTTAAAAAAAAGGGTTAGCCGCATATGGTATAGGAGAAATTCTCTCCTGCATCGAGGCTTGGCAGAGAGAGAGAGAGAGAGAGAGAGAGAGAGAGAGAGAGAGAGAAAGAGAGAGAGAGACTGAATCAAACACTCGCCGCTTGCAACAAAGTAAGAACATTCAGTCCTCTTAAGGCATGAGAGGCTGGCAACATAGGGATTTAGGAAGCCAGCACAGGAGCTGAGTAATAGGTTGTCGATACCATAATCACACACTCGACAGCTGCGCCTGACGTATCAGCAATATATTGCACGTGTGTGTACATTATAGAGCAACATTTTTCATTGCTGGGTCCATATCACTCTGGCCTCGATATCTCCCTTTGAAAGACTTTATTTAGCTACTCACAGCGTGGCTATTACTGTGTAAACAGGAGATAAAGTAACACTGTGTGTGCTACAAGGTCTGTAAGTATTGTGTGGGCATGTGTGTTAGCGGAAAATTGATGGGAACACCAGCAAGTACGAGGAATTGAATAACCTTCTCCTCAGTCCTGAGCTACATGTACTAGAGGAGTTACCCGGTCCTCAGACTTGAACCACACGCTGGAGGGCAAGTTACCTGCTCTACAGACCTGAGCCACACACTGAAGGACGGGTTACTTGCTCCTCAGACCTGAGGTACATATAGAGAAGGAGTTAACCGGTCCTCAGACCTCAGCCAGACACACTGGAGGACCGATTACCATTACAGCACAACAGACGGTTTAAGTTACGGTACATAGAACAAGAACTCAGGTAACTGACGAGAGCGAGGAACTTCTACTGTTTTTTTCTCGGCCAGTGGTGCGAGCGAGGATGAACGTAAACAAACTGATTTATAACCCTGTCCGGAAAACGTGTGGAGACGGGAAGAGCAAGAGTGTATAAGTGTATTGAAGGTGAAACTTTCCTCTGCAGTCATCAAAGAACATATATCTGAAAAGTCGAATCACCAGTTGAGTTTAGAAGGCAAATGTGGATGCGAACGGAGGAGATGAAGGCTAAGCTGTCACATACACCAGAACCTGTGGATCGATACCGTAAATAAATCCTACGCGATGGGTACCCAGTCAGTTAAACAACCACTTAACAAGCGTATAAAGCATGTTTAACTACAGTAAGAGTAGTAGGTGGGGATTTAAAGGTAGTGAGAAAGTCTGAAGGGTAGTTTCAAGATCAGACACTATACATTCAGTGGTCGTAAGTTAACCGAGAGATGGAAGGTGTGACGCACTGGTTGTCCCTCAGACCAAGGGAAGATCTGACCTCAATAAACTAATTATGATCTAGATTTGCTTGGCTATGGAACGTACTAAAGTTATATAACTCCAGGTTTTGTCGTACCCTATCGTTAACGTGAACCCAAGGAAGGGAATGGCCAAGCTCGTGTCAGACCCAAGAGCAGACCACTGATAGTAATTACGGTGTATAGGAAAATGGCTATTCACTGAAACTGGCAGTAAAGAGCCGCATACATCTTGGATATACCTTGATGAGTTTCGAGAATTTTTCTGCTTCCAGAGCTCTGGTCTTGGGCCAGGCTCTGTGGTGCTTGTCAAGAGTCTTCTCGGATGCAGAGTAACGTCAGTAAAGAAAGATGTGTCAGTCGTTAACGGACAGGAAATTGAAGTGCGACGCCAGACGGACCTGCTGTTCTCACTTGTGTCACGGGAAGCTCCACACGAGTGTATCACCGCATTAGATTGAACACATCCAGGTGATATTCTTATTGGAAGTGACTTTCTCACATTGTTGTCCTTTAACCGATCATATGGGAGGTCCACATGTACAGCTGATCGTATAGAAGGTCCACAAGTGCAGCTGATCGTATAGAAGGTCCACAAGTGCAGCTGATCGTATAGAAGGTCCACAAGTGCAGCTGATCGTATAGAAGGTCCACAAGTGCAGCTGATCGTATAGAAGGTCCACAAGTGCAGCTGATCGTATAGAAGGTCCACAAGTGCAGCTGATCGTATAGAAGGTCCACAAGTGCAGCTGACTGAAGCTGAGTGATTCTTCACCGAAAACCCACGCTCAAGTTTAGGTCCTTCGAGGTTTAAGTCTTTTCTGGACCACTGTCAGGTCATAAAGGCCCAAGACCGAAACGTCGTCATAAGGTTTATCTCCCAAATGCGGGTTTGTGGTGTATTGTTCCAGCCAGGGTATTGTGACTTCTCGTTGTTGTTGTTGAGTGGTCGGTCATTCAGGTAGCAACAAAAAACCTCCAGCAGGAGCGACACCCTCTCGACGCCTGGAAGCAAGTGCCATTCGTACCTCAGTCATTGTCTCAAAATCCTGTGCCCACCTCAGCCCCTGCTGAGCCCACGTGTGGTATATATGGGGCACAGCCCATCGGTAGTGTCCGACCTGGTTTCATAATTGGTTGCAATCCACCAGTATTGTCCATCCTTGCTATAGATAACGGATGCTACCAAGAACCACTCTTATATACACTATCCTACTCACACACTCCCTCACGCACATTCCCTTTCACACACATACCCTCTCACACACATCCCTTCTCTTACATACTTTCTCACACACACAAACCCTCTCCCATCCCTACACACACACTCTCACACACACCCTCTCTCTCACACACACACACTCTCACACACACCCTCTCTCTCACACACACACACTCTTACACACACCCTCACATACACATCCTCTCTCACACACTCTCGTTCCCTCACACACACACACACCTTCACACACACTAACAATAAACACCGAGGGGTGGGGGGGGGGGCAGGTTTCTATGCAGTGCTGGCCCAGAAAATAATATTTTTGTAAAGTCACACAAACAAAGGATTTGAAAAATGCAAAAATAAAATAAATATGGCAGTGAAAAAATCTTTAAAAATGTAAATTTATTCCAAATGTTAAAAAAAATATTGAGAGAAATAAGGTTGTAAGAGACAGTTACAAATGTGTTTACAGCCATCAAGGGCGTAAATCGGATAGGTAAGTACGGAGGAAAGAGCATTATAGCATTAAATATAAAGATCAGACGTTCACAGATGACAAAACGTGAAAACTATAAGTTCTCTGAAAAGTAAACGCAAAAGCAGATGTTAAAAAAAAAAAAACTCAATTTCTTGCCCCTGGGGGATTTTAACCTATGGCGCCTAAAATGTTGTAGCAGAGATAACACCAGGAGGCAGCAGAGATAACACCAGGAGGCAGCAGAGATAACACCAGGAGGCAGCAAAGATAATACCAGGAGGCAGCAAAGATAACACCAGGAGGCAGCAGAGATAACACCAGGAGGCAGCAGAGATAACACCAGGAGGCAGCAGAGATAACACCAGGAGGCAGCAGAGATAACACCAGGAGGCAGCAGAGATAACACCAGGAGGCAGCAAAGATAATACCAGGAGGCAGCAAAGATAACACCAGGAGGCAGCAAAGATAACACCAGGAGGCAGCAGAGATAACACCAGGAGGCAGCAGAGATAAGACCAGGAGGCAGCAGAGATAACACCAGGAGGCAGCAGATATAACACCAGGAGGCAGCAGAGATAACACCAGGAGGCAGCAGAGATAACACCAGGAGGCAGCAGAGATAACACCAGGAGGCAGCAGAGATAACACCAGGAGGCAGCAGAGATAACACCAGGAGGCAGCAAAGATAACACCAGGAGGCAGTAGAGATAACACCAGGAGGCAGCAGAGATAACACCAGGAGGCATCAGAGATAACACCAGGAGGCAGCAAAGATAACACCAGGAGGCAGCAGAAATAACACCAGGAGGCAGCAGAGATAACACCAGGAGGCAGCAGAGATAACACCAGGAGGCAGCAGAGATAACACAAGGAGGCAGCAGAGATAACACCAGGAGGCAGCAGAGATAACACCAGGAGGCAGCAGAGATAACACCAGGAGGCAGCAGAGATAACACCAGGAGGCAGCAGAGATAACACCAGGAGGCAGCAGAGATAACACCAGGAGGCAGCAAAGATAACACCAGGAGGCAGCAGAGATAACACCAGGAGGCAGCAGAGATAACACCAGGAGGCAGCAAAGATAACACCAGGAGGCAGCAGAGATAACACCAGGAGGCAGCAAAGATAACACCAGGAGGCAGCAGAGATAACACCAGGAGGCAGCAGAGATAACACCAGGAGGCAGCAGAGATAACACCAGGAGGCAGCAAAGATAACACCAGGAGGCAGCAGAGATAACACCAGGAGGCAGCAGATATAACACCAGGAGGCAGCAGAGATAACACCAGGAGGCAGCAGAGATAACACCAGGAGGCAGCAGAGATAACACCAGGAGGCAGCAGATATAACACCAGGAGGCAGCAGAGATAACACCAGGAGGCAGCAGAGATAACACCAGGAGGCAGCAGATATAACACCAGGAGGCAGCAGAGATAACACCACGAGGCAGCAGAGATAACACCAGGAGGCAGCAAAGATAACACCAGGAGGCAGCAGAGATAACACCAGGAGGCAGCAGAGATAACACCAGGAGGCAGCAGAGATAACACCAGGAGGCAGCAGAGATAACACCAGGAGGCAGCAAAGATAACACCAGGAGGCAGCAGAGATAACACCAGGAGGCAGCAAAGATAACACCAGGAGGCAGCAAAGATAACACCAGGAGGCAGCAAAGATAACACCAAGAGGCAGCAGAGATAACACCAGGAGGCAGCAGAGATAACACCAGTAGGCAGCAAAGATAACATCAGGAGGCAGCAAAGATAACACCAGGAGGCAGCAAAGATAACACCAGGAGGCAGCAACGATAACAGCAGGAGGCAGCAAAGATAACACCAGGAGGCAGCAGAGATAACACCAGGAGGCAGCAGAGATAACACCAGTAGGCAGCAAAGATAACACCAGGAGGCAGCAAAGATAACACCAGGAGGCAGCAGAGATAACACCAGGAGGCAGCAGAGATAACACCAGTAGGCAGCAAAGATAACACCAGGAGGCAGCAAAGATAACACCAGGAGGCAGCAGAGATAACACCAGGAGGCAGCAAAGATAACACCAGGAGGCAGCAAAGATAACACCAGTAGGCAGCAAAGATAACATCAGGAGGCAGCAAAGATAACACCAGGAGGCAGCAAAGATAACACCAGGAGGCAGCAGAGATAACACCAGGAGGCAGCAGAGATAACACCAGGAGGCAGCAGAGATAACACCAGGAGGCAGCAAAGATAACACCAGGAGGCAGCAGAGATAACACCAGGAGGCAGCAAAGATAACACCAGGAGGCAGCAAAGATAACACCAGGAGGCAGCAAAGATAACACCAGGAGGCAGCAAAGATAACACCAGGAGGCAGCAAAGATAACACCAGGAGGCAGCAGAGATAACACCAGGAGGCAGCAGAGATAACACCAGGAGGCAGCAAAGATAACACCAGGAGGCAGCAAAGATAACACCAGGAGGCAGCAAAGATAACACCAGGAGGCAGCATAGATAACACCAGGAGGCAGCAAAGATAACACCAGGAGGCAGCAGAGGTAACACCAGGAGGCAGCAAAGATAACACCAGGAGGCAGCAGAGATAACACCAGGAGGCAGCAAAGATAACACCAGGAGGCAGCAGAGATAACACCAGGAGGCAGCAAAGATAACACCAGGAGGCAGCAAAGATAACACCAGGAGGCAGCAAAGATAACACCAGGAGGCAGCAGAGATAACACCAGGAGGCAGCAGAGATAACACCAGGAGGCAGCAGAGATAACACAAGGAGGCAGCAAAGATAACACCAGGAGGCAGCAAAGATAACACCAGGAGGCAGCAAAGATAACACCAGGAGGCAGCAAAGATAACACCAGGAGGCAGCAGAGATAACACCAGGAGGCAGCAAAGATAACACCAGGAGGCAGCAGAGATAACACCAGGAGGCAGCAAAGATAACACCAGGAGGCAGCAGAGATAACACCAGGAGGCAGCAAAGATAACACCAGGAGGCAGCAGATATAACACCAGGAGGCAGCAAAGATAACACCAGGAGGCAGCAAAGATAACACCAGGAGGCAGCAAAGATAACACCAGGAGGCAGCAAAGATAACACCAGTAGGCAGCAAAGATAACACCAGGAGGCAGCAGAGGTAACACCAGGAGGCAGCAAAGATAACACCAGGATTCAGCAGAGATAACACCAGGAGGCAGCAAAGATAACACCAGGAGGCAGCAAAGATAACACCAGGAGGCAGCAGAGATAACACCAGGAGGCAGCAGAGATAACACCAGGAGGCAGCAGAGATAACACCAGGAGGCAGCAAAGATAACACCAGGAGGCAGCAGAGATAACACCAGGAGGCAGCAAAGATAACACCAGGAGGCAGCAAAGATAACACCAGGAGGCAGCAAAGATAACACCAGGAGGCAGCAAAGATAACACCAGGAGGCAGCAAAGATAACACCAGGAGGCAGCAGAGATAACACCAGGAGGCAGCAGAGATAACACCAGGAGGCAGCAAAGATAACACCAGGAGGCAGCAAAGATAACACCAGGAGGCAGCAAAGATAACACCAGGAGGCAGCATAGATAACACCAGGAGGCAGCAAAGATAACACCAGGAGGCAGCAGAGGTAACACCAGGAGGCAGCAAAGATAACACCAGGAGGCAGCAGAGATAACACCAGGAGGCAGCAAAGATAACACCAGGAGGCAGCAGAGATAACACCAGGAGGCAGCAAAGATAACACCAGGAGGCAGCAAAGATAACACCAGGAGGCAGCAAAGATAACACCAGGAGGCAGCAGAGATAACACCAGGAGGCAGCAGAGATAACACCAGGAGGCAGCAGAGATAACACAAGGAGGCAGCAAAGATAACACCAGGAGGCAGCAAAGATAACACCAGGAGGCAGCAAAGATAACACCAGGAGGCAGCAAAGATAACACCAGGAGGCAGCAGAGATAACACCAGGAGGCAGCAAAGATAACACCAGGAGGCAGCAGAGATAACACCAGGAGGCAGCAAAGATAACACCAGGAGGCAGCAGAGATAACACCAGGAGGCAGCAAAGATAACACCAGGAGGCAGCAGAGATAACACCAGGAGGCAGCAAAGATAACACCAGGAGGCAGCAGATATAACACCAGGAGGCAGCAAAGATAACACCAGGAGGCAGCAAAGATAACACCAGGAGGCAGCAAAGATAACACCAGGAGGCAGCAAAGATAACACCAGTAGGCAGCAAAGATAACACCAGGAGGCAGCAGAGGTAACACCAGGAGGCAGCAAAGATAACACCAGGATTCAGCAGAGATAACACCAGGAGGCAGCAAAGATAACACCAGGAGGCAGCAAAGATAACACCAGGAGGCAGCAGAGATAACACCAGGAGGCAGCAAAGATAACACCAGGAGGCAGCAAAGATAACACCAGGAGGCAGCAAAGATAACACCAGGAGGCAGCAAAGATAACACCAGGAGGCAGCAAAGATAACACCAGGAGGCAGCACAGATGAAAACTCGCACACACATGAACTTTTGGTTTAGAAAGACACGTAAGCAAACACTATGACATATTTATTAGAAAACGTTTCGGTCCTGGGACCTTGATCACTTCTAACATTTTCTAATAAATATGTCATAGTGTTTGCTTACGTGTCTTTCTAAACCAACGTGTCGGTATTTATTACCAAGGTTTATACCAACATGAACTTTTAAATCTCCTCACCAAATTCACCTTAAACCAGCAAATAATAGAGCGAACAAGACTGGAGAATATGCTGGACCTCATCGTCACTAACAATGATGATCTGATACGAAATATTACCATATCAAAAACAATATACTCAGATCACAACATAAGAGAGGTTCAGACATGTATGCGCGGGGTCCCGGACCAACAATATGTATGTGCGGGGTCCCGGACCAACACCATGTATGCGCGGGGTGTGAAGAATGGTTTGAACTGATGGACTGAACACATCGACTCCAGGCTGAGGGACTGATTACCTCATACTCCTCCTCTCCTTACACCTTTCTACTTTGTAATGGACTGATGAAGCCACTGTGTGGCGAAACGTTTCCTGAATAAAGATTCCCATATGTCGCATAAGTGTCTCTATCTTCAATATGTGCCGGGTCCCGGACCAACAACATGTATGTGCGGGGTCCCGGACCAACAACATGTATGTGCGGGGTCCCGGACTAACAAATTGTGATCAGTCACGAGGGAACCTTCACAAAATTCAACTTCAGTAACAAAAACATAAGGCGGGACCAAGTCAACCAAGTCCTAAATGACATAAACTGGGAAGATAACCTAAGTAACACAGATTCAAACCTATGTCTAGAACAAATTAACTCTGTGGCTCCCTTTAAGGAAAAGGAAGAGACGATGTAAACTAGAAAGAGAGAGGCGTTCCCTATACAGGCGAAGGCTAAGAATAACAGAGAGGCTAAAAGAGGTCAATATATCTGTAATACGAAGGGAGGCACTGGTCAGAGAAATAGCAAACACCGAACTTAAGCTAAAGGAATCTTACAGGAGTCAAGAAACGAGGGAAGAGCTAAAAGCCATAAATGAAATTGAAAGAAACCCAAAATATTTACTTTCTTATGCCAAATCTAAGTCGAGAACAACACCCAGTATTGGGCCCCTACTTACACTTGATGGATTCTACGCAGATGGCAGCAAGGAAATCAGTGAGCTAATTAAGTCCAAATATGACTCAGTTTTTAGCAAGCCGCTAACCAGACTGAGAGTCGAAAACCTAAATGAATTTTTAATGAGCGAGACATAAAATTTGGTAGACTCAAACTTATCTGATATTATCCTGATGCCAAATGACTTCGAAAAGGCGCTAAATAACATGCCCATGTACTCTGTCCCAGGCCCAGACTCATGGAATTCCGTGTTCATGAAAAACTGCAAGTAACTCCTATCATGTGCTCTTAACATCCTATGGAGAGGGAGCATAGACACAAGGGTCGTCCCACAGTTACTAAAAACAACAGACAACCCCATTCCACAAAAGGGGCAGTAAAGCAATAGCAAAAAACTACAGACCGATAGCGCTAACATCCCATATCATAAAAAACTTTTGAAGGGTTCTAAGAAGCCACTCGTCTAGATACCCATCAGTTACACAACCCAGGGCAACATGGGTTAAGAGTAGGTCACTCTTGTCTGTCCAGCTACTGGACCACTATAACAAGGTCCTGGATGCTCTAGAAGACAAACAAAACACAGATGTAGTATACACAGACTTTGCAAAAGCCTTTGACAATTGTGACCATGGTGTAAGAGCGCACAACATGCGTGATAAAGGAATCAGAGGCAAAGTTGGTAGATGAATCTATAATTTCCTAACAAACAGAGCACAGAGTAGTAGTAAATGGAGTAAAGTCTGAGGCGGCTACTGTGGAAAGCTCTGTTCCACAAGGCACAGTACTTGCTCCCATCCTGTTTCTCATCCTCATATCTGACAAAGACAGGGATGTAAGCCACAGCACCGTGTCTTTCTTTGCAGACTACACCCGAATTTGCATGACAGTGTCCTCCAATGAAGACACTGCAAGGCTCCAGGCGGACATCAACCAAATCTTGAAATATGCCGCAGAAAAAAATATAAAGTTCAATGATGAAAAATTTCAATTACTCCAATTTGGAAAACGTGAGGAAATTTAAACTATATATCATTAGATTAAACTCAGTTGTACTATAGCTCATTCTAGCTCAATACATAGTCAATACCAAATTCATTATATTAGACCATAGTGTAATTACTAGTGAGAGTCTGGTGCTATTTTTAATTTGTATTTTTATATTATTAGATTAAACCTAGTTGTACTATAGCTCATTCTAGCTCAATACATAGACTATACCAAAGTCACTATATTAGACCTTAGTGCAATTACAAGTGAGAGTCTTGTGCTATTTTTAATTTGTATTTTTATATTATTAGTTTATACCTAGTTGTACTTTAGCTCATTCCAGCACAACACATAGACAACACCAACTCCATTATGTGTATTAGTGACTATACTCTACATGACCAAAATACTATAGCTATATACTTGTCCAAACTTCCCACCACTACAGATATCAGTACTAAAACTCAACACACAACTCAGGATATAAATAACCATAATTTAAACCTAGAAGATGATTGATCACGCTGACCCTGATCTAAACCTCCATAATCTGACACCCAATCAAAACCTATTGGAAAGTAACTGCCTTTATTACACAACATCACAAGCCACCACTATCCTAAACAATGCTAAAAGTCTATCAGTACTTAACTACAACATCAGGTCCTTAAGCAAACACTATGATGACCTCCTGGCACTCCTTGAATCACTAAAGACACCCTTCTCCTGCATTATTCTTACTGAGACCTGGCTTAAGCAAGACACAACAGATATCTACCCTCTACCAGGATACACAGCAATCCACAACTACAGACCATACCAAGTTGGGGGTGGTATTGCAATCTATTACTCTAACCAATTATCTTGTATTAGCACCACTTGCTTTAGTGATGAATATGGAGAATATATTTTTGCTAATTTTACTGTAAAAAACCTTAAGACGCCTATAACAATCGGTGCCATTTACCGGATACCCCACACAAACATCCCAAATTTCAGTGAGAAATTAAAGGCACTAATAACAAACAGACAAATGAATAAGCACCACCTTCTCTTAACTGGAGACTTCAATATCAACCTTGGCCTACTAGATGATCAGCCTGTAACTGATTTCATCAACAATATGAACAACACACTTCTCATACCAACAATAACTAAACCAACCAGGGTCACTGAAACAAGTGCAACCATAATAGACCACATATGGACCAATATACTAGCTCCCCTTAAATCAGGGATAATCACAGATAGCACTACAGACCACTACCCTACCTTCCTCTTGACAAACATTAGTAAACCACCACTTGAATACAACAAAGTTTCATTTAGACTCCATGATGAGGCCTCAATAAGGAAGTTCACAGCTGACCTAGAGACTGTTGACTGGCCTACAGAATTCTCCAAGGCCAATAGTATTGATGACTGGACAGACATTTTTCTTAACAAATTACTTAGACTATACAATGAACATTATCCTATAAAAACGAAACAGATCACAAACAAACGGCTTGGTTGCCCATGGCTAACCAGCACCATTCTGAAATCCATTGATAAGAGACACCAATATGAAAAGCAATATAGACAGGGCTTAATACACAAAGATATTCTTAAACACTATTCATCAGTCCTCACCAAAGTAATAAAGAAAGCCAAACAACTATACTACTCCAGTAGATTCACTGACACAAGAGGAAATATAAAAAAGACCTGGAAAACACTCTCTCAGATTCTAGGGACCCACAAACTGAAAAAAACAAGAATATTGTCCTAACTAAACCTAATGAAACACCACTGCATTCCACTGACACAGCTAACAAGATAAACGACTTCTTCTCAACCATAGGTTCTAATCTCGCCAATAAAATTCCACGTACCAATGCCCATGCCGGGGACTACCTAGATGGGAATTTCCCAAATTCCTTCTATCTTGCTCCAACTGAGCCCACGCAAATATCATTCCTTCGCCTCCTCTCACCACTACTCAAATGGACCAATCAGAAGCCACGATTCCACCACAGTCTTCTATGCACTCTGTAGCGGAGACACCAACATTGAATGAACCTTCAATGCTGCAACCACCAACAAAAACCTCACCAGTCATCACTCGACGTATTAATACAGAAGACCAACACCGAGATCAATACCTGCACCGGAAAGATATAACTTTTTATACGACTCCTGACCAAGAACCCACCATGAATGTCGACACTTTGTACGAGAAATTACACGACAGAACAGTCAAGTTTACAAATCGTAAAGGAACCCATTGCTCCTTCACAGCACTCAAGATGACCTTTGACCAGTTACAATCCGACCCAGCATTTCGACCCAAGATTACAAGACTACTCATCGTTTCCTCCCAACAACTGCACAACATAAGGAATGCCTCCAACACTGAAGAAATGATGTAACTCCTGACTCACACTTTAACGACACCTGACAAATCAAGAAGCTAGCCTCCCTTGACCACGCCTCCAGCTTCTGCCAGCCTCCAATCAACATCAAGAATGCAAGATGCAGATAGCTTGCCAGCCGGACGACTGAGTGTTCTCCTGTTTTTTGTGTTGCTGTTTCCCTCTGCTTCCAAGGCTTAGCTGTTGGGTCTAGTCCTGACTCTTCTCTCTTCGACTCAAGACATTCTCTCACCGTCTATTCTTCGCACTGTCCCCACTTGCCCCTCGCCCCTCGTGGGTCCTTACCTGTGAGTCCTGATCTGATCTGATCTGATTACCTCATCTTCTGTATATAGTTCTACTGTCTTCAAGCTATGTCCTAGAATTTGTATTGATAAAGCCACTGGATGGCGAAACGCCTACAATAAAGATACCCAGATGTTGCACATGTGTCTTAATTTCATCTTGTCGGTATTATATACCATTCTTGCACAACTTGTCAGACACTGCAGCATCATGGAATCTTGATTCTGAGGACATGTACATAACCTTCACGACTACGACAACTACTACTACAACTAACCCATCTCTTTGGGAAGGACCTACTTCCACTGGGGAATCCCGCCTACCAGTGACTATGCCCTCGTCTGCTACACCTGACGTTACTATATAAGCGCCAGGCTCCTTGCTTCTGCTTCAGAATCTCCACGACTATGGTGCTCTTCGCACCTACTCCTAGGTTGAGGGACTGATTATCTCATCTTCTGTATATAGTCCTACTGTCTTCAAGCTATGTCCTAGAATTTATATTGATAAAGCCACTGGATGGCGAAACGTCTACAATAAAGATACCCAGATGTTGCACATGTGTCTTAATTTCAAGCTATGCTTATCGAGATGGCTTCTTATAATCTCAGCTATAATTGACTCTAGTAATTTGCCTACAATTGAGGTCAGGCTTATTGGGCGGTAATTTGATGGTAACGACTTGTCCCCTGTTTTAAAAATAGGAATTACATTAGCCATCTTTCACATATCAGACACTACACCTGTTTGAAGAGATAAATTAAAAATATTAGTTAATGGTTCACAGAGTTCCATTTTGCATTCCTTAAGAACCCTTGAAAAAACCTCATCAGGACCCGGCGACTTATTTTGCTTCAGTCTGTCTATCTGCTTCACAACCATTTCACTAGTGACTGTGATGTTACATAATTTATCTTCTTCTGGCCCACTATAAAAATTAATTACTGGAATATTGTTAGTGTCTTCCTGTGTAAAAACCGAGAGAAAATAATTATTTAAAATCGAGCACATTTCATTCTCCTTGTCAGTAAGATGCCCATAGTTATTTTTAAGGGGACCTATCTTATCTCTAACTTTTGTTCTATAGACCTGGAAAAAACTTTTTGGGTTAGTTTTAGAATCCCTAGCAACTTTAATTTCATAGTCCCTTTTAGCTTTTCTTATCCCCTTTTTAATGTCCCTCTTAATGTCAATATACTGATTCATAAGATGACCCTCACCTCTTTTGATACGCCTATAAATTCCTTTCATATGCCCTAGTAGATATTTCAGCCTATTATTCATCCATTTTGGGTCATTTCTATTTGATCTAATTTCTTTATACTGGATAAACGTTCTTTGAGCAGCATGTATAGTGTTCAGAAAACTGTCATATTGATAGCTCTCTTCGTTACCCCAATCAACAGATGATAAGTGTTCTCTAAGCCCATCGTAATCTGCTAAGCGAAAATCTGGGACTGTTACTGAGTTATCGCTACTATCGTACTTCCATTCAATGCTAAATGTAATTGATTTGTGGTCGCTAGTACCCAGTTCCTCTGAAATTTCTAAATTATTAACAAGGGATTCATTGTTTGCCAGAACTAAGTCAAGCAGGTTATTTCCCCTTGTAGGTTCTGTCACAAACTGCTTCAAAAAACAATCCTGAACTACTTCTAAGAAGTCGTATGATTCTAAATTCCCAGTCAAGAAATTCCAATCAATATGACTAAAGTTAAAGTCTCCTAGAATTACTACATTATCGTGCCTTGTGGCCTTAATAATTTCCTCCCATAGTAGTCTCCCTTGGTCCCTATCTAAGTTTGGGGGACGGTATATCACACCTAAAATCAGTTTTTCATGCCCCTCTGAAAATTCTATCCAAACAGACTCTGTATGTGTTACTTCAGACTTAATACCCGTTTTTATGCAACAGTTCAAGCGATCTCGGACATACAATGCCACCCCACCCCCCTTCCCGATACTTCTATCTACTTGGAACAATTTAAAACCCTGAATGTGACATTCCGCAGGCATGTCCCGACTTTTTGAATTAAACCATGTCTCAGTTAAGGCAAATACATCAATGTTACCTGCACTAGCAACTAATCTCAACTCGTCCATCTTATTCCTAGCACTACGGCTATTAGCATAATAAACATTGAAATACTCTCCTTTCTCTTTACCCTTCCTGCTCATTTCTGTTTTTCTACTAAACCTATTACTGTCCTTATCACCCAAGGTCCCTGGCTTTTCAATATCTACCTCGTTCTGCTTATTACTAGTTCCCCTAGAACTCATATTTTTACTACACTGGGACTTCACTGTTTTCCTGCCAAAACCCATACCACTAACTATTCCTAGTTTAAAGTCCTAACAGCTCCCTCCACTGCAGTTGCCAGTGCCCCCACCCCAGACCTAGATAAGTGAACCCCATCCCTGGCATACATGTCATTTCTGCCATAGAAGAGGCCCCAGTTGTCAATGAATGTTACCGCATTTTCCTTACAGTATTTGTCCAGCCAGCAATTGACACCAATTGCCCTGGACAACCATTCATTTCCAACTCCTCTCCTTGGCAAAATACCACATATGACAGGGTTCCCACCCTTCCTCCTAATTATTTCTATTGCTGACCTATACCTGCTAATCAGGTCTTCACTCCTACGTCTGCCAACATCGTTGCCTCCAGCACTGAGACAGATAATAGGATTGCTCCCATTACCTCTCATGATGTCATCCAGACGGCTAACAATATCTTCCATCCCAGCCCCAGGAAAGCAAACCCTCTGTCTCCTACTCCTGTCCTTCAAGCAGAACGCCCTATCCATATACCTAACTTGGCTATCCCTGACAACAACAATATTCTTACCTTCCTTGGTGTCGTTCGTCGTGACGTTCCCAGTAGTCGACTCGCATTCGTCGGGTAGCACTGAGAATGTATTAGATGTTTCCACAACAGTTTCCACAGCAGTCTCTTTCTTCTTCATCGTTTCTACCTTTCCATTCGTCTTCTTGATAGTCAACTTCGTTCCCTGCTGTCCAGCCACTGACCAGTTTCCCTTCTTGACCTGAGGACTCAAAACAGGAGGACTACTACGAATCTTCTTGTTTTCCTCGGTCAGTCGCCGAATCTTCATCTTCGCCATCCTCAATTCTTCCTTAAGCTGTTGGTAAAGTTGCTCGATGGAGGGCATCTTGCTTCAATCCGTAGAGAGCGCACAAACAGGTCTTCACAGAGCTAAGTACACGTCACCACTGGTGGACCTTCTATACGATCAGCTGCACTTGTGAACTTCTACACGATCAGCTGCACTTGTGAACTTCTACACGATCAGCTGCACTTGTGGACCTTCTATACGATCAGCTGCACTTGTGGACCTTCTATACGATCAGCTGTACATGTGGACCTCCCATATGATCGGTTAAAGGAGAACAATGTGAGAAAGTCACTTCCAATAAGAATATCACCTGGATGTGTTCAATCTAATGCGGTGATACACTCGTGTGGAGCTTCCCGTGACACAAGTGAGAACAGCAGGTCCGTCTGGCGTCGCACTTCAATTTCCTGTCAGTTAACGACTGACACATCTTTCTTTACTGACGTTACTCTGCATCCGAGAAGACTATTGACAAACACCAGAGAGCCTGGCCCAAGACCGGGGCTCTGGAAGCAGAAAGACTCTCGAAACTCATCAAGGTATATCCAAGATGTATGCGGCTCTTTCCTGCCAGTTTCAGTGAATAGCCATTTTCCTATACACCGTAATTACTATCAGTGGTCTGCTCTTGGGTCTGACACGAGCTTGGCCATTCCCTTCCTTGGGTTCACGTTAACGATAGGGTACGACAAAACCTGGAGTTATATAACTTTAGTACGTTCCATAGCCAAGCAAATCTAGATCATAATTAGTTTATTGAGGTCAGATCTTCCCTTGGTCTGAGGGACAACCAGTGCGTCACACCTTCCATCTCTCGGTTAACTTACGACCACTGAATGTATAGTGTCTGATCTTGAAACTACCCTTCAGACTTTCTCACTACCTTTAAATCCCCACCTACTACTCTTACTGTAGTTAAACATGCTTTATACGCTTGTTAAGTGGTTGTTTAACTGACTGGGTACCCATCGCGTAGGATTTATTTACGGTATCGATCCACAGGTTCTGGTGTATGTGACAGCTTAGCCTTCATCTCCTCCGTTCGCATCCACATTTGCACTTAGAATGTATTAGATGTTTCCACAACAGTTTCCACGGCAGTCACTTTCTTCTTCATCGTTTCTACCTTTCCATTCGTCTTCTTGATCGTCAACTTCGTTCCCTGCTGTCCAGCCACTGACCAGTTTCCTTTCTTGACCTGAGGACTCAAAACAGGAGGACTACTACGAATCTTCTTGTTTTCCTCGGTCAGTCGCCGAATCTCCATCTTCGCCATCCTCAATTCTTCCTTAAGCTGTTGGTAAAGTTGCTCGATGGAGGGCATCTTGCTTCAGTCCGTAGAGAGCGCGCAAACAGGTCTTCACAGAGCTAAGTACATGTCACCACTAATAAAGCAAACAGAAACTTTCTCAAAATAAAATAAAACAAATCTTTCTCAGAATAAAAAAAAAACTGAGAATAAAAAAAGCTTTCTTGGAGAATAAAAAAAAATATTCAAGAGAATAAAACCTGACCAAACTTTTTAAAAATAAAACTTAAAAAAACATGCGTTCTTAGAAAACGTAAAAATGTTTTTAGAAAATACTCAGGTATCTGGAGGATGTTCAGGGGGTCGACACCCCCCTCGGCTCAGTTCTCGGCCAAGTCTTCCAGTGGATCAGGGCCTGATCAACTAGGCTGTTACTGCTAGCCGCACATAATCCAACGTACGAACCACAACTCAGCTGGTCGTGCACTTAGTATCTGTTCAGTTTCCTCTCGAAGGCAGCAAGGGATCTATTGGTAACCAAATTCCCCTTATATATGGTGAGAGGCTGTTGAACAGTTTTGGGCCCCGGACACTTAGTGTGTCCAGGGCCCAGGGTATTTTCTTTTTTACACGGGGTTTGACAAGGTTATTAAGGATCCCTAGCTTTATTGACAAGCTATTTACAGGTTAAGATGATGCCTTCTTTACTCTCCGTCAACGTCATCGTGCTCTCTTTGCGGCTCTACCACAGGATCTCTGTAACCTTCTCTCTACCATTGCCTTTGACACTGCTCGCCTGAATGCGCAAATTCATTCTTCCAAACTACAAAACAAACTTCAACGTCTCATCTCAGCTAGCCCTTGGTCTAAATTCTCCCTCACTGACTGTGTTACTAATCTGTCTTCTGTCTCACTCTCTCAGTATGAGCTTGAACTTCTTGGTTTTGGTCTTTCCTTTGCCACTTCGCCTACTCCTCGCGCTGGTATTTCCCTGATTAGCTCTTTTGATTCCTTTCGTCAATCTCGCTTCCGTAATCTTCCTGACTTGTCCACTTTTCGTGGTGCTCTCCTTCCTGCTCTTGTTAGTCTGTTTTCCAAGAATCACCACCTTCCACGCCGTTACCAACTTGCCCTTTCTTCTCTTAAATCTAACACTAACATTGTCATACTATCTTCTGACAAAGGTAATTCGGTAGTTATCCTTGATCGCGAGGATTACCTCCGTAAAGCTGATGTCTTGCTCTCTGACTCACGCACCTACACTCCTCTCGTTTCCAACCCTCTTGATCGCATCAAGAGAACTTTCAACAAAAAACTAAGGACTCTCTCCGACCTCTGTCCTCCTGACTTTGACCTTGTTCAACGGTTTCGTGTCATCTGTCCCTCTCTTCCCTATTTCTATGGCCTTCCCAAAACTCATAAACCTGATATTCCTCTTCGTCCTATCATATCCTCTAGAGGTTCTGTCTCTTATTCTCTTGCTTCTTGGCTGGCCAAAACCCTCACTCCCTTTCTTGGTACTTTTTCTCCTGCCCACCTCCGTCACTCTCAAGACTTCATTGAACGGGTTCGCTCTCTCCCAACCTGTAAGATGCTTAGTCTTGACGTTGAGTCCCTCTTCACCAATGTCCCTCTTGATGTTGTCCTTGATTTCCTTAGAGAGAAGGCCCATGAAGGGTTTCTTCATCTCCCTATCCCCACTGATGTCTTTCTTGATCTGATCCGCCTCTGTGTGGACTCTAACTCCTTTTCCTTCCAAGGGAAATATTATTCCCAAACCTTCGGTGTCGCTATGGGCTCTCCTCTCTCTCCTGTCCTTGCTAATCTTTACATGGAATACTTCGAGACTGTTCTTCTTCCTACCCTCGATGTGCAACCTTCACTCTGGCTCCGCTATGTGGATGACATCTTTGCTCTGTGGCCTCATGACTCCAGTCTCTTCCAACCTTTTCTTGAAGCTCTTAACAATCATGCCCCTTCCATTAAGTTTAAAGCTGAATGGGAATCTAATTCCTTACTTCCTTTCCTTGATGTCCATGTCCACCGCTCAGATACAGGTTTTTCCTTTTCCGTTTACCGTAAACCTATGCACAGTGGCATGTACATTCACTACTTTTCCTATCATGCTTCCCCTGTCAAGAAAAGTGTTCTTATCTCCCTCTTTCTCCGTGCCCTCCGCATCTGTGATCCTCAGTTCCTTCCAGCAGAAATTTCCACTCTTTATAATTCGTTCTCCCGTCTTGGCTACCCTTCCCATTTCATAGACTCTGCCCTCTCACGTGATAACGCAATTTCTTCTCTCCCAAACTCTCTACTCATGGGAACTCTTCTATCCTCTGCCTTCCCTACATTTCCGGTCTTTCTAATCTCAACAATTCTCTCCGTCCCTTAGACATCAAGCTTACCTTCCGCCAGACTAACACTCTTCGCACTAATCTCGTTCATACCTCTCCTCCCTCTACAGATGTTCCTGGTGTCTACTCTATTTCTTGCTCCTCCTGGCCTCTTCAATACTTTGGAGAAACTGGTCGATCTCTTTCTGACAGACTTAGGGAGCACAAAAATAGTGTTAGGCTTGCCGACACTAACAATGCTCTTTTCTGTCACGTCAGAGATCATAGCCATCCTATTGACTGGTCTTCTGCTAAAACTGTCTTCCCTACTTCCAACTCGAACAGTCGCCGTTTAGTTGAATCCTCTCTTATACACAACTTTCCTTGTATGAACCTTAGCCCTGGCTTCGTCTCTGTAGATGCCTTCCTCTCCCACTACATTGTAAAATGCTCCAAACTTCAGAACACCCGTGACTTAACCTGAATCCTCATTTTTTCTTCTTCTTCTTTTTCTTCTTCCTCTTCCCCTTTCCTCTCTCCTTTTCTCCTCTGGGTTGTCTTTCTCTCTCCTGTCTCGTGTTTCTGTTCCTTCTTTATTTTATTTCACCACTTCCCCTTTCACGCACCTCGGTGCGCTTGCTCTCCCTCTGTGGGTTTCTAGCTCTCTTGCAGTGCTCCCCTTCCTTTGTATTTGACTGGCTCGTCTTCCTTATTTCCCACTTCTACCACTACCACTACCACTACCACTACCTCTTCTTCTTCTACTACATCTACTGATGAAATTAGACACATGTGCGGCGTCTGGTTGTCTTTGTTGTGGACGTTTCGCCATCCAGTGGCTGGCTGGATGGCGAAACGTCTACGGTGGGGATGCCCGGGTGTTGTGCATGTGTCATTTCATCCTGTCGGTATTATATACAATTCTTGTACTACTACTACTACTACTACTACTACCACTACTACTACCTCTACCTCTTCCTGCCTATATATAGCCGTTCTGCTCCTCCTCTGTTAGTGTGACTTTGTCAATGGTCCAAGTCGGACCGAAACGTCGTCGTAAGCTTCTGTCTTTTATGTGCGGGTTATTTGTGTATCGTTCCAGTCACGGTATTGTGCCTTTTTGTTATTTAAGAATTCCTAACTTTATTGACAAGCTAAGAGCTGTTACCTACATCAGCTCATTTGAAAGCATTTTTATTGTTATGAGACATACAAGTAGGGAACAAGATGAAGTTGGAGCCATCTGTGGGCCAGCATTTTCATTTGATCAACTGACTTTATCGCGTTGACATCATTATGCTGTACGAATGTGTTCCATACTCGAGTCATCCTGGGTATATATGATCTCAGATGGAGTGATGTTCTGGAGAAGGGTACAGCCAGAGTGAAGTTGCTGCTTTCTGCCCGTCTTGTGGTACAGAAGCTTGCTTCTCGCTGTCTTCGAAGTGGATCCAAGTATTGGACTTATACATATCAGTAAGGCCACCTACATCCCTCCTGTGTTGAAGGCTCTGCTGAAATGACAGATCTATCCAGGATGGGTCCAGGCGAGAGATGAGACGTCTTGCTGTATTCTCTACTCTGTCAAGCAATCGCAGATGAGAAGCGGGGCAGGCGAACCAAGAAAGTGGAGCATTGTTAAATTAGACACATGTGCAACTCTTGGGTATCCTTACTGAGGAAACGTTTTGCCACACAGTGGCTTCATCAGTCCATATAAACCTACGGTTTATAAGCTGCTTCTCCGCTCATATATGCCGTATTCTATTCAAGATTGATGGACTGACCACATCGACTCAAGGTTGAGGGACTGATTACCTCATTCTCCTCCTGTTCTTCAAGATTCTCCTTTGTATGGACTGATGAAGCCACTGTGTGGCGAAACGTTTCCTCAGTAAAGATACCCAAGAGTTGCACATGTGTCTAATTTAACAACGTGTCGGTTCTCTGAACCATTCATCTACAAAGTGGAGCATACTCAAGGTGTGAGCGTACTTGTGCCTCGTGTTGCTGTCTGCCGTCTTTTGCCTTCATAGGGAGTGATTTCTGTGTACAGATTTGGGGTCAGGCCCACTAAGATTTTTCAGGTCTAGTTTATGCTGCATCAGGTCAAGGGACTTCAAATATTCCCGGTAATTAAGGTGTTTGATTGACCTTATACATGCAGTAAAGATTCTCTGTACATTCTCTAGATATGCGATTTCGACTGCCTTGAATGAGGCTGTTAGAGTACTGCAGTACTGGCCTGGCAGATGTGACAGTGACATTGTTGTGATCCTTGAAGGTGAGATCCTCTGACAATATCACTCGTTACTCCTTTACATTAATTGTCTGCTCTATTGTGTGGTTGGAGTTTGTTATATACTCCGTTCTAGATATTATTTCCGCAATTTTTCTATAACGGAGTAACTGATATTTGTCCTCAGTGAACATATCTTTGAAGTTTTGGTTAAAGGAGGGGGGGGGGAGGGGAATCTGTTTTGGAAGCGCTAAACCCGCAGGAGTTAAACAGAGCTTGGGAATGGGAAGCCATCAGGTTTGATCCGAGGAATTAGATCGTGACGCTGATTCCCCAGATCAAGTTCAGCAAAACTAATATTAGATCTTATGATGCTTTGATTTAGATTTTGACGGTGGGAAACCAGGGCAAGACCACGGTCACGTGACTGCGCTTCTGAAGCGCGCGCGCGCGCACGCACGCATACACCAACAGCAACAACAGCAGCAGCAACAACAACAATAACAACAACAGCAGCAGCAGGAGGGAGGCTATGAGGATGCTATCGTCTGCAGCTAGAAACTCGAAGGTCCACCAGGAACAATGATGACGCTGTGCGACGTGCTTGTCGCACCACGTCTAGTATATGTTTTCCAATTTTGGCCTTCAAATTACGCACTGTTGTGCGTATATGAGTACTCACACACACACACACACACACACACACACACACAAGCTCTGAAAACAGATTAAAAACACTAAACTTATTTCTGTGTACCAGAGTGAGACAGTTTTCATATCCTTAATAAAAAAATATCTGATATACTTAAAAAATCAGTTTAAAGTACAAATCAATGCGCGGAAATAACATAACAGTCAGGAAAACAGTGTAACGAGATCCTTTACTGACATTATTGTCAGTCAAGCTTCTCATTACACCACTGATGTGCTACAACACTGGGAGGAAGTGTCTTTAATATCTACATCAATGGAACGATCACATCAACGCAACATTGCCTTCCACCGGTATGTGTTATGTCCGTATTTACAATAGCGTAATGACAGAAATCGTTGACAAATATCAGATTCAAGTACACACACTCACACACACACACACACACACACACACACACACACACACACACACACACACACACACACACACACACACACACACACACCTGAAGTCACTGAAGGGCAGGAGGGCTAGAGGAGGACATGACAACGACTTGTAAAGTACTGAGAGGAATTGACAAGGAAGATAGGGACAGAGCGTTTCAGAAATGGGACAAGGCAACAAGGGGTCACAACTGGAAGTAGAAAACTCAAATGAGTCACAAAGATGTTAGGAAGTATTTTTTTTCAGTCATAGAATTGTCAGAAAGTGCAACAATGTGGAAAGAGATGTAATTGAAGTAGTATCCATATATAGCTTTAAGAAGGGGTACGATAAAGCTCTTGGAGCAGGGAGAGGACCTAGCAGCGGCCAGCAAAGAGGCAGGGCCAGGAGCTATGAATCAGCTCCTGCAACCACAAATACGTGAGTGTACACAACAAATTCATACCACCAATCACAAACCCTCCTTAAGTATGTGTAGGGAACGTAATTATCGTAGTGCCATTACCAAGGGTTACTGGAACCCCTGACCTGGGTTCACTCACTATCCTCAGCCCCTGGCGTGAGCCGAGTATGTTACAATTGATTCGAGGTTCATCACAAACTCACTGACATGCTCTCTCGAGCAACCAACTGGTAATTTAGAATGTAGCAGTTCTGGGGTCCCACTATTGTATTATTATTGCTATTATTATAATCATAACTAAGTTCTAAACCCATAAGGGAGGGCCCAGTGTTGTATTAATTGTCCAGTTGAACCAACCAATAGCGTGAAAGTCTGTTCGTCAGCTGACTTAGCCGTGGGTCAGACACTTACCTAAGCTGGTCTAGACCACTCATACTCCCTCTGGTATACCGAAGTGTAACCTGCTAGTATGAGTGACTTTCCTCTCTGTCTTATCGTCGTACTGCTAATTTAACTTTGTAAATGTTGTACATAGTAATGAAGGAATGTATGGGCAAAGAAAAACTACCTCTCCCATTTATTTGTCCAGTTTTTTATTTCCAGGTTTCTCTTTGTCTGCTGACTTTAGTTATGGCCAGGTGCAACAAGCCTTGAATTTGTCTCCTGTGTGTGTAATACAGCCCAGAGATCACTGACTAATTATCTTGCGAGTTATTATGAAGTTAATTATTAGCGAGTGTTAGAGCTATGCCACTGGTGATGTAGCTGGTGCTGAACATTTACAGATATTCACACGAAGAGTTGAAAATAAAGAGTGGCTGAATTTCTCAACAAATATTCAATGAAGCAGCAGCAGCAGCAAGAGGAAGAGGAGGAGGCCAGAGTGTGTGGAGGCTAGGGAGAGAACCTTGTACATTACTGTTCTGACTGCCAGAAAAAATAAAAACGTTTATTTTTTCCTCAGCAGATAACTTCTATATGGGTCTCCTGGTCTGGGACGGACTTGGCGAGGCGGCTGTTGGACCACAACACTTTCAGGGTAATAATCCAGATAAGGTCTCCTGGTATGCATTATACTCTTATACTCTCTCTCTCTCTCTCTCTCTCTCTCTCTCTCTCTCTCTCTCTCTCTCTCTCTCTCTCTCTCTCTGTCCTTCAGAGTAATGTGGGCGAAGGGTCTTATTACCTCGTCTACTCCTGTCACTCTCACTAAGAGTACTCGACCTTTACTGGCGTTGCCTCTTTGTTCCTTTTACAACACTAAGCATTTCCCTTCCTTGCTTAATGCAACCCCAGTCTCTTAGTATCTCAACTTTAAGTGTAAGTCTTCGCCATTTTTCTTTTCTTTTACGTCTACACCTCTTCATTTTAGTCACGTGTTTTTTTTTTTTTTACAAACACTTGCCTACTCTCTTCATTCTTTCGTATATTTCTCATTCCTTAATATTTCTCAAAGAAATATTTGTATTTTTTCCGTGCATTTTTCCGCCATGAATATTTCTGCTCCTCCTCATTCTTTATTAATCCAAGTACTTCCAGGTACTTATCCTTATCAGTGATGCTCCTTCATCTCTCTCAGTCTAAGTACTACCAGGCAATTGTTCTTGCCAGCGATGTTCCATCTTTATTAACACAAGTACTGTCAGGTAATTATCCTCGTCAGCAATGCTCCATTCCTATTAATACAAATACTGTCAGACAATTAGTTTTGTTTGTGGGATCAGGTGTTCAGGTTTTGTTCACATCTACCGAGCGAACAAGACACAAGAAGCAACACAGGTCTTCACTGAAAGCAGCATTTCGATCAAGAACGGAAAATACAATTTTATAAAAGCTCTCGTTGGGCGATACATCGTTATAACAGAAGCTGACGCTGTTTTGCCCAAGACTTACCTACTCTCAACCTTTTCTTGTATTTTTATATATTTTTTTCATTCTCGTTCTTGCTATTTCCGTAATTGTTGGAGATGTTTATGTGGTTGTACCACCACTGGTGGTACAACCACGCAGCTTTCACACCACAGGTGGTACAACCACATAGCCTTCGCACCACAAGTAGTACAACCACGCAGCCTTCACACAGGTAGTACAACCACGCAGCCTTCACACCACAGGTGGTACAACCAAGCAGTCTTCACACCACAGGTGGTACAACCACGCAGCCTTCACACCACAGCTGGTACAACCACGCAGTCTTCACACCACAGGTGGTACAACCACGCAGCCTTCACACCACAGGTGGTACAACCACGCAGTCTTCACACCACAGGTAGTACAACCACGCAGCCTTCACACCACAGGTGGTACGACCACGTAGCCTTCACACCACAGGTAGTACAACCACGCAGCTTTCACACCACAAGTAGTACAACCAAGCAGCTTTCACACCACAGGTAGTACAACCACGCAGCCTTCACACCACAGGTAGTACAACCACGCAGCCTTCACACCACAGGTGGTACGACCACGTAGCCTTCACACCACAGGTAGTACAACCACGCAGCTTTCACACCACAAGTAGTACAACCACGCAGCTTTCACACCACAGGTAGTACAACCACGCAGCCTTCACACCACAGGTAGTACAACCACGCAGCCTTCACACCACAGGTGGTACAACCACGCAGTCTTCACACCACAGGTAGTACAACCACGCAGCCTTCACACCACAGGTGGTACGACCACGTAGCCTTCACACCACAGGTAGTACAACCACGCAGCTTTCACACCACAAGTAGTACAACCACGCAGCTTTCACACCACAGGTAGTACAACCACGCAGCTTTCACACCACAGGTAGTACAACCACGCAGCCTTCACACCACAGGTAGTACAACCACGCAGCCTTCACACCACAGGTGGTACGACCACGTAGCCTTTACACCACAGGTAGTACAACCACGTAGTCTTCACACCACAGGTGGTACAACCACGCAGCCTTCACACCACAGGTAGTACAACTACGCAACGTTCACATCACAGGCGGTACAACGACGCAGTATTCACACCACGGGTGGTACAACCACGCAGCCTTCACACCACAGGTGGTACAACCACACAACCTTCACACCACAGGTAGTACAACCACGCAGCCTTCACACCACAGGTGGTACAACCATCTAGCCTTCACACCACAGGTGGTACAACCTGTGGTTATGACACCTATGCTGGCCAGTGTCATTGTTATGACACTGTGTTAGCCAGTGTCATCGCTATGACACCTGTATTGGCCAGTGCCACAGTTCTGGCGGATGTGGTTGCCAGGGACATGATTCTGACCATGAAATGGCCAATTCTGGTCGATGTTGTAGTCTGTCTTTCTGGATCTACTCTCCGTGTTTACTGTTGTTCATGCAATCAGTAGTTGCAGTTCTCAAGTAGAGAGTTGCGTCCACTCTTTATTCTTCAAGTCTCATGCAATGTAACCCAGAACCTGCATACCCCTTCTCTTTCTCTCCCTCCATATTCACTATTACCTGCGTTCCTTAACAAATACCCTGACATTATTTGCATAAGAGTGCTCCCCGCCTCGCCATAAGGCACATACCATTTATTTTAACCTCCTGGTCCTGCTCTTCTCTCCGCATTACTGTTGGTTTTTCAAATTACACGCGGCCGTTACGCGCCTTCCCCCTCCTCCATCAGGCAGGAAATCCAAGAGTTCTCGGTACACGTACAAATGAACTCTCTCTCTCTCTCTCTCTCTCTCTCTCTCTCTCTCTCTCTCTCTCTCTCTCTCTCTTGTTTCTTATTTCCTCCCCCAGCATTTATTGTTTTTTTTTTGTCACAGTGGCGCTGCCTTAAAAAATAGGTCTTGTTTGTTCCCTTGTGTAGTTAAGGGTAAGGTAAATAGGTGGTGAGGTGAGGTAAATAGTTGGTGAGTACGAAATTTTAAGGTACCTTGAAGCTGCTGCACAGGATCACACAGCTGCTGACAAGTCTTCCCATTGCGTTCTGCCTATTTTTTATATTTTATTTCTTGAACTGGTTGAACGTAACCTTTACCTTCTCTTAAGCCTTGTATCTCCTACTCTATTATCAAGGTCTTCATTGACTTTCAGACTCTCTTATCTTCTTTATCAAGGTTTCCCTCGACATTCAGACTTTTATCCTCCTTATCAAGGTCTTCCTTGACCGTAGCGGAATTATCTCCTTTAGCTAAGTCTTCCTGGTGCTCAACACTCTCCTTTCATCCTTCAAGTCTTCCTGGTGCTCAACACTCTCCTGTCATCTTTCAAGTCTTCCAGGGGCCCGAGACTGTTCAACTGCCTCCCAGCACACATAAGGGGGATTATCAACAGACCCCTGTCAGTCTTCAAGCTGGCACTGGACAAGCACCTAAAGTCGGTTCCTGACCAGCCGGGCTGTGGCTCGTACGTTGGTTTGCGTGCAGCCAGCAGCAACAGCCTGGTTGATCAGGCTCTGATCCACCAGGAGGCCTGGTCACAGACCGGGCCGCGGGGGCATTGACCCCCGGAACTCTCTCCAGGTAAACTCCAGGTAAACTCCAGGGCTTAGCACTCTCCTTTCATCCTTCAAGTCTTCCTGGTGCTCAGCACTCTCCTTTCATCCTTCAAGTCTTCCTGGTGCTCAGCACTCTCCTTTCATCCTTCAAGTCTTCCTGGTGTTCAACACTCTCCTTTCATCCTTCAAGTCTTCCTGGTGCTCAGCACTCTCCTTTCATCCTTCAAGTCTTCCTGGTGTTCAACACTCTCCTTTCATCCTTCAAGTCTTCCTGGTGCTCAGCACTCTCCTTTCATCCTTCAAGTCTTCCTGGTGTTCAACACTCTCCTTTCATCCTTCAAGTCTTCCTGGTGCTCAGCACTCTCCTTTCATCCTTCAAGTCTTCCTGGTGTTCAACACTCTCCTTTCATCCTTCAAGTCTTCCTGGTGCTCAGCACTCTCCTTTCATCCTTCAAGTCTTCCTGGTGCTCAGCACTCTCCTTTCATCCTTCAAGTCTTCCTGGTGGTCAACACTCTTCATCCTTCAAGTCTTGCTGGTGCTCAACACTCTTCATCCTTCAAATCTTCCTAGTGCTCAACACTCTTCATCCTTCAAGTCTTCCTGGTGCTCAACACTCTTCATCCTTCAAGTCTTCCTGGTGGTCAACACTCTTCATCCTTCAAGTCTTGCTGGTGCTCAACACTCTTCAGCCTTCAAATCTTCCTAGTGCTCAACACTCTTCATCCTTCAAGTCTTCCTGGTGCTCAACACTCTTCATCCTTCAAGTCTTCCTGGTGCTCAACGCTCTTCATCCTTCAAGTCTTCCTGGTGCTCAACACTCTTCAACCTTCGTCTTCCTGGTGCTCAACACTCTTCATCCTTCAAGTCTTCATGGTGCTCAACACTCTTCATCCTTCAAGTCTTCCTGGTGCTCAACACTCTTCATCCTTCAAGTTTTCGTGGTGCTCAACACTCTTCATCCTTTAAGTCTTCATGGTGCTCAACACTCTTCATCCTTCAAGTCTTCCTGGTGCTCAACGCTCTTCATCCTTCAAGTTTTCCTGGTGGTCAACACTCTTCATCCTTCAAGTCTTCCTGGTGCTCAACACTCTTCATCCTTCAAGTCTTCCTGGTGCTCAACACTCTTCATCCTTCAAGTCTTCCTGGTGCTCAACACTCTTCATCCTTCAAGTCTTCCTGGTGCTCAACACTCTTCATCCTTCAAGTCTTCCTGGTGGTCAACACTCTTCATCCTTCAAGTCTTCCTGGTGCTCAACACTCTTCATCCTTCAAGTCTTCCTGGTGGTCAACACTCTTCATCCTTCAAGTCTTCCTGGTGGTCAACACTCTTCATCCTTCAAGTCTTCCTGGTGCTCAACACTCTTCATCCTTCAAGTCTTCCTGGTGCTCAACACTCTTCATCCTTCAAGTCTTCCTGGTGGTCAACACTCTTCATCCTTCAAGTCTTCCTGGTGCTCAACACTCTTCAGCCTTCAAGTCTTCCTGGTGCTCAACATTCTTCATCCTTTAAGTCTTCCTGGTGCTCAACACTCTTCATCCTTCAAGTCTTCCTGGTGCTCAACACTCTTCATCCTTCAAGTCTTCCTGGTGGTCAACACTCTTCATCCTTCAAGTCTTCCTGGTGGTCAACACTCTTCATCCTTCAAGTCTTCCTGGTGCTCAAGACTCTTCATCCTTCAAGTCTTCCTGGTGCTCAACACTCTTCATCCTTCAAGTCTTCCTGGTGGTCAACACTCTTCATCCTTCAAGTCTTCCTGGTGCTCAACACTCTTCAGCCTTCAAGTCTTCCTGGTGCTCAACATTCTTCATCCTTTAAGTCTTCCTGGTGCTCAACACTCTTCATCCTTCAAGTCTTCCTGGTGCTCAACATTCTTCATCATTTAAGTCTTCCTGGTGCTCAACACTCTTCATCCTTCAAGTCTTCCTGGTGCTCAACACTCTTCAACCTTCAAGTCTTCCTGGTGCTCAACACTCTTCATCCTTCAAGTCTTCCTGGTGCTCAACACTCTTCATCCTTCAAGTCTTTCTGGTGCTCAACACTCTTCATCCTTCAAGTCTTCCTGGTGCTCAACACTCTTCAACCTTCAAGTCTTCCTGGTGGTCAACACTCTTCAACCTTGAAGTCTTCCTGGTGCTCAACACTCTTCATCCTTCAAGTCTTCCTGGTGCTCAACACTCTTCATCCTTCAAGTCTTCCTGGTGCTCAACACTCTTCATCCTTCAAGTCTTTCTGGTGCTCAACACTCTTCATCCTTCAAGTCTTCCTGGTGCTCAACACTCTTCATCCTTCAAGTCTTTCTGGTGCTCAACACTCTTCATCCTTCAAGTCCTCCTGGTGCTCAACACTCTTCATCCTTCAAGTCTTCCTGGTGCTCAACACTCTTCATCCTTCAAGTCTTCCTGGTGCTCAACACTCTTCATCCTTCAAGTCTTCCTGGTGCTCAACACTCTTCATCCTTTAAGTCTTTCTGGTGCTCAACACTCTTCATCCTTCAAGTTTTCCTGGTGCTCAACACTCTTCATCCTTCAAATCTTCCTTTTGCTCAACACTCTTCATCCTTCAAGTCTTTCTGGTGCTCAACACTCTTCATCCTTCAAGTCTTCCTGGTGCTCAACACTCTTCATCCTTCAAGTCTTCCTGGTGCTCAACACTCTTCATCCTTCAAGTCTTCCTGGTGCTCAACACTCTTCATCCCTTAAGTCTTCCTGGTGCTCAACACTCTTCATCCTTCAAGTCTTTCTGGTGCTCAACACTCTTCATCCTTCAAGTCTTTCTGGTGCTCAACACTCTTCATCCTTCAAGTCTTTCTGGTGCTCAACACTCTTCATCCTTCAAGTCTTCCTGGTGCTCAACACTCTTCATCCTTCAAGTCTTTCTGGTGCTCAACACTCTTCATCCTTCAAGTCTTTCTGGTGCTCAACACTCTTCATCCTTCAAGTTTCCTGGTGCTCAACACTCTTCATCCTTCAAGTCTTCCTGGTGGTCAACACTCTTCTCTTCCTGGTGCTCAACACTCTTCATCCTTCAATCCTGGTGCTCAACACTCTTCATCCCTTAAGTCTTCCTGGTGCTCAACACTCTTCATCCTTCAAGTCTTTCTGGTGCTCAACACTCTTCATCCTTCAAGTCTTACTGGTGCTCAACACTATTCAACCATCAAGTCTTAATGGTGCTCAGCTCTCTTCATCCTTCAAGTCTCAAGTCCTGGTGCTCAACACTCTTCATCCTTTCCTGGTGCTCAACACTCTTCATCCTTCAAGTCTTTCTGGTGCTCAACACTCTTCATCTTCAAGTCTTTCTGGTGCTCCTTCAAAGTCTTCCTGGTGCTCAACACTCTTCATCCTTCAAGTCTTCCTGGTGCTCAACACTCTTCATCCTTCAA
>NC_091315.1:26946854-26976854 GCF_038502225.1 Cherax quadricarinatus
CACAAGAGGTTACTGCAAAAGCTAGAGGATCAGGCACACATAACAGGAAAGGCACTGCAATGGATCAGAGAATACCTGACAGGGAGGCAACAACGAGTCATGGTACGCGACGAGGTGTCAGAGTGGGCGCCTGTGACAAGCGGGGTTCCACAGGGATCAGTCCTAGGACCTGTGCTGTTCTTTGTATATGTGAACGACATAACGGAAGGGATAGACTCAGAAGTGTCCTTGTTTGCAGATGATGTGAAGTTAATGAGAAGAATCAAATCGGATGAGGATCAGGCAGGACTACAAAGAGACCTGGACAGGCTACAAGCCTCTTCCAGCAACTGGCTCCTTGAATTTAACCCTGCCAAATGCAAAGTCATGAAGATTGGGGAAGGGCAAAGAAGACCGCAGACACAATATAGTTTAGATGGCCAAAGACTGCAAACCTCACTCAAGGAAAAAGATCTGGGGGTGAGTATAACACCGAGCATATCTCCTGATGAGCACATCAATCAGATAACTGCTGCAGCATACGGGCGCCTGGCAAACCTACGGATAGCGTTCCGATACCTCAGTAAGGATTCGTTTAAGACTCTGTATACCATTTACGTCAGGCCCATACTGGAGTATGCAGCACCAGTTTGGAATCCACACCTAGTCAAGCACGTCAAGAAATTAGAGAAAGTGCAAAGGTTTGCAACAAGACTAGTCCCAGAGCTACGGGGATTGTCCTACGAAGAAAGGTTGAGGGAAATCGGCTTGACGATACTGGAGGACAGGAGGGTCAGGGGAGACATGATAACGACATATAAAATACTGCGCGGAATGGACAAGGTGGACAAAGACGGGATGTTCCAGAGAAGGAACACAGACACAAGAGGTCACAATTGGAAGTTGAAGACTCAGATGAATCAAAGGGATGTTAGGAAGTATTTCTTCAGTCATAGAGTAGTCAGGCCGTGGAATAGCCTAGAAAGTGACGTAGTGGAGGCGGGAACCATACATAGTTTTAAGGCGAGGTATGATAGAGCTCATGGGGCAGGGAGAGAGAGGACCTAGTAGCAATCAGCGAAGAGGCGGGGCCAGGAGCTGTGAATCGACCCCTGCAACCACAAATAGGTGAGTACAAATAGGTGAGTACACACATACACACACACACACGCGCGCGCGCGCAAGACACACGCAGACACACACACACACGATGACCTCTGGACATTCAATGTATACAACATTAAGTCTCTGGTAGGTTCGCTACACCAGCGCTCACAACCTGGAAACTCAGCCACTGCAGCAAGGTGAGTAATGTACACCATAACAGTGGCGTCCAGATGGATAAAGCAAAAAAAAAAAAAAAGTCTGGAGACTAGACTAGGCCCTCTGTGTCGCAGGGTGACTGTGTTGTCCCCTGCCTGAGTGTGGTATTGAAGCTTTCTTGTCAGCTTGTTCTCTGGCTTATGACTACAGGTGCTGATACGCACACAAGTCGTCTATATTCTCGTACATTAACGTACAGACAATGGCCGCGAAAGGTGAATTTCCCTGGCTAGGTTCAGAGAACACAACCCTACGGACTATGCCAGCTGTCTACCTCTACGGACCACCGTAACTGGCTGGCCCCATGGACCACCCAGGCTGACAGGACCCACACCCTGCCCCACCTGGCTGGCGGCCGTATTGCACAAATCCCGAGAAGGAAAACACATCTGAGGCTTGACCAGCTGAGACACATTGTCAATACCGCTAGCCAAGCGTGAGTCACATCAGGCAGTGTGACCTGCGTCATGCCAGTGTGACCCTCACCACAGCAGAGTGACCTACACCACAGCAGTGAACTACACCACATCAGTGACCTACACCACAGCAGCGTGACCTGCCCCATACATAACTATCACAGCTCTATTAAAGCTTAAGTCAAAAGCGTCTTCAAAGCTTGCAGACTTATACACACACACACCTAAAACTGGCTGTGGCTGGGGGAAGCATGCTCAGTGTTCACATAACATCCAGCAGCCACACCGGCCAGAGACTTGGCCGCAACAAACAGACGGAGGATCAAGCCTCCAGTATTCGACCCTTCCAATGATCCACACGGGAGTAGCACCTAACATGAATGTAGTGATGATAATTGCAGATCATCCGAAGACTGGTGAGCATGATGCTAGTGAGGAGAATTACTTTTATAGGTGGGTGGACCGATAAGCCAGCTGAAGGCCTCGGTCAGATGACCAAAAGCTCCAGTTGCGGGTCATCATATGACTCAGACCCGCGTCAGGAAACACTTGTCCTCTTTTCTGACAAACCTTACCTAACCTAGTGATGGGGGAGGAGGGGAGGATGGTGACAGCCAAGCTTGGTAGGTCGTTGTCAGTCAGTCGTAGGTCCCCGAAATAGACTAATAGATAAATGTTTGAACTGTATACGAAGTACAAGTCCCGATCAGTGTGTAATAGGCTTAAATCCCCTTAAATTTGCATAATAGGTTCATGTCCATCTAGATTCTTTATACTGCAGCATTTTTGTAATCTGGATGCTCATTAACGATACGGAATTAAATTCTTCACTTTATTCACCAAACATACATGATATACGCATGATACAACTCAAGATTTATTCAGATAAAAATACGGCTGTATCTGCTATTAAATATTTGTAGATACACTAGTATTTAGATATTAAAAACTAATTCATACTCAATTAAGTTCGATTTAGTAACTTCTCATTTTTTTTTATTCATCCGAGATATTGTCGGGGCCAAAAATTTTTTTCGTATAGGTTCTGAGCATTAATATCCACTGTGCTGGATGGATAACCCAGGTGTGACCACAGCTGCGGAGAACTGGTGACCAGACCATCCAGCAAGGATGTCACAGAGGGTGATAACCGTCCAGGATTTGGGTTTCAGAAGAACTTGTCAGAATGGGTCAGTAGGCCTGCTGCAGTGTTCCTCCTTTCTTATGTTCAGTAGCACAACTGCAACCTAGGGTGGCCCTAGCGAAAGTGAGGCCGACCCTGGCCACTGGTGAGGCCGACCTTGGCCACTGGTGAGGCCGACCCTGGCCACTAGCGAGGCCATCCATGGCCACTGGTGAGGCCGACCCTGGCCACTGATAACGCCGACCCTGGCCACTGGTGAGGCCGACCCTGGCCATGGTGGTGGTGGTACCGTCTTCGGCCAGACAGTTATGTCTCTCTATGTCTGCCTCGACGAGCCACAACTGCTGCACCTCACTCGCTAATGTCTTAAAAAGTCCCTCGTGGAAGGTTAACGGTGCGTTGTGAGATCAATGGTAATAGTAACATTTGTTACTGACCCCCCCCAGGCCCCCAGGTCGATGTGTTATGCTACATCTGTGACCTCCAAACCCCCAGGTTAATGTGTTATGCTACGTATGTGACCCCCAGACCCCAGGTCAGTGTGCTATGCTACGTCTGTGACCCCCAGACCCTCCAGGTCAATATATTATGCTATGTCTGTGACCACAAACAGTTTTCCCTGCATTGTGCAGCACCAGTCAGTCAAACTGGTGGTGCCCCCTGCATCACGCAGCACCAGTCAGCCAGACTGGTGGTGCCCCCTGCATCACGCAGCACCAGTCAGCCAGACTGGTGGTGCCCCCTGCATCACGCAGCACCAGTCAGCCAGACTGATGGTGCCCCCTGCATCACGCAGCACCAGTCAGCCAGACTGGTGGTGCCCCCTGCATCACGCAGCACCAGTCAGCCAGACTGGTGGTGCCCCCTGCAGCACCGTGCTCACAGCTGTCCTGCATTAAAAATCTAACATTAGCCAACGTTACGTTACCAACTAAAGGCTCCGGCTTTATTTTGAGTTTTCCGGCCAGAGATAACGTTGCTAAAGCGGCAGCAGCACTTGCCAGGGTTTTCCTGAACTGCTGTTAAAAAAAAAACTTAAAAAATCAGATGCAGTATTTGCATTTGTAATCTCCTGCACATTATCATAATCTGCAGTTTGAAAAAAATATGGAATTGCCAGCGAACATTTATAAAAAGATTTTATATATGTATCACTAACAACACTGCGACTAGCCAAGGAGTCAAACCCATGTTTCTTTGGCCTGCCTCATGGTGGGCGAAAACTCATGACGCCTTAATCCACGGGGCCACACAATTGTTAAGAGTAGCGCATTCAGCAGAACTGGATGTTGTAGTCGCTAATTAGGTGTTGTACTAGGTTAATTCCATTCTACTTCCTGTTTGGTGTACTAGTACAACGAACAGTATTATATATAGGAAGCAGAGAGTGTCCATAAATGGGGTTAAATCCGAGTGGGGATCTGTAACAAGTGGCGTTCCACAGGGATCAGTCTTGGGCCCGTTGTTGTTTATAATATATATCAATGATCTTGATGAGGGAATTACTAGTGATATGAGCAAATTCGCCGATGACACAAAGATAGGTAGGATAATTGATTCAAACGTAGATGTTAGGGAGCTTCAGGAGGATTTAAACAAACTCTATTCTTGGTCAGAAAAGTGGCAGATGCAGTTCAATGTAGATAAATGCAAGGTTCTGAAGCTTGGGAGTGCCCATAACCCTAGTACTTATAAGTTAAATGATGTAGAACTTAGCCATACAGATTGCGAAAAGGACTTGGAGGTTATGGTGAGCAGCAACCTTAAACCAAGACAGCATTGCCTAAACGTACGTAATAAGGCAAATAGATTACTGGGATTTATATCAAGAAGTGTAAGCAACAGAAGTCCAGAGGTCATACTGCAGCTTTATACATCACTAGTAAGGCCTCACCTAGATTATGCAGCTCAGTTCTGGTCTCCATATTACAAAATGGACATAAATTCGTTAGAAAACATTCAGCGTAGGATGACTAAATTAATACATAGCATTAGAAATCTTCCTTATGAAGAAAGATTGAAGACTCTTAAGTTACATTCACTTGTTAGACGAAGAATGAGGGGAGACCTGATCGAAGTGTATAAGTGGAAGATAGGTATTAATAAAGAGGATATTAATAAGGTCTTGAGGATGTCTCTCCAAGAGAGAACCCGCAGTAATGGATTTAAATTAGATAAGTTTAGATTTAGAAAGAACATAGGAAAGTATTGGTTTGGAAATAGGGTAGTTGATGAGTGGAACAGTCTACCTAGTTGGGTTATTGAGGCTAGGACTTTGGGTAGTTTCAAATCTAGGTTGGATAAGTACATGAGTGGGAGGGGTTGGATTTGAGTGGGACTTTCACATCAGAGCTTATTTCTTGGGTGGCATTGAAAACTGGGTTGGGCAAATGTTTTGTTAGTGGGATGAATTGTAAAGGACCTGCCTAGTATGGGCCAGCAGGCCTCCTGCAGTGTTCCTCCTTTCTTATGTTCTTATGTTCTTATATATTTTTGTACCCACGAACAAATGGTATTGATCAATAACAACATTGCGACTAGCCAAGTATGTCCTTGGGTAGCGAGTACAACATCCAGTTCTGGTGGATGCGCTACTCTTAAGGATTGTGTGGTCCCGTGGATTAAGACGTCATGAATTTTCGCCCACCATGAGGCAGGCCAAAGCAGCATGGGTTCGACTCCTTGGCTAGTCGCAGTGCTGTTATTGATCAATACCACTTGTTCGTGGGTACAATATATATATATATATATATATATATATATATATATATATATATATATATATATATATATATATATATATATATATATATATATATATATATGCAAAACAACCACTCTGAAAGAATAGAGAAATTCCAAGCGATTTTGGCTTAAATAGAAATGCTCTTCTTGCCGAATAAAGCAAGCTAAAATTTGTGTATGCAATAATTTCGCAAAAAATCATTCTGAACTTAACGATACAAATATATTTCATTGTGATGATTTATTATTAAATTATTGTAGACTTATCTTAGTTGGATTAGGCTAAATGAAATTGTGCTTGTTATAAAAAGTTAGGTTAATTTTATAAGGTTCTTTGGTACAGAATTATTAATTTGTACATTAACATAATTGAAAACAAAAATATACCTCTAAACGTATAAGAGAAAATTTTAGAAAGGACTTAATTGTAAATGAGTTCTTGCTAATTAACCAAGATATATATATATATATATATATATATATATATATATATATATATATATATATATATATATATATATATATATATATATATATATATATGTCGTGCCCAATATGTAAAACTGGTCAATTAGTAAGAACTCACTTAAAATTAAGTCCTTTCTGAAATTTTCTCTTATACGTTTAAAGATATATTTTTTTCATTAATGTTAATGTAAAAATTTTTAATTTTCCACCAAAAGATCTTAGAAAACTTACCTAACCTTATTAAAACAAGAACAATTTATTTTAGCCTAACCCAACTAAATATATTTTAGATTTGTTTACAATAATTTAATACTAAACAAACACAGTAAAATATATTTTTTTCGTTAGGTTCAGAATGATTTTGGCTAAATTATTGCGTACACAAATTTTCACTTGTCCTATATGGCAATATGAGCGTTGCTGTTTAAGCCAAGATTGCAAGTTCTGCCTATTCGACACGACATATATATATATGTCGTGCCGAATAGGCAGAATTTGCGATCTTGGCTTAAATAGCAACGCTCATCTTGCCATATAGGACAAGTGAAAATTTGTGTATGCAATAATATCGCCAAAATCATTCTGAACCTAACGAAAAAAATATATTTCACTGTGTTTGTTTAGTATTAAATTATTGTAAACAAATCTAAAATATATTTAGTTGGGTTAGGCTAAAATAAATTGTTCTTGTTTTAATAAGGTTAGGTAAGTTTTCTAAGATCTTTTGGTGGAAAATTAAAAATTTTTACATTAACATTAATGAAAAAAATATATCTTTAAACGTATAAGAAAAATTTTTAGAAAGGACTTAATTTTAAATGAGTTCTTGCTAATTGACTAGTTTTACATATTCGGCACGACATATATATATATATATATATATATATATATATATATATATATTTATATATATATATATATATATATATATATATATATATATATATGTATATGCTATATGCAAGGAATTCGCAAGAGCAGGCGAAATATACACACTGATCTCTGGCTGAAGGAGACTCGAACCTAAGAACCTTAGAACAAGGTACGCAGTGCTATACCAAACTCACCACACTGGACCAATACCTTGGAGTCCAGCTTGCGCTAGACTTTGATCCAAGGCAGCCAGCTTGATCCAAGGCAGCCAGCCTTCTCCCTGAAAGCTGGCTGCCTTGGTATACCTTTGGCTAATCTTTTCAACATATCACTACAAACTGGCATAGTGCCTGATAAGTGGAAAATGTCAAATGTAATACCTCTTTACATGGCAGGTGACAGGTCCTTAGCTTCGAACTATAGACTAATAAGCCTTGGAAATATAAACACATATGCAGTATAATGTGATCCTTTATTGACAACGTTTCGCCCACACAGTGGGCTTTTTTCAAGTCACAATTATTCTGCATATGTGTTTATATTTCCGTTGTGTCGGTATTTTATACCATTTATTTCCACTAATAAGCCTTACCTCCATAGTGGGAAAATTTATGGAATCAATAATTGCCGAAGCAATTCGTAGCCATCTTGATAGGCATAAATTGATTAATGAATCTCAACACGGTTTTACAAAGGGGCGTTCCTGTCTTACATAAGAACATAAGAACATAAGAACGAAGGAACACTGCAGAAGGCCTACTGGCCCATGCGAGGCAGGTCCAAGTCTCCTGCCGGCTTAAGCCAATGCACCCAACCTAGTCAGGTCAGGTCACATTGACTTAAGGGAGGAACACGGCAACCGACCTGGTAGCACAAGCTATCAGGTCTAACTCACACCCACCCACATCTACTCATGTATTTATCCAACCTATTTTTAAAGCTACACAACGTTCTGGCCTCTATAACGGTACTTGGGAGTTTGTTCCACTCATCCACAACTCTATTACCAAACCAGTACTTTCCTATATCCTTCCTGAATCTGAATTTTTCCAACTTAAAACCATTGCTGCGAGTCCTGTCTAGGCTAGATATTTTCAGCACACTATTTACATCCCCTTTATTTATTCCTGTCTTCCATTTATACACCTCAATCATATCCCCCCTAATTCTACGTCTTTCTAGAGAGTGCAGTTTCAGGGCCCTTAGTCTATCCTCATAGGGAAGGTTTCTGATACATGGGATCAACTTTGTCATCCTCCTTTGTACATTTTCCAGAGAATTTATATCCATTCTGTAATACGGTGACCAAAACTGTGCAGCATAATCTAAATGAGGCCTAACCAAGGATGTATAGAGTTGAAGAACAACCTGAGGACTCCTATTATTTATGCTTCTTGATATGAAGCCAAGGATTCTATTAGCTTTATTGCGAACACTTATGCACTGTTGTCTTGGTTTCAGATTACTGCTAACCAGAACTCCTAAATCTTTTTCGCAATCCGTAATATTAAGATCTACATTATTTAGTTTATATGTGGCATGGTTATTGTCCTGTCCAACATTTAGAACTTTGCATTTGTCTATATTAAACTGCATCTGCCACTTCTCCGACCACTGCATCAGTCTATTCAAATCTTCCTGGAGTGCTCGAATGTCCTCGTCAGAATGAATTCGACGGCCTATTTTGGTGTCATCGGCAAACTTGCCGATGTCGCTCTTTATGCCCTCATCTATGTCGTTTATGTAGATTGTGAACAGCAGGGGGCCCAACACTGACCCCTGTGGAACACCGCTCGTGACACTTCCCCACTCTGATTTCTCCCCATTTATGCAAACTCTCTGCTGCCTATTTGTCAACCATGCCTCTATCCAGGAAAAAATTTCTCCTCCTATTCCATGTGCTTTAATTTTCCTCAATAGTCTCTGATGTGGGACCCTGTCAAAAGCCTTACTGAAGTCCATATACACAATATCATATTCATTACCATGATCTACCTCCTCAAATACCTTAGTGAAAAAAGTTAATAAATTCGTAAGGCAGGAACGCCCCTTTGTAAAACCATGCTGAGATTCGTTGATTAATTTATGCTTTTCAAGGTGGCTACGAACTGCCTCGGAAATTATTGATTCCATAAATTTTCCCACTATGGAGGTTAGGCTTATTGGTATATAGTTCGAAGCTAAGGACCTGTCACCTGTTTTGAAAATAGGTATCACATTTGCCATTTTCCACTTATCTGGCACCATGCCAGTTTGTAGTGATATGTTGAAAAGATTAGCCAAAGGTGTGCTAAGCTCCTCTTTACATTCCTTTAGAACCCTTGCATACAGTTCATCAGGGCCTGGGGATTTGTTAGGATTTAATTTATCTATTTGCCTAAGGACCATGTCACTTGTGACCCTAATAGTGCACAGTTTATTATCGTCCTGTTCTACATAATTTATCATTACTGGAATATCGCTGGTATCCTCCTGTGTAAAAACTGAGAGGAAGTATGTGTTAAAAATTCTACACATTTCCTTATCACTGTCAGTGAGCTGACCCGAGGAACTTTTGAGTGGGCCTATCTTGTCCCTGATCTTACTTCTGTATACCTGAAAGAATCCTTTTGGGTTAGTCTTCGATTCTCTTGCAACTTTAACCTCATAATCTCTTTTTGCTTTTCTAATTCCCTTTTTTATTTCTCTATTTAACTGAATATATCGGTTTCTCAATTGCCCCTCTCCTCTTTTAATTTGCCTATATATGCCTCTCTTTTGACCAATCAGATATTTTAATCTATTGTTCATCCATTTAGGATCATTTTTGTTTGATCTGATTTCCCTATTTGGAACATAATTTGACTGAGCAGCTAGAACTATGCCCTGGAAAGCATCATATCGGCAACCATCACCACCACCTACCTGACCCTTAGTCAGGTCATTCCAGTTCAGCCCACCTAAGTAATTTTTCAGTCCTATGAAATCAGCCAAGCGAAAGTCAGGGACGGAGACTTGATTGCCATTATTAGGGGAATTCCATGATATATTAAAACTGAGTGATTTGTGATCACTTTCCCTAAGCTCATCATTAACCTCAAGATTATTAATTAGTGTTTCCCTACTGGCAAGAACCAAGTCAAGGAGGTTATTTCCCCTAGTTGGCTCTGTCACAAACTGTTTTAAAAAACAATCCTGGATCGTATCAAGAAAGTCACCTGACTCTAAATTTCCTGTCAAATTGCTCCAGTCAATCTGTCTATAGTTGAAATCTCCCATTAGCACAACATTTTCGTGTGTAGATGCCTTACGAATTTCGTCCCATAGAAGTTTACTGCACTCCCTATCAAGATTTGGGGCCCTGTAAATCACACCCAAAATTAGTTTTTCTCGGCCCTCGAGAAGCTGTAACCAAACAGATTCAGTGGCTGACGCTTCTAATTTAATATCTTGTCTAACACAACAATTTAAATTGTCTCTGACATACATCGCTACTCCACCACCTTTCCTGTTGACCCTGTCAGTGTGGAATAATTTATAGCCTTGTATGTGACATTCAGAGGGCATCTCTCTATCTTTCAGATTGAGCCAGGTCTCTGTTATAGCAATAATATCTATGTTTCCTGCACTTGCAATTAATCTTAGCTCATCTATCTTATTTCTTACACTCCTGCTATTAGTATAGTAAACCTTAAGGGAGCTAGTCCCTTGCTGCCCTCTGCTGTCCCCCTTTGTTTGCTGACCTGATCTATTGTCTTTATTTATAACTTCATGCTGAATGCCTTTTATACATTTACTGTTTCCAACCCAAGTGTTGCAACCTGCTTGTTTCCCACACTCACCCATACCTCTATCTTCCATCAGTTTAAAATCATAGGCATTTCACCAATGGCCTTCTCAATCGAGTCTGCAAGTGCTACCACCCCACCCCCAGAGAGATGTACCCCATCCCTTGCATACATATCATGTTTGCCATAAAAGTTGTTCCAGTTGTCAATGAATGGGATTGCAAGTTCCTTGCAGTATCTGTCTAGCCAGCAATTTACACCAATTGCCCTAGACAACCATTCATTTCCTACTCCCCTTCTAGGCAAGATGCTACATATGATTGGGATCCCTCCCTTAGACTTAATGAAATCTATAGCTGACCTGTACTTATCTAGCAGCTCTTCTCTCCTACCCTTCCCAATATCATTTCCACCAGCACTGAGACAGATAATGGGCTTGTTCCCATTACCTGACATGATATTATCCAGCCTGTTGACAATGTCCCCAACACCAGCTCCAGGGAAGCACACTCTATCTCTCATCTTCTTATTCCTATTACAAAAAGCACGGTCAATATATCTTACCTGAGAGTCACCAACCACAAGAATGCGCTTACCTCCATTAGCAGGGGCAGTAGTACCCTCACCTTCACTGGCCACTGAAGTACATTCATCCTGAAGAACAGAGAAGCGATTTCCTACCTTCAGATCTTCACTCTTAACTTTCCTTACTCTGATACGCCTAAGGTGTTTGAGGAGGTAGATCATGGTAATGAATATGATATTGTGTATATGGACTTCAGTAAGGCTTTCGATAGAGTTCCACACCAGAGCCTATTGAGGAAACTTAAGGCACACGAAATAGGAGGAGAAATTTTTTCCTGGGTAGAGGCATGGCTGACAAATAGGCAGCAGAGAGTTTGTGTAAATGGGAAGAAATCAGAATGGGGGCACGTCACAAGCGGTGTTCCGCAGGGGTCAGTGTTGGGCCCGTTGTTGTTCACAATCTACATAAACGACATAGATGAGGGAATAAATAGCGACATAAGCAAATTTGCTGATGACACCAAAATAGGCCGGCCAATTCATTCTAATGAGGACACTAGAGCACTCCAGGATGATTTGAATAGACTGCTCTTCTCCAGACTGAGGGACTGACCACCTCAAAACTTTAAGGGTGATGGACTGATTACATCGTCTTCAAGTATCTTCTGCTTCTATCAACTTTTCTGTACTCGACTGAAGAAGCCTACTGTGTAGGCGAAACGTTTCGAAATAAAGATACCTAACTGTTGCATATGTGTCTTACCTAACAACCTGTCGGTATTTTATACCATTTTATTATTCAGACTGATGCAATGTTCAGAGAAGTAGCAGATGCACTTTAATATAGACAATTGCAAAGTTTTAAATGTTGAACAGGAAAATAACCATACCACATATAAACTAAATAATGTAGATCTTAATACTACTGATTGCGAAAAGGATTTAGGAGTTCTAGTTAGCAGTAATCTGGTTTAGAAAGACACGTAAGCAAACACTATAACATATTTACTAGAAAACGTTTCGGTCCTGGGACCTTGATCAAGGTCCCAGGACCGAAACGTTTTCTAATAAATATGTTATAGTGTTTGCTTACGTGTCTTTCTAAACCAACTTGTCGGTATTTATTACCAAGGTTTATACCAGCAGTAATCTAAAACCAAGACAACAGTGCATTAGTGTTCGCAATAAAGCAACAGAATCCTTGGTTTCATATCTAAAAGTATAAATAATAGAAGTCCTCAGGTTGTTCTTCAACTCTATATATGAATATCAAAATGGTATACAATACCCACAGGATGGTTGTTAAGACACATAGGCAACACTTAAGCAACTTTATTCCGAAACGTTTCGCCTACACAGTAGGCTTCTTCAGTCGAGTACAGAAAGTAGGCAGGAGCAGTAGAGATGTGAAGACGATGTAATCAGTCCATCACCCTTAAAGTCGTAGATTTGAGCCTGGAGAAGTTCTGTTCCAAAGTCTGGAACTAACTGAAGATCAAGTTGCATAAGTGTTGCCTGTGTCTTAACCATCCTGTCGGTATTGTATACCATTTTGATATTCACTCTGTCAGACACTGCAACACAATGGCATCTTGGTACAGAACAGAAAACACCTTAGACAACTTCTTCAAGTGAGAACCGTTTGTTCTGAGAGGGACATGACCTCTCAGTGGCTACAATCTCACTACTACTACTCTGCACCTTTCTTTCCGACAGTATTTAAGTCTCAACACTGTCGCTTGATCTTCAGTTAGTTCCAGACTTTGGAACAGAACTTCTCCAGGCTCAAATCTACGACTTTAAGGGTGATGGACTGATTACATCGTCTTCACATCACTACTGCTCCTGCCTACTTTCTGTACTCGACTGAAGAAGCCTACTGTGTAGGCGAAACGTTTCGGAATAAAGTTGCTTAAGTGTTGCCTATGTGTCTTAACAACCAACTCTATATATCCTTGGTTAGGCCTCATTTAGACTATGCTGCTCAGTTCTGGTCACCGTATTAAAGAATGGATATAAATGCTCTGGAAAACGTACAGAGGAGGATGACAAAATTGATCCCATGTATCAGAAATCTTCTCTATGAGGATAGACTGAGGGCCCTGAATCTGCACTCTCTCGAAAGGTGTAGAATTAGGGGGGATATGATCGAGGTGTATAAATGAAAAACAGGAATAAAAAAAGGGGATGTAAATAGCGTGCTGAAAATTTCCAGCCAAGACAGGACTCGCAGCAATGGTTTCACGTTGGAAAAATTCAGATTTAGGAAGGATATAGGAAAGCACTGGTTTGGTAATAGAGTTGTGGATGAGTGGAACAAACTCCCGAGTACAGTTATTGAGGCTAAAACGTTGTGTAGTTTTAAAAATGGGTTAGATAATTACATGAGTGGGTGTGGGTGGGTGTGAGTTGGACTTGACTAGCTTGGGCTACTAGGTCTGATGCCGTGCTCCTTCCTTAAGTGGAAGTGACCTGACTAGGTGGGTCATTGGGCTAATCCGGGGGGGGGGGGTGACATGGACCTGTTTCGTGTGGGTCAGTGGGCCTGCTGCGGTGTTCCTTCTTTCTTGTGTTCCTATGTTCTTATGAGTGGGTGTGAAATGAATCTGACTAGCTTCTAGGTCGGACGCAGTGCTAATTCATTAAGTGACGTGTCTGACTTCACTAGGTCAAGGCACTGGCTTAAGCCGGTGGGGAGAATTGGAGCTGCCTCGCATAGACCAGTAGACCTGTCGCAGTGTTCCTTATTTCTTATGATCTTATGTTCTTATGAAGCAAATATTCTATTAGTGGGATGGATCTGTGAGGGGTTACATACATAAGAACATAAGAACATAAGAACGAAGGAACACTGCAGAAGGCCAACTGGCCCATGCGAGGCAGGTCCAAGTCTCCTACCGGCTTAAGCCAATGCACCCAACCTAGTCAGGTCAGGTCACATTGACTTAAGGGAGGAACACGGCAACCGACCTGGTAGCACAAGCTATCAGGTCTAACTCCCACCCACATCTACTCATGTATTTATCCAACCTATTTTTAAAGCTACACAACGTTCTGGACTCTATAACGGTACTTGGGAGTTTGTTCCACTCATCCACAACTCTATTACCAAACCAGTACTTTCCTATATCCTTCCTGAATCTGAATTTTTCCAACTTAAAACCATTGCTGCGAGTCCTGTCTAGGCTAGATATTTTCAGCACACTATTTACATCCCCTTTATTTATTCCTGTCTTCCATTTATACACCTCAATCATATCCCCCCTAATTCTACGTCTTTCTAGAGAGTGCAGTTTCAGGGCCCTTAGTCTATCCTCATAGGGAAGGTTTCTGATACATGGGATCAACTTTGTCATCCTCCTTTGTACATTTTCCAGAGAATTTATATCCATTCTGTAATACGGTGACCAAAACTGTGCAGCATAATCTAAATGAGGCCTAACCAAGGATGTATAGAGTTGGGAACACCAGTGATCTTCAGGCATGATTTCAAGCTATGCTTTGATATTTTTTTCTACCCACTGCCTCAGGTACATCCCTCACACTCACATCCGGCGTTTCCTCACTCCTACAATGAATAAAATCATTGCTTCCCTCTCTTCCTCAACATTTAACGACTTCTGAAAATATTCTCCCCACCTCATCTAATAACTCTTCTCTTTTGCTTTTAACAAATCCATTTGATGCCTTGGCTTTCTTAACTTACTGATCTCACAACAAAACTTTTTCACATTCTCAGCAAACTGTTTTGATGAACATCAAAATGGTATACAATACCGACAGGTTGGTATACAATACCGACAGGTTGGTATACAATACCGACAGGTTGGTATACAATACCGACAGGTTGGTATACAATACCGACAGGTTGGTATACAATACCGACAGGTTGGTATACAATACCGACAGGTTGCCTAACTGTTGCCTATGTGCCTTACCTACCAAACTGTTTTGATAAAACCTTCACCCGCTTTTTTTCAGTGGCTCTCCTCATTACTGTTTTAATCTATCTTTTACTCTCCATATACTCTGCCCTCCGTATGTTACCTCTGCATTGTAATAATGTTGGTAGAATTACCAACAGTATGTTAGATAAAAGGACACATGTGCAACTATTGCAACATTTTACTGTGGCAACGTTTCGCTCTCCACGAACTCTGTATTGTTTGTAACGGTTTCACAAAGCTCCTGGAGAGCGAAACGTTGCCACAATAAAATGTCGCATTAGTTGCACGTGTCCTTTAATCTAACACTTCCACACTGCAAAATCCTCTCACATAACTGTTTCTCCCTTACCACACTATTTGCCTCATCTTTCCAGCGATCTCTCCTCTGCCCTGCTGTACCCACAAGCTTCTGCCCCATACTTCTTCGACTCCCTCCTAGCTCACCTTTCTCTCAGTAGTTGTTTATATTTTACCTTCACTCTCTCCTTCCTTAATTTAATAACTTTCACTTCCCTGTTACCCACTGCTGACATTCTAGTATCCCATCTACCTATTACTCTCGCTGTAGTTACCACCAAATAATGATCTGATATACATGTTACCTCTCTGAACACATGCGCATTCCACTGGTCTACAGGCAGGTATTTTAGAGATAACTGCTGGTCCAAACGCGGGTATTTTAGAGCTACCCTCTGGTCCACACGCGGGTATCACAGAGCTACCCGCTTACATCAGCTTACATCTCTCACGTATATTTTGCCCGGTACACCTCTCTCAAGGAAGGAAGGAAGGAAAGGATGGGAGGGTGCAAGAGTGTATAGTGATCAGTGTTTTCCTTGGTGCTGCCACAGTCCAACCAGACATAACACTGGCGTGCAGTGTAGCCAGGCAGGCTCCTGTGTGATAGCCTGCAACAACAGCCTGTCGTAAAGAGCAGGCCAGATGCGCCACAACCCTCATCATTTTTAATGCTTTCAATATTCCATCTCACGAAGGTAAAAAAAAAAAATTCGGCTTTACTTCAGTCATTATCATAGTATTACAGACAACTGTCCCTGGAGCGGAGATAGGCACCCCCAGCATTACCTTACCCCCCATCAGCTGACTGAAACTGTTATTTTCATGGGTCTGCGATTTGGCCAGTTTGGCTCGTGTGGATGACCTCTGAGGGTTATTATTATTGTACTGCCTTGTGGTCAGGGCCCCAATGTTATCCTTGCGGTAAAGGAATTTCGATTCGCTAGACGGCGGTACAAGTGAGGCTCGTGTTTGGTCAGTATATATTGTAGGATGGTGGTACAGGTGACACTACAGTCAATATACCTTGTAGGATGGTGGTATAGGTATAGTTCATTGTTTTTGCGGCTTTCGTTAATTTCTGGAGGTTGTAGCCCATCTTGTGTTTAGTTTCCACTCAGCTCAACATCTCATTTTTTTTTCCGAAGAACTCTCCTATTCTCTTATATTTATGTCTTCAGCATTTTAGTCTCTTACTCTCTTTCCGTCCTTTCCATTAAATATCTGTCTTGTCACTTGCTGTTAGAGGTACTCCACATGGCAGTCTTAACTCATCAGTGACAGTGTCAGTCTGCTTTAATATTATATGTAGTTCATACAGGCTGAGGGACTGATTACCTCAAACTACTACTCCTCTTCCATCGTTTCTTTGCACTGGACTGAAGAAGCTGGCGATTTTTTACCTGGAATAAAGATTCCGAAGTGCTTAATTATCATCTTGTGGGTTTCCTGAACCATTTATTCAGACTCTCGCTCTTATGCTAGGAAGTTGCAAATCTTTGTCGCAGCTGCATTTGTTCCTCTTGATATAGTGTAATGTAATGCTTAAATTCCTTCAAATCTCTATTGCTTTTCTCACCATATTTACTCCTCTTTGTCATTATCTGCCAGCACTCAGGGAACACCGAATCATTATTACGATACCGTCACTGGTCTCTATTAGTGTTAATATGTCTGAGTTTGTCACACTGGTCACGTCTCACAATTCACTCTGTTTTAAAATCCAACTGCACTTACGTATCAAACTGAGTTTTTTTTTAAGTGCAATGGATGTTACTGGCTGTATGGGAGTTGAGCGCATGTGGAATGGAGAGGTACTGACCAGATTGTATTGGATAGTGGGTTGGATCCTACAGGTTGTTGTTGCGTAGGGATAAAGGCTTGAATGAGGATGGTGGGCAGGGGAATGGGTCATGCTGGATCAGGGAGGAAGAGGGGATAGGAGGATGAGTAATGGTGGATCAGGGAAGAAGAGGGGATGGAGAATAGACGTTTTTATTCTCCACAGTCCTCCGAGTCCTTCCCTTCATAAAAGTTAGTTTTTTCCTGTACTGTTAGCATTTATAAAGTGATTTATTATCGTGTGTGCGTGTGTGTGTGTGTGTGTGTGTGTGTGTGTGTGTGTGTGTGTGTGTGTGTGTGTGTGTGTGTGTGTGTATGTGTGTGTATGTGTGTGTATGTGTGTGTGTGTGTGTGTGTGTGTGTGTGTGTGTGTGTGTGTGTGTGTGTGTGTGTGTGTGTGTGTGTACTCACGTATATGTGGTTGCAGGGGTCGAGTCATAGCTCCTGACCCCGCCTCTTCACTGGCCGATACTAATTCACTCTCTGCTCCATGAGCTTTATCATATCTCTTCTTAAAGCTATGTATGGAACTTGCTTCCACTACTTCACTCTCCAGATTATTCCACTTCCTGAGAGCTCTAAGGCTAAAGAAATACTTCCTAACATCTCTATGACTCATCTAGGTTTTCAGCTTCCAATTGTGTCCCCTTGTTCCTGTATCCCATCTCTGAAACATTCGAACCCTGTCCACTTTGTCAATTCCTCTCAGTATTTTATACATTGTTATCATGTTCCCCCTATCCCTCCTATTCTCTAGTGTCATCAGGTTGAGTTCCCTTAACCTCTACTCATAAGACATACCCCTCAGTTCTGGGACTAATCGAGTTGCTAATTTTTGCACTTTCTCTAATTTCGTGACGTGTTTAACTAGGTGAGGGTTCCATACTGGTGCTACATACTCCAGTATAGGCCTGACGTACACGATGTACAATGTTATGAATGACTCCTTACTCGGATGTCTAAACGCTAATCTCAGGTTTGCCAATCGCCCATATGCTGCAGCAGTTATTTGATTGATGTGTGCCTCAGGGAACATGTTCGTCATAATGCTTACCCCGAGATCCTTTTCTTTAATTAAGTGACATTTGCAGCTTTTGATTTCCTAACCTGTACTCCGTCTGCAGTCTCCTGTGTCCTTCCCCAATCTTCATGACCTTACACTTACTGGGGTTAAATTCCAGGAGCCATTTGTCGGACCAGACTTGTAGTCTGTCCAGAACCCCTTGTAATCTTATCTGATCCTCGCCCGCTTGTATTCTCCTCATCAGTTTCACATCATCAGCGAACAGTGACACTTCTGAATCTATTCCTTCCACCATGTCATTCACGTATACAAGAAACAGCACCGGACCTAAGACTGACTCTTGTTGAACCCCACTCGACACATGCGCCCACTCTGACACTTCGTCACGTACGAATACTCATTGTTTCCGTCCTGTTAGGTATTCCCTGATCCATTGCAGTACTTTCCCCTGTTATTCCTGCCTGCTCCTCTTAATTTTTTGCACCAGTCTCTTGTGTGGTACTGTGTCAAAAGCCTTCTTGCAGTCCAGAAAGATGCAATCGACCCATCCCTCTCTCTCCCGTCTTACTTCTGTTACCTTATCGCAGAACTCAAGTAGATTTGTGACACAGGATTTCCCATCTCTGTAGCCGTGCTGATTGTCATGTATGAGCCCAATCTTTTCAATGTGTTCCATCACTCTTCTTCTGATAATCTTTTCCACAACTTTACATACTGTGCAAGTCAGTGACACTGATCTGTAGTTTAACGCTGCCTGTCTGTCTCCTTTCTTAAAAACTGGAACTACATTTACTGTCTTTCACGCCTCAGGCAATTGCCCAGTTTCTATAGATTTGCTGAAGATTGCTGCTAGCGGCACACACAGTTCCTCTGCTCCCTCTCTTAGTATCCGTGGAGATATGTTATCTGGGCCCACCGCCTTTGAGCTATCTAGTTCACCTAGCAGTTTCTTGCACCAGCACCTGCTGGTGCACCCTATCTCCAAAGTTTGCTGGAAAGATTCCTATATCTATGTGAATACTTCTCTAAATCTTGTGCTTAGTTTATCACATACTTCCTGGTCACTCTTTGAGAGCTCCCTTCTTTCTTTCCTCAGCCTGATTACCTGGCCCTTGACTGTTGTTTTTCTCCTAATGTGACTGTATAACAACTTTGGTTCAGATTTAGCTTTTGATGCTATGTCGTTCTCGTATTGCCACTGGATCTCTCTCCTTATCCCTGCACATTCGTTTATGGTTCGTCTGCTCAACTCCTTGTTTTCTTGAGGTCTTTGCCTTCTATACCTTTTCCATGCTCTAGCACACTTGGCTTTGGCCTCTTTGCACCTCCAGTTCAACCATGGGCTCACTCTGGTCTTACCATTTTTTTGTTACTTTATGGTATGAACTTCTCTGCTTCCCTGCATATAGTGGTCACTATTTCCATCATTTCATTTACTGCCTTTGTCTCTAGTTCTCTTTCTCACTGAACTTAATGCAGGAAACTTCTCATTCCTATGTAGTCTCCTTTCTGAAGTTCTGCTTCTCTCGTTGTTCTTGTGCTGCTGCCTTCTCCACTGTTAACTCTACTAGATATTCAAAACTCAGGACATCATGATCACTAGCACCAAGGGGTCTTTCGTGTGTGATATCCTCTATGTCTGAACTATTCAATGTGAATATGAGATCCAGCCTTGCTGCAACATCCTCTCCTCTCTCTCTCTCTCTGGTTGTATACCTAACATGTTGATGCATGAAGTTCTCCAATACAGTCTCCAACATCTTAGCCCTCCATGTTTCTGGTCCCCCATGTGGCTCTAGGTTTTCCCAGTCAATCGCTTTATGATTCAAATCCCCCATTATAAGTAATTTTGTCCTACCCATATGAGCCCTCCTGGCCACTTCAGCTAGTATATCCACCATTTCCCTATTGCGCACATCATACTCTTGTCTTGACCTCCTGCTGTTAAGTAGTGGGTTATACATCACTTCTATCATCACCTTTGGACCCCCAGTCTGAAGTGTTCCTACAATGAAGTCGTCTGTTTCTCTTCTGTCCATCCTTTCTATTTCCTCAAAACTCCACTGTTCTCTGTCTTTCCTCATAATATGATATCCAGGTGGAAAGATTGCAGCTGTTATCATCCCTGTAAGTTTTATTTCTGTTAGTGTTATGATGTCAGGTGATGCATCAATGATTCGTTCTTGCCACTCTTCACTCTTATTTGTTATTCCATCTGCATTGGTGTACCATACCTTTAGCTTCCTTTCCATTACTGTATTTTGGGAGATGGAAGAAGGTGCCGGCTGGGAGGGTGGGAGGCAGGGCGGAATATTATGGAAGGCTGCTGCAACTGTGAAATTAGTGCTTAGGGGGGTGGGGGCTATGGAGTGTGATTTGTTTCTGGCTATTGTGTTTGGTTGATATGTGGTGACAGGGGGGGAGGGGTTTCTGTAATCATTTGTATTTGATGTTCCCCCAAAGGCTGAGCTTTCCTGTCTGTCGCTGTCTGTCCTGTCTCTTTTTCCTTCCAATGGTTTCGTCTTGCTCTCACTTTCAGTTGTTTCCCTTCCTTTTGTGTTCTGTCTCGATTGAGGTACACTTGTTAATCTGGAGAGTCCTTTAACAGTGGCTTCTGTTGTAGTATCCTGTTCCATACACTTCTGTGTGTGTGTGTGTGTGTGTGTGTGTGTGTGTGTGTGTGTGTGTGTGTGTGTGTGTGTGTGTGTGTGTGTGTGTGTGTGTGTGTGTGTGTGTGTGAGTGTGTGTGTGTGTGTGTGTGTGTGTGTGTGTGAGTGTGTGTGAGTGTGTGTGTGTGTGTGTGTGTGTATGTGTGTGTGTGTGTGTGTGTGAGTGTGAGTGTGTGTGTGTGTGTGTGTGTGTGTGTGTGTGTGTGTGTGTGTGTGTGTGTGCACGTGCGTGTACACTGTGTACATTATCGTAATCAACAAACATTGTCAGTACACTCGGTGCGCGTTTTTTGTATTGTTTCTCTTATTCCCGTTTATTTACACTTGTTTGTTTGTTTGTTTACCTCTGCGTACATTTATCAGAGAGCTTTTAGGTAAATTGGTGCGGGAGTACATGCATCCTGCCAGCAAGACTGAGGAAGCAAGTGAGAAGGAGAGAGGGGGAATGGAGGGAGGCGGCAGGAGCAAGGAGGAAGGAGGCATTAGAGAGAAAGGAACAGGAAGGAGAGAGGAGGAAGGAGGGAGGACTGTGATCACTGAGGCATTCAGGAGACAGGAACCGGAGTGGCAACGTAGGATGGAGTGTGAAGTTCAGAGAACGAAAGGGAGAGGAGAGGGAAAAGAGTGAGAGAGGAGAGGAATCGTAAAGGGCGAAAACATGAAGAGAAAAAGAGAAGGAATTTCCAGCAAACAGCAAGGGAAGAATAGGAAGGGAATTTTTGAAAATAAAAGAATAAGAATGTGTGATGGTGTACTATCACTGTAGTGTGTGATGGTTTACTATCACTGTAGTGTGTGATGGTGTACTATCACTGTAGTGTGTGATGGTGTACTATCACTGTAGTGTGTGATGGTGTACTATCACTGTAGTGTGTGATGGTGTACTATCACTGTAGTGTGTGATGGTGTACTATCACTGTAGTGTGTGATGGTGTACTATCACTGTAGTGTGTGATGGTGTACCATCACTGTAGTGTGTGATGGTGTACTATCACTGTAGTGTGTGATGGTGTACTATCACTGTAGTGTGTGATGGTGTACTATCACTGTAGTGTGTGATGGTGTACTATCACTGTAGTGTGTGATGGTGTACCATCACTGTAGTGTGTGATGGTGTACTATCACTGTAGTGTGTGATGGTGTACTATCACTGTAGTGTGTGATGGTGTACTATCACTGTAGTGTGTGATGGTGTACTATCACTGTAGTGTGTGATGGTGTACTATCACTGTAGTGTGTGATGGTGTACTATCACTGTAGTGTGTGATGGTGTACTATCACTGTAGTGTGTGATGGTGTACTATCACTGTAGTGTGCGATGGTGTAGCATCACTGTAGTGTGTGATGGTGTACTATCACTGTAGTGTGTGATGGTGTACCATCACTGTAGTGTGTGATGGTGTACTATCACTGTAGTGTGTGATGGTGTACTATCACTGTAGTGTGTGATGGTGTACCATCACTGTAGTGTGTGATGATGTACTATCACTGTAGTGTGTGATGGTGTACCATCACTGTAGTGTGTGATGGTGTACCATCACTGTAGTGTGTGATGGTGTACCATCACTGTAGTGTGTGATGGTGTATCATCACTGTAGTGTGTGATGGTGTACCATCACTGTAGTGTGTGATGGTGTACCATCACTGTAGTGTGTGATGGTGTACCATCACTGTAGTGTGTGATGGTGTACCATCACTGTAGTGTGTGATAGTGTACCATCACTGTAGTGTGTGATGGTGTACCATCACTGTAATGTGTGATGGTGTACCATCACTGTAGTGTGTGATGGTGTACCATCACTGTAGTGTGTGATGGTGTACCATCACTGTAGTGTGTGATGGTGTACCATCACTGTAGTGTGTGATGGTGTACCATCACTGTAGTGTGTGATGGTGTACCATCGCTGTAGTGTGTGATGGTGTACCATCACTGTAGTGTGTGATGGTGTACCATCGCTGTAGTGTGTGATGGTGTACCATCGCTGTAGTGTGTGATGGTGTACCATCACTGTAGTGTGTGATGGTGTACCATCGCTGTAGTGTGTGATGGCGTACCATCACTGTAGTGTGTGATGGTGTACCATCACTGTAGTGTGTGATGGCGTACCATCACTGTAGTGTGTGATGGTGTACCATCACTGTAGTGTGTGATGGTGTACCATCACTGTAGTGTGTGATGGTGTACCATCACTGTAGTGTGTGATGGTGTACCATCACTGTAGTGTGTGATGGTGTACCATCATTGAAGTGTGTGATGGTGTACCATCACTGTAGTGTGTGAGGGTGTACCTTCACTGTAGTGTGTGATGGTATACTATCACTGTAGTGTGTAGAGTACTATCACCACTGTAGTGTGTTGTGTATCATCACTGTAGTGTGGGATGGTGCACCATCACTGTAGTTTGTGGTGTACCATCACTCTAGTGTGTGATGGTGTACCATTACTGCAGTGTGTGATGGTGTACCATCACTTTAGTGTGTGAGAGTGTACTATCACTATAGTGTGTGATGGTGTACCATCACTGCAGTGTGTGATGGTGTACCATCACTTTAGTGTGCGATGGTGTACCATCACTTTCGTGTGTGATGGTGTACCATCCCTATAGTGTGTGATGGTGTACCATCAATGCAGTTTGTGATGGTGTACCATCACTGATGTGTGAAGTGTACCATCACTGTAGTGTGAGGTGTACCATCACTGTAGTTGTGATGGTGTATCTTCCATCACTGTATGAGAGATGCTGAGAATGGGGTGGGTGGTGCTCTCTTCATAGGTAGGTGGTGGGTGGTGCTACCATGATCATGGTGGGAGCGGTCGGTGGTACTACCATGATCATGGTGGGGTTGGGAGGTGCTACCATGATCATGGTGTGAAGGGTGAATGGTGCTACCATGATTATGGTGTGAATGGTGAATGGTGCTACCATGATCATGGTGTGAAGGGTGAATGATGCTACCATGATCATAGTGTGAAGGGTGAATGGTGCTACCATGATCATGGTGTGAAGGGTGAATGGTGCTATTATGATCATGGTGTGAAGGGTGAATGGTGCTACTATGATCAGGGTGGGGGGGGGAGCCTTGAGCAACAGGTCCCAAGGAGAGACTAACGACCTCTTAATGTTTACATTTCCAGGGGTCGTTGATCGGAGTCGTTAGTGGCAATATCTTCCTCGATACGTTTATTGGACACACTTGCTGGACACACCTGCTGGACACGCCTGCTGGACGCGCCTGCTTGACACGCGTGCTGGACACGCGTGCTGGACACACCTGCTGGTCACGCGAGCTGGACACGCGTGCTGGACACTCGTGCTGGACACGCGTGCTGGACACACCTGCTGGACGCGCGTACTGGACACGCGAGCTGGACACGCATGCTGGACACTCGTGCTGGACACGCCTGCTGGACCCGCCTGCTGGACACACCTCACGCCGCCCCATATGAAAACTAACTATAGCCAGTCGATAGAAAGTCAGTATTAATAATTTTTTTGCCGCAATAAATTCCTTACACCTCCCGTGTGCTGCCATGGGCGTCTATATTCACAGTGGAGTTTTTTTCTTCAGGAAAAATTGAAAAATATATTTCTCCTGACGTTCCTCTTAGTCATAGCTGGCCCACCTAGAACTTTTGGTCATATGGCCCGCTCCGTAGAGCTTTCCCCATCGGACCGAGGCTTTCTAGTGCCTATATGACCCGCTAAGTCGAGTAGACTTTAGGTCTCACTTCCAGAGTACACTGTCCCGCCATTAGTGGACGGAGGATCGAGCTTCGGCATGTCTTTCCCCATGAAAGACACAAATGAAGTTCCTGGAATACTGTTGAACCTTGAACCTGGGTGTGTGTGTGTGTGTGTGTGTACTCACCTAGTTGTACTAACCTAGTTGAGGTTGCAGGGGTCGAGTCCAAGCTCCTGGCTCCGCCTCTTCACTGATCGCTACTAGGTCACTCTCCCTGAACCGTGAGCTTTATCAAACCTCTGCTTAAAGCTATGTATGGATCCTGCCTCCACTACATAGCTTCCCAAATTATTCCACTTCCTGACTACTCTGTGGCTGAAGAAATACTTCCTAACATCCTTGTGATTCATGTGTGTCTTCAACTTTGTGTGTGTGTGTGTGCGTGTGTGTGTGTATGTGTGTGTGTGTGTGTATGTATGTGTGTGTGTGTGTGTGTGTGTGTGTGTGTGTGTGTGTGTGTGTGTGTGTGTGTGTGTGTGTGTGTGTGTGTGTGTGTGTGTGTGTGTGTGTGAAGTCTGAGGACTCGACCTACCTTCCCCAGGCGGGCCAGTACCCCAGCTCCTCCCGTTGTCACTCCAGTTGATTGTGTCCTGATGGGCTGATTGTGTCCTGATAGAAGTTTTTGGTTGCTTTAGCGCAGATTGCGTGCGAGAGAAACTAATTCCATTAAGTAAGGTTGATGCATGGTGCGGGGGGTTTTGAAAAGCTCGGGGCGCCTCTAATGGTCGACCGGGAGCTAAAAACAACACTTCAGATTTATACTTCGTGACGCGACCTGCAAAATTAATGGTGAGTACAGCCGGTTTCTACACAGGGTTGTAAACCCGGAGTTGAGCACTTAGGGTTGTACACTCAGGGTTGTAGCTTCTGTTTTTTCCTCAACTGATACGTAGACTCTTGGAACTATGTTGATGTGGACAACCCTGGGTGTTCAACCCTGGGTGTTCAACCCTGGGTTGAACACCCAGGGTTGAGCACCCAGGGTTGAACATCCAGGGTTGAACACCCAGGGTTGAGCACCCAGGGTTGAACACCCAGGGTTGAACACCCAATGTGCACACCGAGGGTTGAACACCGAGGGTTGAACACCCAGGGTTGAACACCCAGGGTTGAACACCCAGGGTTGAACACCCAGGGTTGTCCACATCAACATAGTTCCAAGAGTCTACGTATCAGTTGAGGAAAAAACAGAAGCTTTTGTACACTCCGGAAATAATATTGACTTGTAATTTGTTTTGTGTTGTACATCTTATGTTTACTATACACACACATACACACACACACACACACACACATATATATATATATATATATATATATATATATATATATATATATATATATATATATATATATGCAAAACAACCACTGTGAAAGAGTAGTGAAATTCCAAGCGCTTTCGTGACTACTCACATTGTCAAGGAACTATGAAAGTAATACATCAAAGGAAGGCAATTAAAGGGCTTAGACTACACCTCACAGTCAACTCCCACAACAAAGAAACACCTGACGCGCGACAATACCGGACTCATAAGAAAAGAGGAACACTGCAGTAGGTCCGCTGGCCCAACTAGACAAGTCCTCACGACATCCCACTAACAAAATATTCTACCCAAGAAATTAGGTTTATTATTTGTCCAATGTATTATTAAACTCTAACCAAATTTTATTATTTATAAATGAGTCTAATTTATATAAACCTAAGGAAATATTCATATTATTTTCAAAACTGCTTTTTATGAAACAAGATTCAATTATATTTCTGTCGACCATGGACTTGCTTGATACAACTTTCTCAACTTTTTGAAAATCAATTGGATGGTTAAAATCTCTTACATGAATAAATAGAGCATTGGAATCTTGTCCAGCTCTAATGCTATATTTATGTTGTTTTAATATAAGTTCGAGATTTTTACCAGTTTGACCATAATAAATTTTATCGCAAATTTTACAAGGAATCTTACAGACACATCCGTCAGCATTTTGGGGGGAATTCTTTATCAAAAGTGTTTTACTGTATCAAGATTTTTAAATACAACTTTGATATTAAAATTCTTAAGAAGAGAAGGCATATTAACCATGTTTTCATGGTAAGGGAGAACCAACATATTTTTAGTTGAATAAGGCTGGTTGTCCCTTTTTGGGTTGCAAAAAGTATTTCTAACAATTTTAAATGATTTATCAATTACATTTCTCGGGTATTTCAGATCAATGGCTGTTTCATAAATTTTGGATATTTCCTCATCTATGAACTCTGGACGACAAATTCGTAAAGCTCTCAAAAACATTGATGAGAAAACAGACAGTTTGACTCTATCTTGATGCGAGGAATAATAGTGGACATAGGAACAGTTATTTGTAGGTTTTCTGTAAATTTTAAATTTGAATTCATTATTACCCTTAATAATTAAAACATCTAGAAAAGGCAATGAGTTATTTTCCTCAAACTCAACAGTAAAGTTTACAGAATTGGCTAAGCTATTTAATTTGCCAAGGAAATGGTGTATATCTACATTCTTGGGCATGAGACATAAAATATTCAACTAAAAATATGTTGGTTCTCCCTTACCATGAAAACTTGGTTGATATGCCTTCTTTTCTTAAGACTTTTAATATTAAAGTTGTATTTAAAAATCTTGATACAGTAAAAAAAACTTTTGATAAAGAATTCCCCCCAAAATGCTGACGGATGTGTCTATAAGATTCCTTTGTTTTCTAAAAATCACAAAAATACATTATCCTTCGAAACATCAACATATAGCAACTGTGAGTCTACATGATCACCTGTAACCCTGCAACAACTGTCAGTCTACAGAATCACCTGCAACCCTGCAACAACTGTCAGTCTACAGGATCACCTGCAACAACTATCAGTCTACAGGATCACCTGCAACAACTGTCAGTCTACAGGATCACCTGCAACAACTGTCAGTCTACAGGATCACCTGCAACAACTGTCAGTCTACATGATCACCTGCAACAACTGTCAGTCTACAGGATCACCTGCAACAACTGTCAGTCTACAGGATCACCTGCAACAACTGTCAGTCTACAGGATCACCTGCAACAACTGTCAGTCTACAGGATCGCCTGCAACAACTGTCAGTCTACAGGATCACCTGCAACAACTGTCAGTCTACAGGCTCACCTGCAACCCTGCAACAACTGTCAGTCTACAGGATCACCTGCAACAAATTTCGGTCTACAGGATCACCTGCAACAACTGTCAGTCTATAGGATCACCTGCAACAACTGTCAGTCTACAGGATCACCTGCAACAACTGTCAGTCTATAGGATCACCTGCAACAACTGTCAGTCTACACAGGTCAGACTGAACTATGCTTGCCGAATTGAGTAGCTGTGCACACTTGATCAGTCACATACGGACAGATAAACTCAGCAATCTTTCAACAAATGGGACTCCTCAACCACACCATCAACTGCAACAAATAACAACACACAAATCGTATCAGAACTTACAAGAGTCCACAGCAGATTTCGTCATATCTGAAGGCCAGTGGAGTCCGGATCTAATTGACAACATGACTCACGAAATCGTAATAACACGATTGCAAACAAACCATACCACGGGTTCTAACCCCACCCGTGGTATGGTTTGTTTGTAACTGACAAGTTTGCACTGAAAAAAAACTTGTATTCCAGCATGTAGGCTAAATGGAATAAGTCATCGACTTTTCATATTCTTCGCGTGGTTATGCTTCTTGCTATACTGTTCAGTTTGTGTGACACTGAGGGTGAGCTCTCATGGGCCAGCAGGCTCAATGTGCTCAGTACTAATAGAAAACGATCATGAAAACTATGAAGGTTACCGTAAAAGTCATAAGAATGTAAAGGCTTTCGAAAGGTCAAATCTATAACCTACTAGAGGATGTTTTACTCGTAGGAGCCTCAGAGTTGGTACTCCCGTAGTTGCAACGGGAGCTCCTACGAGTGAAGCATCTGGTATAAACGCATTCAAATCCCACCATTATTTTGATGACCGAACGCTGAGGGGTTGGAAGTCTCTTAAGAATATCTGTCATATGGTGAACTACATTATTTTCTGACTTACTGCTCCTCACTCGCTTTCTAGTTCGTTCATTCCCTCCCTCCTTCACCTTACTCACTCACACTCACACACCCACACTGGGTGTGGGTGTGGGTGTGGGTGTGTTATTACTGTTTATGTTACGTTTTCTCCGTAACCTCACTTTTAATACCAAGCTACACGAGGCAGCGTATTGCCCACAGGTGTAAAAACAAAGAAAAGTCAGAGAAGGTGCTTTTATCGGAACAACGTTTCGCCCTGTGTATAGTAAAACACCTCATTCAATGCTTATCTGTAACTTGTGTCATTTTTTTATGCATCTTAGCGTCAAAATGTATTTACTTTCTTAAAGACGAACTGTAAAGTGAAATTACATTACTATATGTGTCTCAATCGCAGGAAAAGTGATCCTTATTCCCTAAAGATGTGTTAGGACATGAAACTCTGGAAAGGACACCAGGGAAGGGTCTGTCTCCTACAGGTGTAAGGACGTGGGAGGCTGGGTAGGATGCGCATCCTGTGAGATACTCTCTCTCTTGGCAGCTGGACCAGGACGACTTGACAGCATCACTTTCTGGATATATTACACGCTCGGCTGTGTGTAAGTAATGATCTGTGGGAGAGCAAGTTTATGGAATAATTTGTGGTAGTGGAGGTGGTGGTGGTGGTGATGGTGGTGATAGTGGTGGTGGTGGTGGTGGTGATGGTGGTGGTGATGGTGGTGGTGATGGTGGTGGTGATGGTGGTGATGGTGGTGGTGATGGTGGTGGTGATGGTGGTGGTGGTGGTGGTGGTGGTGGTGGTGGTGGTGATGGTGGTGGTGGTGGTGGTGGTGGTGATGGTGGTGGTGGTGATGGTGGTGGTGGTGATGGTGATGGTGGTGGTGGTGGTGGTGGTGGTGGTGGTGGTGATGGTGATGGTGATGGTGATGGTGGTGGTGGTGGTGGTGGTGATGGTGATGGTGATGGTGGTGGTGGTGATGGTGGTGGTGGTGGTGGTGGTGGTGGTGATGGTGGTGGTGGTGGTGGTGGTGGTGGTGGTGATGGTGGTGGAGGTGGTGGTGGTGGTGGTGGTGGTGATGGTGGTGGTGGTGGTGATGGTGGTGGAGGTGGTGGTGGTGGTGGTGGTGGTGGTGGTGGTGGTGGTGGTGGTGGTGATGGTGGTGGTGGTCGTGGTTTTTGGCTGTGC
>NC_091315.1:26981854-27079354 GCF_038502225.1 Cherax quadricarinatus
TGATGGGACAAGTTGTGTAGATCAAGAGTGGTATTCGCTCTCCCTTTATAGTTTAACGGTAGGTACTGTAGAGAGGTCGAGTGACCTCACACTTCACCTGCACTCAAACAGCTAGTGAGGTCGAGTGAGTGACCTCACGCTTCGTCACTCACGATTCACCTGCACTTACACAGCTAGTGAGGTCGAGTGAGTGACCTCACGCTTCGTCACTCACGATCCACCTGCACTTACACAGCTAGTGAGGTCGAGCAAGTGACCTCACACTTCACCTACACAACTAGTGAGGACGAGTGTGCGACCTCACACTTCACCTACACTCACACAGTGAGGTCGAAGCTAAACACCGTTATGCTGGCCACTTGTCAGTGAGACTCCGCATGCATCGACACTGCAAAATATTGCACAAAAAATACTTCCATTGCAGCTGTAATTTAGAAAATAACACGGAGGAGAACAGCGAGTAATATCTGGAGTAAACTAAATCTAGGGTTCCCGTCGAGTAGCGATGAGAGAGAGGAATTAGCTCTCTTGAGAGGAAAGGTACAAATTAGGCCTTACTTAACGAGAAACAAGAATAATGAGAAACAGTTAACTCTAGTGATAGACAGATGGGTCTCATGATAAACCAGTAGCACAGGGTATACCGAGAGATGTATCTCTCTTTCTGTATGTGCGTGTATATATGTATATATATATATGTCGTGCCGAATATATAAAACCGGTCAATTAGCAAGAACTCACTTAAAATTAAGTCCTTTCTAAAAAAAATTCTTATACGTTTAAAGATATATTTTTTCATTAATGTTAATGTAAAAATTTATAATTTTGCACCAAAAGAATCTTAGAAAACTTACCTAACCTTATTATAACAAGCGCAGTTTATTTTAGCCTAATCCAACTAAATATATTTTAGATAAGTTTACAGTAATTTAATACTAAACAAACACAATGAAATATATTTTTTTTCGTTAGGTTCAGAATGATTTTTGCGAAATTATTGCGTACACAAATTTTCGCTTGTCCTATATGGCAAGATGAGCGTTGCTATTTAAGCCAAGATCACAAGGTTTACATATTCTGCACGACAAATATGTATGTATATATATATATATATATATATATATATATATATATATATATATATATATATATATATATATATATATATATATATATATATATATATATATATGTTGGAGGAGCGGCGATTACGTAATTATAGTTGGTTATTGACCAGGTCTGTTGATTAGGTCTGTGATGGGTGATTAGGTCTGTTGATGGGTGATTAGGTCTGTTGATGGGTGATTAGGTCTTGTTAGACGAGAAAAGATTATGTCTTAATAGACTGGCAGCTATTAGATTAAGTGTCAAGATAAGGTTTGGTAAGGACAGGTAATTGGCACTAATCACGGCAGGTGTGTCACAGGTCCTGCTAACTGGCACTGTTATCACAGCAGGTGTGCTACAGGTCCTGCTAACTGGCACTGTTCTCACAGCAGGTGTGCCACAGGTCCTGCTAACTGGCACTGTTATCACAGCAGGTGTGCTACAGGTCCTGCTGACTGGCATTGTCATCACAGATGTGCCACAGGTCCTAGTAACTGGCACTGTTATCACGGCAGGTATGCCACAGGTCCTGGTAAGTGGCACTATTATCACAGGTGTGCCACAGGTCCTGCTAACTGGCACTGTTATCACAGCAGAGTGCCTCAGGCGTAGCATGAAAGCCAGGTGAGGACAGGAACCTGGCACACTTATATAAGGGGAAACTCCCTCAAAACTATCCACAACCCTTTTTTCTTCTCCATAATTAAACCTTCAAAGAAGCTCATAATATTTTTCATGAGTTTGAAACATGCTGGTAACACCGCCAGCCAGTTTATTACTTCCTGTGGAAAAGTTTTGCTTTGAAGATGGAGAAAAAAGATGACGGCAGGAGAGGACGCGGTGAAGGAGCGGATGCGCCGAGCTGATGGAAAATAATAATAATAATAATAATAATAATAATAATAATAATAATAATAATAATAATAATAAAATAAATTCAGTGCATAGGGAAGAGAAATGGTTAACATCTTGTAGATAAATGGTTCAGAGAACTGACAACTTGAAAAATTAGATACATGTGCAACACTTGGTTGTCTTGTGGAAACGGTTCTCCACACAGTGGCTTCATCAGTACAACGAAGAATGGTTGAAGATGAGAAGGAGTTTGAGGTAATCAGTCCCACCGGATCCAAAGAAAGGCACAAGTGCAAGCATTTATCGTGGCAACGTTTACCTGCGACCACAGAGCAGTAGCTGGATGAAGAGTAGCTACGCGAATTCTACCGAATGTAATATAATAAAAAACTAGCGACTATTTAGGACCAGACAGAAGATAAGACGTGGATTGTGAGCAAGTTACAGGATCACAGATGAAGTCCCGGGTGTTAACATCACAGCAAAACTGTCCCTGGAAGAACACAAGCTGAATAACCGTTCAGCGCACCGCACACAACACATTACCAATCAACACAAGAGAAAGATGCACCGGCGAGGAGCTCATACTTGACTAAGTAAGAAGATTGGAAGATTTACGACACGACTTGAACTGGAACTAAGGAAGAAAAGTTATGGAGAGAGAGAGAGAGAGAGAGAGAGAGAGAGAGAGAGAGAGAGAGAGAGAGAGAGAGAGAGAGAGAGAGAGAGAGAGAGAGAGAGAGAGAGAGAGAGAGAGAGAGAAACAGACAGACAGAAACAAACTTGAACTCGCAACACTAGAAGAATAAAGACAGAAATATATAAATGATAACGGTATACAATACGGACAAGTTAATAAGACAAATTTATAACAGTTAGGTATCATTATTACAAGACGTTTCAGAATAGAGATACCTAAGTCTTCCACATGTGTCTTACCCACAAGAAGATATGATCACAACGTGTACGATACTCAGAGGAGCTAACAAAGACTGATGAATTTACCAATTTTTTTAGTAACATAAAATTTTACCAAGCTTGTTATAACTTTATAGGAGTAAGTTATTCAACAGTACATGTTAAGTATGGTGCTCCAGGATCCCCAGCTGAGCTACACTAAACAGTAGTTTAAGTGCTACTTAACAGTGGACAGGGGCTAGTCTTTTGGCTGGTTAGTTTGAGACATCGGTAAACACTAGGACATATTTTTTTTGAAAACGTTTCGGTCGTGAGACCTTTATCACTCCTCAGCGTCATAGGACCGAAACTTTGTCGGCATCTATTACCAAATACCAGTTTTTATGGCTACCTGACAGGCGCTGGTCTGTGCCTTCCCTCCATCACTAAGTTTCTGGTAGGAGTCAGACTTACCCCACTGACCAGGTCTGTGCTGCAGAGCTCTTCTCTAATCTCCATTACAGACAGCCACACACGGAAACCACATTTCTGACACTGTCTGAGACCCTTGGCTTCCTACTTACTACGTCTTGTGTGCAATTGCTTTGGCCATCATGTCTAGTGTTGTATTTAGGTTCTCGCGGCTACGTTCATTTTGGAGCATAAGCTTTGGGAGCATCGAGTTGTGTAACGTCTACCTCTAGTGGAATTAGCCATATTTCACTCTATTGTTGACTTTTTTGGGGGGAGCAAGGGTCGCCACTCTGATGTTACAAGCATCATGACACTTCTCTACAAACGCAAACACATCTCAATAAAATTCTTTAACAAATTATGCCTATATATTTCCACTTATCGGCCTTCAACCAGTTGTTTCCAGCAATATTATTATTTCCGTCACCGTAAATATTTGGCCTACCATTACCAGGTATGTTGTTATTGTTATTAGCATTCATGGGGAAATACGGAACACGCAGGGCAAGATGGGAATGGGTCATATAGCGCTTAGGAAATGGGAGGTAGTCAGGCTCGATGCAAGGAAGAAAGAAGAGCACCAATTTCCTTATCAAGAGACCTTCACCAGTAACAAGAAAATATGGTTACCTGGAGAGAGGGTTTACCTGGAGAGAGTTCCGGGGGTCAACGCCCCCGCGGCCCGGTCTGTGACCAGGCCTCCTTAGGTCACTGTCCCAGGATGCGACCCACACCAGTCGACTAACACCCAGGTACCCATTTTACTGATGGGGAACATAGACAACAGGTGGAAAGAAACACGTCCAATGTTTCTACTCTGGCTGGGAATCGAACCCAGGCCCTCACCGTGTGAAGCGAGAGCGTTAACCACCAGGCCACCGACAAGATGAAGACTTAGACACATGTGCAACATCTGGGTATCTTTACTGTAGACGTTTCGCCATCCAGTGGTTTTACCAATACAAATTCAAGGACATAATGAGAAGAGAGTAGAAATATATACAAAAGATGAGATAATCAGTCCAGCACAATTATGCTTATGTTTATGGGAAGATCTATACCTGCATGGCTCTCACGGTCCATGGGGAAAATGGGAGGCAATCCAGTGTGATCCCAAGAGATGGGGGATAGCTCAATTTCGTGGATCAAGAGCTCTTCACCAGCGCATTTAAAATTCCCCTAATCACTGTTTCCAACGTCAACAAGAGCTCTGGAATACAACCTTTTTTTTTTTGTTATGGAAAATATTTCCCTGCTGGAGTTGCTGGAACAAGAGTCGTTGTATAGGAAAAGAAAGAAAATCTATTTACACGTACTCATTTACAGCTGTTCGGGGGTCATTTACAGGTGTTCGGGGGATCATTTTGGATAATTAGTGTTGCAAGAACCAGGCAGCTGTGACCTAAAGTTCTCACTGCAGGAGTTGTAAGGTCTGAGTTTAGTTATTTATCTCTCGGTATACATGTCTAGTTCCGAGGAGAGAGAGAGAGAGAGAGAGAGAGAGAGAGAGAGAGAGAGAGAGAGAAACCCCTTTCATGGTGAACTCGTGGATAGTGAGGCTGCGTGGTGTGTGTGTGTGTGTGTGTGTGTGTGTGTGTGTATGTGTGTGTGTGTATGTGTGTGTGTGTGTGTGTGTGTGTGTGTGTGTGTGTGTGTATGTGTGTGTGTGTGTGTGTGTATTCCCACTAGGGAAAACGTAGTAATAACTTGTCACTCAACCTTTACGGTGGAGGCAGATTTCTGTGCTACTCACTCAAATGCCTTCAAGGTATCAACGAATTTGTGGCTCATAAACCAGTAAAAGGCAGCCAGGAACCAGCACCAGAGGAGAGACCAAGGAACTAACACATGAGGAACTTCAGGTGAGAGGCTAGACTGTCTGGTTTAACCAGCGGTATCATCAATGACATGCAATATCCACAAGTAGATAAGACACATGTGCAACACTTTCTGCACATGTCTCATTTATCGTAGTTACCTTTTTAAATTTGACCAGATTTTCCCACAGAGAAAAATCACTCAGAGAGCTAGTAAAGCTCTTGGAGTCGATCCAAAGCCGCTGCAAAACATCAGAAATCGTCAACAAAATACTAGGAGTGGACTGATCGAGGCTGTCAAGACTGGAGACATGCAACCTCACACTGTGACCGGCACAAGAGAAGAAAAAGGTGTATCACTAACTGACTGACCCTAAACTCTCCTTACAGTGGCATAGTAATGCAGACACGGGCACAGTCTTTCTTAGCCAGTGAAAACACTAAATGACAAGGCTCCTTCCCATAGCTTGTTATCCCGAGGTTGGTTGTCTTAGTGGTGACTGCATACCGAGTGTAGGTAGACGAGACAATGCGGGTTATGGCAATGTGTTTTATCGATAAAGTTTCTTTTATCTCTCCATGAACAAACTGATCCATCTCTCCAGAAAAAAACCGATCCATCTCTCCGGGAACAAACTGATCCATCTCTCCAGGAACAAACTGATCTATCTCTCCAGGAACAAATTAATCCATCCCTCCAGAAACAAACTGATCTATCTCTCCGGGAACAAACTGATCCATCTCTCCAGGAACAAACTGATCTATCTCTCCAGGAACAAATTAATCCATCCCTCCAGGAACAAACTGATCTATCTCTCCAGGAACAAACTGATCCATCTCTCCAGGAACAAACTGATCTATCTCTTCAGGAACAAATTAATCCATCCCTCCATGAACAAACTGATCTAACTCTCCAGGAACAAACTGATCCATCTCTCCAGGAACAAACTGACCCATCTCTCCAGGAACAAACTGATCCATCTCTCCAGGAACAAACTGATCCATCTCTCCAGGAACAAACTGACCCATGTCTCCAGGAACAAACTGACCCATCTCTCCAGGAACAAACTGATTCATCTCTCCAGGAACAAACTGATCCATCTCTCCAGGAACAAACTGACCCATCTCTCCAGGAACAAACTGATCCATCTCTCCAGGAACAAACTGACCCATCTCTTCAGGAACAAACTGATCAATCTCTCCAGAAACAAACTCATCGCGACACATTTCTTAAGATCACCAGGTGAAACAACAAAAAACTCAAATGCAGAAATAGAAGACGATCACCAAAAGTACTGTGAGTACACAGTGCTTAGGTACCAAGGCAGTGTTCAAGAATCACTGAGTAAACGCTCCTCTACTGGTACCATGAGCAGACACTGCTCTACCAGGTCAGTGGCCCGGTTATGACCGGAAAAAGAAAGCAGGCTACCGATATCTATGTGCGAGAGACAAGTTCAATCACTGCTACAAGCAGAGACATTGAAGAATATCTCCAGCAGAAGAAAGAATAAATAAAAGGGCAGGAGGAGCAGCTCTTCAGTAATATAATTCTCTGCACCAGGAAGCTTTCAGAGCTGTTAAACTTGTCAGACTTGTAGTGGAGGAAAACTCGAATCACAGAACCAAAACCATTCACGAACGACTTGGAATATCTTGCTACTGAACCAGTTTAACAAAAAACTGATACTGTTATCTTGATAGATTTGGCAAACAAGCGAGTCATCAGGGTCGTATTGGGTCAGTTACATCCTGGCGTCTGTCGCCACATATTATAATTAATCAAAATAATCAAGTAAGGCTGCAGTTTTGTATAGCATGAAAGGTCCGCTGCTCAAAGTTTTGTAAAAGCCAATGAGGGTAAACCTGCATTCGCCCGTTTTGAGAAACGTATATAATGAGATTTCCTTAAACAAGGAAGAAAAACCGGAAAAAACCTAATGCAAACAACCCACATAAGTTTCCGGTGTAATGAGCCCTGACAACATATTACATCTCTCTCTGCTAATCAACAAAATTAAAGCGTAAATTGTTCCTTGCAGTTTAGGGTGATATACATTGTAGGTCGTCAGAGCAACACTGACACAAATCCTGGAATTCTAATCACACGATAATTGACACATCAACAGGACATTAGAGAGGGGGGGGGAGGGGCACATTTTTAATCAAATAAAAATGTGAAATACTTTCTGACCACACTGGATATATAATGCTAAAAATAAATAAATAAATAAATAAATAAATAAAGGATGAAGATAGGCAGAGACATGATTTAGTTCAATGATTTTAGAAAATAGACGCCAAAAGTAAGGCACAGACGAAACTAGATTCAGTGATTCTAGAAACATAAATTTGGAGTTAGGTACAAATGGAACGCTAATGGAGTTACGTAAAGATGTAAAATTTCTTATAATTATGGGAGAGCATTAAACACGTAGGGGGTTACATAGCGCTTGGGGTTGGGAGGTGATGGGGTTTGGAACTAACGAAGGAGAAGGCAGCTCCAATTCCTTGGATCGTACGTTACATGGGAGAAGCGTCCTCTCAATAACAATTCATTTGTGAATATTTTAACCAGAGTTGAAGGATGGATAACTGTTGGAAAAGACTGACATCTAGTGTAGGATGGAGATAACAGCACCTTTGGTGGCGTTGGAAGAACATTTGCTCCCATCTCCTAGCCAAACTTCAAGTTAATTTTGCCCTTAACCTAACTTAGCAGCCTTAACTTGACCTAACTCTGCTAGAATTAACATCATTCAACATACCTTAACCCTTTCTTAAATAATCCTTCCATAAATTTCACTGCCATCCTTTGCCATCAATTAAATACACCAATATCGCGATATTCAAATTTATTTACGCGTAGTCACTGCAGTGGTAAAAAAATTCCGGTGTTATAAGCCAGTTGGGTTTATTACACTGGCTGAGGGACTGAGTACCTCAAGCTCCTTTTGATCTTCACCATTCTTCATCGTATTGGACTGATGAAGCCCCTGCGTGGGCGAAACGTTTCCACAATAAAGACGCTCAGGTTATGCACACAGGTGTCTAATTCATCAAAGTATACAATGCTGGAGTTCTCGACTCACGAAAGACGAATCTCGGTCGTGAGGCTACGAAATCTTGCCTGTCACTCACAGGGCGTACTCACGAGAGAGAGAGAGAGAGAGAGAGAGAGAGAGAGAGAGAGAGAGAGAGAGAGAGCAAAAAAAAAGAAAGGTCAATCTTACAGACAGTTTGCCTGTCACTCACAGAGATGCTTCACGAAAACAAACACGAAACTCGCAAAGAGACACAAAAATATTTTTTTGTTGTTGATAATGTGAGTAGTCACGAAAGCGCTTGGAATTTCTCTATTCTTTCAGAGTGGTTGTTTTGCTATATATCTATATGAAATCACCTGTTTACTGTGATCTTATTGCATATTCTGAAATCACCTGTTTACTGTGATCTTATTGCAATAATATATATATATATATATATATATATATATATATATATATATATATATATATATATATATATATATATATATATATATATATATATATACACTCGGGCTAAATTTTTTTTATAAATCCTTTCGTAGTCAACTTGACGTCATCAGATAGGTAGTGTACGATGCATGAGGTACAGTGTGTGGACGCGACCGTGTGTAGGTAGGTTCCTGTACTCACAAATACATATCAACACACACACACACACACACACACACATAATCCGCGCTTAGGAGACAAACTTACGACGATGTTTGGTCCTACTGGGACGACTATTAACAAATCACACTGAAGCGAGAAGGCCAATAGGTCAGAATATATACTAGTTGTTTGTGTATTGTTCAAGCCACGATATTCTTTACACATGCACAAACACGTGTATGATATATGTACGTAGAGTTAGGGGAGTATATTCATACATACATACATACACATATACTGTATGTATGCAGACTTAAGAGACAGACAGACACACAAATCTCTTGGAGCAGGGAGAAAGTGCCCGCGAAGAGGCGGGGCCACGAGCTGTGAATCAACCCTTGGAACCATAAATAGGTGAGTACACACACGAGGTTGAGAGCCATGAGATCGAGCGTCACAAATATTAAAGAGAGAAATGCCAAGAATAATTTGCTAGAGGCCGAGAGAGAGAAAGAGAGAGTGAGTGAGTGAGTCAGAGAGAGAGACACACACAACCTTGCCTGAGATGCATAATTCTGTGGCCTTTAGCCAGAAAATTTGGGATACTCGTATATCTTAAGAATTCGTTACACCCCGATTTACATAATCATATTAGCCTAGTGTTGGTAGTGCCAGCCTGGTGTATGTGAGTGTATGTCGTGTGTTGGTAGTGCCAGCCTGGTGTATATGAGTGCATGTTGTGTGTTGGTAGTGCCAGCCTGGTGTATGTGAGTGTATGTTGTGTTGGTAGTGCTAGCCTGGTGTATGTGAGTGTATGTTGTGTGTTGGTAGTGCCAGCCTGGTGCATGTGAGTGTATGTTGTGTGTTGGTAATGCCAGCCTGGTGTATGTGAGTGTATGTTGTGTGTTGGTAGTGCCAGCCTGGTGTATGTGAGTGTATGTTGTGCATTGGTAGTGCCAGCCTGGTGTATGTGAATGTATGTCGTGTGTTGGTAGTGCCAGCCTGGTGTACGTGAGTGTATGTCGTGTGTTGGTAGTGTCAGCCTGGTGTATGTGAGTGTATGTCGTGTGTTGGTAGTGCCACTCTGGTGTATATGAGTGTATGTCGTGTGTTGGTAGTGCCAGCCTGGTGTATGTGAGTGTATGTCGTGTGTTGGTAGTGCCAGCCTGGTGTATGTGAGTGTATGTCGTGTGTTGGTAGTGTCAGCCTGGTGTATGTGAGTGTATGTCGTGTGTTGGTAGTGCCACTCTGGTGTATATGAGTGTATGTCGTGTGTTGGTAGTGCCAGCCTGGTGTATGTGAGTGTATGTCGTGTGTTGGTAGTGCCAGCCTGGTGTATGTGAGTGTATGTTGTGTGTTGGTAGTGCCAGCCTGGTGTATGTGAGTGTATGTCGTGTGCTGGTAGTACTAGCCTGGTGTATGTGAGTGCATGTCGTGTGTTGGTAGTAGTAGGCTGGTGTATGTGAGTATATGTCTTGTGCTGGTAGTACTAGCCTGGTGTATGTGAGTGTATGTCGTGTGCTGGTAGTACTAGCCTGGTGTATGTGAATGTATGTCGTGTGCTGATAGTACTAGCCTGGTTTATATGAGTGTATGTCGTGTGTTGGTAGTAGTAGGCTGGTGTATGTGAGTGTATGTCGTGTGTTGGTAGTAGTAGGCTGGTGTATGTGAGTGTATGTCGTGTGCTGGTAGTCCTAGTCTGGTGTATGTGAGTGTATGTCGTGTGCTGGTAGTACTAGCCTGGTGTATGTGAGTGTATGTCGTGTGCTGGTAGTACTAGCCTGGTGTATGCGAGTGTATGTCGTGTGCTGGTAGTACTAGCCTGGTGTATGTGAGTGTATGTCGTGTGCTGGTAGTACTAGCCTGGTGTATGTGAGTGTATGTCGTGTGCTGGTAGTACTAGCCTGGTGTATGTGAGTGTATGTCGTGTGCTGGTAGTACTAGTCTGGTGTATGTGAGTGTATGTCGTGTGCTGGTAGTACTAGCCTGGTGTATGTAGTACTGGTAGTACTAGTCTGGTGTATGTGAGTGTATGTCGTGTGCTGGTAGTACTAGCCTGGTGTATGTGAGTGTATGTCGTGTGCTGGTAGTACTAGCCTGGTGTATGTGAGTGTATGTCGTGTGCTGGTAGTACTAGCCTGGTGTATGTGAGTGTATGTCGTGTGCTGGTAGTACTAGCCTGGTGTATGTGAGTGTATGTCGTGTGCTGGTAGTACTAGCCTGGTGTATGTGAGTGTATGTCGTGTGCTGGTAGTACTAGCCTGGTGTATGTGAGTGTATGTCGTGTGCTGGTAGTACTAGCCTGGTGTATGTGAGTGTATGTCGTGTGCTGGTAGTACTAGCCTGGTGTATGTGAGTGTACGCCGCGGAAAAGAATGCAAGTAACCTCCATTAGTCCCCCAGTGGTCATTTCCTTCATTTCTGTCGACTTGTTACTTGACCTATTATATCAGCTTCTGGCAAGACAGTGGATTAGATGAATGACAATGAATATGTTTCCCCTTATTTTGGTCACCCTATGTAAGTGTGTTAAAAAAAAATCAAACGTACCCAACACGTGGCTAGTCATGGCGGTAACCCATCAACCTGAGACGTGACTTGCGATCATCAATGAAGAACGCAAGATATTAACAATCAATGGGTTGAATACAACCATCCCAGTGAGAGAAGTAATCCACGAACCCCGAGGATCAAGCACATTATTACGAGCAGAGTATTAGAGTTAAAACCCCAGTGTTGATCCGACTGGTTTCTTCGCTCTTTGTTCATATGAATCATTATTTTTAGTCGCAAACGAGCGTACAAATGTTCATTTTTCTCCCTTTGTAGAAAAACATTTATTTCGTTGATGTTAGTCTCCTGGGCTACTACCTTTTCCTTAAGAGCGGCCTTTTCCTTTTCAGCAGTTTTAATATTATTCAATAGGCCTTGACTGGCTGCTAGGAGCTTTTGTCGGGTTTTATCGTCTTCCATTTTTAAAAGTTGAGACTTGCGATGCTCCAAGTCAAGCAGTTTATATGCGTTCCCCAGGTACTCAGAGAGGAGGTCATATTCCTTACGGAGATCTTCAAAAGCGAGATCACATTCCGATACTTGCCTCTGCAGCGTGTTGGAGTGACTATTGAGGCGTCTGTGTGTAACAACCAGGCTATTGTATATTTTGTTGTTTACCTCGAATGCTTCGTTAATGGAGGCCGCCTCTGTTTCTACTTCCTTTAACATACCCTGGAGGTCTTCAAACAACTCACTGTTTCTCTCATTTTGCAATTCCTTTTCACTTTTGCACACAGTTACTTCCTCTTCCAGACTTGGCAGCAAACCGCAACACGATTCACCGTGTTTTACCCTCTCTCTCAGCAGATCATTACTTTCTTCGAGATGTTGAATACGTTGCTCTTTTTCAGCCAAGACACTTTTAAGGAGCATGTTGTATTCCTCTAGTTCTTGACTATGCAACATTTCCCCCTCAAGGCTCCTTACCAGCCTCTACATTAACTGTTCGTCGTCCGCCATTGCTCTTTCCATCTCCTCATTTTACGACTTCTCTGTCTGCAGAGTATTTTCCAAAACCTCCCTAAACTCTTCTTCATTCTTCAGAGCCTTTTCCAGTTCCTCCCTGTAAGATTTCTCTGCGATCAAAGCATTTTCCAAAACCTCTCTGTATCCCTTTTCGACCTTCAGAGCATTTTCAAGAGCTTGCTTCTCGGCCTTCAGAGCAATGTACTCATTTCTAGCGGTAAGGACCCTGTCGTCCATATCCCTAGTTGGAAGATGTTCTTCCTCACCATCGTAGCCAGAGCGACAATCTAAGTCCAGCTCTTCAAAAGCGGCCTCCTCTTCGAGGTCGTCTTTCCACAGGGGTCCACCACCTCGCACAAACAAACGGTCACCCTCCTGTACACCACCAGGAGGGTATCCAGCTCTCACAAGGGCACCGTCATCCTCCTGTACACCACGAGGGTGTCCCCCAGCTCTCGCTAGGGCACCGTTGTCCTCCTGCACACCATGAAGGTGCCGTCCAGCTTTCACCAGGACACCGTCACCCTCGTCTCTGCCACGAGTGTATCCTACAGGACCATTACGATAGAAGTAAAACGCTATCAGTACGATTATAAAATATTATGCAAATTTCATTTTCTATAATTTACATAAAAGATAATTCTGACTGTTTATGATGGAGGGATTTTTAGATCAAGTAACACGTCATGGAGATAAGGATGGAAGATTGAAACATTGATGAACGCTGTTGATCTCCATTTTGCCAAGTTCAAAACTCGAGTGAGTCGATCCTAAAAAACACTCCTTTAGTTCAAGCCAGTTTTACTGTTTGTCCAGATCCACTTGTAACCTTTCCCTGTCCTCACCTGGCTTTCCCTGTCCTCACCTGGCTTTCCCTGTCCTCACCTGGCTTTCCCTGTCCTCACCTGGCTTTAGTCTCCTCATCAGGTTTACATCGTCAGTAAACTGACTCCACTCTCATATTCAAAATCCCACAATGGTACACAATGCGTGTAGAAGGAATATCTGGGACGGTGGGCAGATGAATAGTTAACTTCCTAACAAAAAGAACTCAAGGAGTAGTAGCAAACAGAGGGTAATTAGAACCTACTACAGTGAGAAGTTCCGTCCCTCAAGGCACGTTTTTCACCCCATTTCTCTTTCTCATTTTCATTTCTGACAGACAGTGACAGACTATACTAGAGTCTGTATGGGAGTGGCATACATAGAAGACACAGCGAGCCTCTAGGTTGATATAAACCAAGTCTTCCAGTGGGCTACTGACAGGTTTATCATGTTCATCGACGACAAATTTCAGTTTACCTGGAGTTTACCTGGAGAGAGTTCCGGGGGTCAACGCCCCCGCGGCCCGGTCTGTGACCAGGCCTCCTTACTGCCTTACAGAAAAAAACGAGGAAATAAAAACAAGATTGGAGTACAAGACCAACTTAAACTATTCAATAGAACGCAAGTCAAATGTGAGAAACCTGGGAGGGATATTGGCAGAAAAATTATCGGTTGTAAAATAATTATTATAATCAAGAAAAATTATCGGTTGTATAATAATTATCAAGAAAAATTATTGGTTAAAGCTTGTATAAACTTCGACAAGCACCCGTATTGCTTGAAATCCCTAGAACTGTATTCCTTAGAATATAGGCGAGAAAGATACATCATAATCTACATCTGGAAGATAATGGAGGGATTACTTCACAACCTGCACACCGAAATTACTATTTATAAAGACAAGATGGTGCAGGATACCTCCAATGAAAAGCAGTGTAGCGTTGAGTATACCGAGAGAACTCAGTAAGTGTTAGGGGACCAATACTCTTGAACATCCTCATTCATGCATAAGGGGGATTAGCAACAACCCCCTAGCTGTCTTCATAAGGACACTCGACAGATTCTTCAGTTCCTGATCAGCCGAGCTGTGGTGCATACGTTGGATTGCGGGTTGGCGGGCACCAACAGCTTAATCGAACAGGCCACCAGCCAGAAGGCCTGGTCTGACTCCAAGACGCGAGGGCGATGACCTCAGGCAGGGACTACAGGTAACCTGCAAGTATGGTGGACCATGGTAGTATGGTGGGCCATGGCAGTGGTGACCACTGGCTTACCCTTGTTACATTGGGCTTTCTCATACCGTCTCTAGTTGTTAGGTGCCGCCACCACCGCCGCCGCCGTCGCCGTCGCCGCCGCCGTCGTCGCCGCCGCCACCGCCGCCTCGTACTGGTGGTGGTAGTGGTGGTTGTACTGGTGCTGGTGGTACTCACTGATGGTAGTGGTGGTGCTCTTCCTCGTAACGGTGGTGGTACTGCTGTCAGCGTTGTTACTGGTGCTGCTTCTGGTGGTGGTGGTACTGGTGCTGGTAGCACTCACTGATGGTGGTGGTGGTGCTCACTCAGGTGGTAGTGGTGGTGGTGTCTTCAACACAATCAAGGTAAACGTCGCTACAAATTGTCCCAGACAAACTGTTCTTCCTCAGCTCTGTTTTCTCTTTCTTGATTTACGTTCATCATTCTCTCTCCCTCTCTCTCTTTCTCTCTCTCTCTCCATCGCTAGAAACTTCAAGTACAAAACACCAGACAACATACTGCATCTATGATGCACTAGTTAGATTGAATCTTGAATATGCCGTCCAGTTTTGGTCTCCAGATTTCATATAAGACGAAGATATACTGAAGAGGGTAGACAGAAGCTAGCGAACTCGCACCATCACTCAGAATGATCCTTATAAAGAAAAGGCTCCAAGAACTCAACCCTATTTTTTTTCCTTAGGAAACACTGACCGCAAGAAGATCGCATTCGAACCTTTAAGATACAAAAATGGCTTTGACAAAAATACTATAAAACCTTTTAAAGTGTTGAATTTGTTTCTAACTCTAAACAATGGAATGAATCCGTGATGCAACACACATATGCAATGGCGTTCTGCAAACAGAATTATAGCAGAAGGGAATGAACTATCTGCCAGTGTTGTAAGCGCAGAAATATTAGTCATTGAAGAACTAACTGGACAAACACAAGTATATGCTTATTGTTTTAGTGGGAGGAGTTGCCAGAGCCTTCACGACCTACACGCTAAGTATAAATCTTTCAGTCACGATTTCTGGTCCAAATTGTTGTATATGTTAGAAAACGAGATAATACGATATAGTGAACAGTAAGGTATGGTGTATGGTGAGGAAGGACAGGAGCGAGATGTTGCCAAGGACACTCGCTACTTCACTTAACATTCACTCACTAAACCCATGCAGACCATCACATACACTCATTACATAAACAACCAACACATAGGAGAAAAAAAGCTTACGACGACGTTTCGGTCCGGCTTGGACTTTGTAAATGGTCCAAGTCGGACCGAAACGTCGTCGTAACCCACATGTCTTCTACGTGTGGGTTATTTGTGCATCGTTCCAGTCACGGTATTGTGCCTTTCTTGTCCTTTACATACGTTCATTACATGTGGTAATCTGAAGTCAACAGATTCTTGATATTTATTCAGCTGCTGCACCAAGACGATCAGTTGACAACGAGGCAACGCAAGTTAATAATAGTGAGAAACGTAAATAGTTGTGACAGTCGTAGTACTGGTGGTAAGCAGAAGTTGTGACAGTCGTAGTACTGGTGGTAAGCAGAAGTTGTGACAGTCGTAGTACTGGTGGTAAGCAGAAGTTGTGACAGTCGTAGTACTGGTGGTAAGCAGAAGTTGTGACAGTCGTATTACTGGTGGTAAGCAGAAGTTGTGACAGTCGTAGTACTGGTGGTAAGCAGAAGTTGTGACAGTCGTAGTACTGGTGGTAAGCAGAAGTTGTGACAGTCGTAGTACTGGTGGTAAGCAGAAGTTGTGACAGTCGTGGCGGTAAGCAGAAGTTGTGACAGTCGTAGTACTGGTGGTAAGCAGAAGTTGTGACAGTACTGGTGGTAAGCAGAAGTTGTAACAGTCGTAGTACTGGTGGTAAGCAGAAGTTGTGACAGTCGTAGTACTGGTGGTAAGCAGAAGTTGTAACAGTCGTAGTACTGGTGGTAAGCAGAAGTTGTGACAGTCGTAGTACTGGTGGTAAGCAGAAGTTGTAACAGTCGTAGTACTGGTGGTAAGCAGAAGCAGAAGCACAAAGAGCAAAAAGGGACAATACCGTGACTTGAAAAATACGCAGATAACCGCACATAGGAGAGAGAAGTTCAGATACACACAGCTCTGAGGGTCGGCACAGTAACAAAGGCAGTCTTAATTGAGGAACCTGTTGCCAGTACACAGCACAGCAGGAGTAACGAACGCCTTCCATAGACATTCAACTCTCCGGCAAATTCTTGCCAGTTTTCGATTATGGCATAGTAAATTTTTTATCCCCATTTTTATGCTGGCAGTGGGCTGAGGGATTGGAGGATGGGGAGAGACCCTTCTGCTTTTCCATCTTTAACACACATGCACATATCTATAATCTAGGAAGAAGTAGTTAGCTTTTCTCTGCACCTAGCTTCGGTGAGGACTTTCAAGTTCTCTGTTATCTATATTTCCCATGTATTCTATCTCTCTCTCTCTCTCTCTCTCTCTCTCTCTCTCTCTCTCTTTCTCACACTACAACAATCTTCACCTACAACACAGTCTCAGGGAGTCTCTGGACATATATGCAATTGTGCTGTGACCGAATTTGTAAATACGTGGCTGCTTCTCTCAAGCCTCTGTCCAATTCAGGCTATGTGTTGCCTGCCAATATTCTCCCTTCCTTCCTCCCCCCATCCCTCTCTCTCTCTCCCTGTCCTCTCTCTCTCTCTCTCTCTCTCTCTCTCTCTCTCTCTCTCTCTCTATCTGTGTGTGTGTGTGTGTGTGTGTATTGTGCAGAGAGGACAAGGAGAGGTGGGCGTTAAAGGAAGAAGGGAGGGAGGGAGGGAATCTGTTTAGGAAGCAGAGGAGAAGATAGAGACAGAGGATTTGAAAGACACTTGTAAACACACGAGAAAAGAGATACCTGTGTAAACAACTGTATGAAAGTAAGAAGACGACACACACACATATAAATACCTGTGAAGGAACTGAAAGTTGAGGAGAATGAGAACGTGAAGAAGAGGGAAGAGTGGAAAAGGAAACAGTAGAAAAAGGTGGAGGAGTTAGAGGAGGAGGAAAAGAAAATGATGAAGTTGGTAGAGGAGTTACAGGAGGAGGAAGAGAAGGAGGGATTCAGAATGTACCATCACTGGCTCAATTCCTTGGAAATTAAGGACTAAACCCTCGGTAATCAAGCACTGGACCTTCGGGAATCAAGGACTAGATCCTCGGGAATCAAGCACTGGACCTTCGGGAATCAAGGGCCGATCTCTGGGGAATCAAGAACTGGTCCCTCGGGAATCAATAAGTTAGCCAAACATTATTACTTACCAGTAATGTTTTCTAACTGTTAGTCACGGTGTAAAAATAATGTTGGTGGTGTCACGCTAATGTTGAGTGGACACGAGACTTGCGTCTCGTCTCCCTCCTGGCCGCCAGTGCTCTACTACTCTCCACACTTACTGTTAACAGTTATAATGTAGTGCACGCACTCTCGCACGCGCATACACACACGCACACGCAAATACACATATAGTCTCCCAAGACTAGAAGATAACGAATATTCTGCACTGGACAATATTCTTCATGGTATACGTTGTAGACAGCGGATAAGCCGGCAATAGTTTCTCCGTATTGAGTTTCTCTTTGTTGGCACATCCTGTGTTGTGCAGTGATGTCGTGAGGTAGGCTGGAGATGTCAGAAACTTGGCAGACTAGGATTACTAAGAATCTGTCTGGTGACATTGGGTTGTTCATCATTTTCATCTGCTGCGTGTTGGAGGCTTTGTGTACAGACACTCCTTCGGGATGGCCACAGGCTAGCCCCTTAGTGCAGTCTGGGCTCACTGCTGCGCGAAGCACCTGGAGGACCAGACATAAACCTCACATTACCAGTGGAACAACGTGGTTGAGATAGGTGAATGATGTGCCTACGTAGGTGAACGATGTGCCCACATAGGTGAACGACGTACCCACGTAAGTGAACGATGTAGCCAAGCGACTAGACACAAATGAACTCCTTTATTAAACCATCTCTGCCATTCGCTCATCAAGTTCACCATGAAGGATGAACAAAACGAACTTTCTACTTTTTCTAAACGTACTACTATGCAAGGACAACACTACAGTAAATTGAATTTCAAGGTCCACAGGAAACCCACAAAGTTTACCCATTACACTTCAACTTACACTATGAGACGAGAACAGAGAGAGAAAAGTTGTCACGGCATACATGATCTCTAGCTTATCTGCTTTCAGAGACGAATATAACTACATACACCAGGCATTTTTACCAAACTTCAATACACAATACATTTCAACAGTTGTCAAAGAAAAGTCAAGAAAATCATGCACTCAAGACAGTCTCCAGAGAGATTCTTAGTGCCACCAGTCTGCCAAGTTTGGCATCATGTATCCAGCCTTCATACCTAGAGTACAGCTATCATAGCCAGCCTCATATGCAACACTAACAAGACAGACTTGTTAGCCAAGAGGAAGAACACACAAGAAACTAGCAGCTATTTTTAATACCATCCCATGCGGGACGTGCGTCATACTATCCAAGGATGAGAGTACTAGAAGCTTGCAACAACAACAGGAAACCATACCCCCGGCCGGGATTGAACCGGGTTCAAACCCGGCCGGGGGTATGGTTTGTTTGCAATCGTGTCATTACGAAGACAACAGAAAACACAAGTACGCATGTCGATGGAATGGTAAAAGTAACGGAGAGACTCCCACAACCATCTCGTGAACTTCAAAATTAGTCATGAAGGAAAGTGAGCGGCGTAACCCTAGTTCTTTACAGTCTGCTCTAAAAGCAACTACCAGTGTCAACACAAGGAAGTCCTAGAAATTTAATGAGGCCAAATTATATTCCTAGACTCGTTCAGCCAAGACTGGATACGGTCATCAATTAGTCAGACACACACACACACACACGTAAAGTACGCTATATTATTTCAATACAGTTAAAGCCAGTATAGAAGACATCATTACTGAGGGCATCAATGTTGAAGGTATCAATATTGAAGGTATCAATATTGAAGGTATCAATATTGAAGGTATCAATAGTGAAGGCATCAATATTGAAGGTATCAATATTGAAGGTATCAATATTGAAGGTATCAATATTGAAGGTATCAATATTGAAGGTATCAATATTGAAGGTATCAATATTGAAGGTATCAATATTGAAGGTATCAATAGTGAAGGCATCAATATTGAAGGTATCAATAGTGAAGGCATCAATATTGAAGGTATCAATATTGAAGGTATCAATATTGAAGGTATCAATATTGAAGGTATCAATATTGAAGGTATCAATATTGAAGGTATCAATATTGAAGGTATCAATAGTGAAGGCATCAATATTGAAGGTATCAATATTGAAGGTATCAATATTGAAGGTATCAATATTGAAGGTATCAATATTGAAGGTATCAATAGTGAAGGCATCAATATTGAAGGTATCAATATTGAAGGTATCAATAGTGAAGGCATCAATATTGAAGGTATCAATATTGAAGGTATCAATATTGAAGGTATCAATATTGAAGGTATCAATAGTGAAGGCATCAATATTGAAGGTATCAATATTGAAGGTATTAATAGTGAAGGCATCAATATTGAAGGTATCAATATTGAAGGTATCAATATTGAAGGTATCAATAGTGAAGGCATCAATATTGAAGGTATCAATATTGAAGGTATCAATATTGAAGGTATCAATAGTGAAGGCATCAATATTGAAGGTATCAATATTGAAGGTATCAATAGTGAAGGCATCAATATTGAAGGTATCAATATTGAAGGTATCAATATTGAAGGTATCAATATTGAAGGTATCAATATTGAAGGTATCAATATTGAAGGTATCAATATTGAAGGTATCAATATTGAAGGTATCAATATTGAAGGTATCAATATTGAAGGTATCAATATTGAAGGTATCAATATTGAAGGTATCAATATTGAAGGTATCAATATTGAAGGTATCAATATTGAAGGTATCAATATTGAAGGTATCAATAGTGAAGGTATCAATATTGAAGGTATCAATATTGAAGGTATCAATATTGAAGGTATCAATATTGAAGGTATCAATAGTGAAGGCATCAATATTGAAGGTATCAATATTGAAGGTATCAATATTGAAGGTATCAATATTGAAGGTATCAATAGTGAAGGCATCAATATTGAAGGTATCAATATTGAAGGTATCAATATTGAAGGTATCAATATTGAAGGTATCAATAGTGAAGGCATCAATATTGAAGGCATCAATATTGAAGGCATCAATATTGAAGGTATCAATATTGAAGGCATCAATATTGAAGGCATCAATATTGAAGGCATCAATATTGAAGGCATCAATATTGAAGACATCAATATTGAAGGCATCAATATTGAAGACATCAATATTGAATGCATCAATATTGAAGACATCAATATTGAATGCATCAATAGAGTTTCGGTAAATCATTTTAGATATATACTGAAAGATTTGTTCATATTTAACCGCCAGCAGACAATACCCTGTGAAGCCTCCTTGATGAAGCCTCCTTGGTGAAGCCTCCTCGGTGAAGCCTCCTCGGTGAAGTTCCCTCGTTGAAGCCTCCTCTGTGAAGCCTCCTTGGTGAAGCCCCCTCGGTGAAGCCTCCTTGGTGAAGCCTCCTCGGTGAAGCCTCCTCGGTGAAGCCTCCTTGGTGAAGCCTCTTCTGTGAAGCCTCCTCTGTGAAGCCTTCTCTGTGAAGCCTTCTCTGTGAAGCCTCCTCGGAGTTAAATAACACCAAGAAGGCTCTTATTGCATTCCTCTAACAGCTTCGTCAGTTTCTTGAAAGGAATATTCAGCCCCTCCATGTTGAGTTCTTCCAGCCCCTCCATGTTGAGTTCTTCCAGCCCCTCCATGTTGAGTTCTTCCAGCCCCTCCATGTTGAGTTCTTCCAGCCCCTCCATGTTGAGTTCTTCCAGCCCCTCCATGTTGAGTTCTTCCAGCCCCTCCATGTTGAGTTCTTCCAGCCCCTCCACGCTGAGTCCCTCCAGCCCCTCCATGTTAGAGTCCCTCCATGTTGAGTCCCTCCATGTTGAGTCCATCCAGCCCCTCCATACTGAGTTCCTCCAGCTTGTGTTGCTTGTACTGGCTGGTGACTGAAGAATGTTGAGTGTCTGGAGATGCGAGGACGGAGGATGGAGCCTACACCACTCCTCGTGACACTTCATCAGCTGAAACAAAAGTTTAACCACTAGGACACACACTGTATGTATCCGGCGGAACAAAAGCCGGAAACATATTACGAAGGTCATCACCTCTGGTGTGACCTGTATCTGTCTGCGCGTGAGTGCGCGCGCGCGCGCGTGTGTGTGTGTGTGTGTGTGTGTGTGTGTGCGTGTGTACTCACCTAATTGTACTCACCTAATTGTGGTTGCAGGGGTCGAGACTCAGCTCCTGGCCCCGCCTCTTCACTGATCGCTACTGGATCCTCTCTCTCTCTGCTTCCTGAGCTTTGTCATACCTCTTCTTAAAACTATGTATGGTTCCTGCCTCCACTACTTCACTTGCTAGGCTATTCCACTTGCTGACAACTCTATGACTGAAGAAATACTTCCTAACGTCCCTGTGACTCGTCTGAGTCTTCAGCTTCCAGTTGTGACCCCTTGTCCCTGTGTCCCCTCTCTGGAACATCCTATCTCTGTCCACCTTGTCTATTCCCCGCAGTATCTTGTATGTCGTTATCATGTCTCCCCTGACCCTTCTGTCCTCCAGTGTCGTCAGTCCGATTTCCCTTAACCTTTCCTCGTACGACATTTCCTTGAGCTCTGGGACTAGCCTTGTTGCAAACCTTTGTACTTTCTCTAACTTCTTGACGTGCTTGACCAGGTGTGGGTTCCAGACTGGTGCTGCATACTCCAGTATGGGCCTAACATACACAGTGTACAGTGTCTTGAACGATTCCTTATTAAGGTATCGGAACGCTATTCTCAGGTTTGCCAGGCGCCCGTATGCTGCAGCGGTTATTTGGTTGATGTGTGCCTCCGGTGATGTGCTTGGTGTTATGGTCACCCCAAGGTCTTTCTCCCTGAGTGAGGTCTGTAGTCTTTGTCCACCTAGCCTATACTCTGTCTGCGGTCTTCTTTGCCCTTCCCCAATCTTCATGACTTTGCATTTGGCTGGATTGAATTCGAGAAGCCAGTTGCTGGACCACATGTCCAGCCTGTCCAGGTCTCTTTGCAGTCCTGCCTCATCCTCGTCCGATTTAATTCTTCTCATCAACTTCACGTCACATCATGTGTGTGTGTGTGTGTGTGTGTGTGTGTGTGTGTGTGTGTGTGTGTGTGTGTAGGCCACAACAACGCTACACAGCTCTTCTAAAGAAGTCAATACCGCTGAGAGTCGATTCAAGAGTTTTCGGTGCTCTGTGATTATCTGTCTGTATTGTCTCATTATATCTCGTGGGTTATAATTTCCCACTCATTGTATTTTAATTTCCTGTTCAAATTATCAAGAAGATAGTTTACCCAGGCAAAAGTTATTGCCCCGGGGACCAGATTTATTGTGGGGCGCCATTCATCCTCTAGAAGAGTCTTGATAAACACGCCGTCACACAGTTTTATTATATACAAATATGCAAAATAACCACAGGGGGAGTTGAATGATAGCTTTAGGCCTTTCGTGTTGCAATCAACACATCATTAGGAGCTTGCAATGATGCAGAAAAGAGGAGACGGTCCAAGCAAATACGGTCACAGGGGACGTCCAGCGTCCCTGTGACCGTTTTTGCAAATTCTAAACACCTTAGTTATACCCTTAGAATACCTTCAAGTAATACTGGTTTTTATTCAACATTCCTGTACTCTGATATGTAGTGAATGAATCTACATTCGTCCTCCTCTCCCAAATTTTACACTCTCTTCTGTGGAGTTGCTACATCAACCTGCCTCATGTACAGCTAACCTGTATAAATCCTGGCCACTCCCGCTTCCCCTCCTTTGTGTTGTTTAACACAACTCTCCTGTGATGTTGTACTGAGTCATAGCGTCTCAGCTGCGTCCTAACACTGAATTCATCCAACCGGTAATCTATGTTTTATGTCCGTATATCTGTGTTGCCGTACTTATAAGCTCCTCAGCTCTCACTCACTCCCCACAGTATTAATAAGAGATGTAAACATATGTAAATATGTAGACATAGGAGAAACTTATAATGACGTTTCGGCTCGACTTCGACCATTAATACACGAGTAGCTTTAATAACGGAACATTTCGCCTGCCCTGCAGGCTTCTTCAGTAGAGTACAGATGCAACTGTTGTAAATGTGTATTAATCATCTACTTGTCGGTATTGTATACATTATAATGACTCTGAAGCAAAGGTCAATACACCTGCAGCAGAGGAGGGCGAGGCGCATCGTACCTCCTGCCTCTCAGATCCACTGCCACGGCCTCTCCATTTACACTCTTGCCATCCCCCAGCACCTCCTGCTGATAGTCTTAGCACAGCCAGGCGTAACTGAACCCCGACTCGCGAGCTGTCATCCTACCACGGTATATTCCAAGATGCAGAAATGTTGCAAGCTCGAGTGTGCGTATTATATATATATATATATATATATATATATATATATATATATATATATATATATATATATATATATATATATATATATATATATATATGGAGATGTTAAGTGAATGTATAGGAGCCTTTGAACCAAGTGAGAGAGTAATTGTGGTAGGGGACTTGAATGCTAAAGTAGGAGAAACTTTTAGAGAGGGTGTGGTAGGTAAGTTTGGGGTGCCAGGTGTAAATGATAATGGGAGCCCTTTGATTGAACTTTGTATAGAAAGGGGTTTAGTTATAGGTAATACATATTTTAAGAAAAAGAGGATAAATAAGTATACACGATATGATGTAGGGCGAAATGACAGTAGTTTGTTGGATTATGTATTGGTAGATAAAAGACTGTTGAGTAGACTTCAGGATGTACATGTTTATAGAGGGGCCACAGATATATCAGATCACTTTCTAGTTGTAGCTACACTGAGAGTAAAAGGTAGATGGGATACAAGGAGAATAGAAGCATCAGGGAAGAGAGAGGTGAAGGTTTATAAACTAAAAGAGGAGGCAGTTAGGGTAAGATATAAACAGCTATTGGAGGATAGATGGGCTAATGAGAGCATAGGCAATGGGGTCGAAGAGGTATGGGGTAGGTTTAAAAATGTAGTGTTGGAGTGTTCAGCAGAAGTTTGTGGTTACAGGAAAGTGGGTGCGGGAGGGAAGAGGAGCGATTGGTGGAATGATGATGTAAAGAGAGTAGTAAGGGAGAAAAAGTTAGCATATGAGAAGTTTTTACAAAGTAGAAGTGATGCAAGGAGGGAAGAGTATATGGAGAAAAAGAGAGAAGTTAAGAGAGTGGTGAAGCAATGTAAAAAGAGAGCAAATGAGAGAGTGGGTGAGATGTTATCAACAAATTTTGTTGAAAATAAGAAAAAGTTTTGGAGTGAGATTAACAAGTTAAGAAAGCCTAGAGAACAAATGGATTTGTCAGTTAAAAATAGGAGAGGAGAGTTATTAAATGGAGAGTTAGAGGTATTGGGAAGATGGAAGGAATATTTTGAGGAATTGTTAAATGTTGATGAAGATAGGGAAGCTGTGATTTCGTGTATAGGGCAAGGAGGAATAGCATCTTGTAGGAGTGAGGAAGAGCCAGTTGTGAGTGTGGGGGAAGTTCGTGAGGCAGTAGGTAAAATGAAAGGGGGTAAGGCAGCCGGGATTGATGGGATAAAGATAGAAATGTTAAAAGCAGGTGGGGATATAGTTTTGGAGTGGTTGGTGCAATTATTTAATAAATGTATGGAAGAGGGTAAGGTACCTAGGGATTGGCAGAGAGCATGCATAGTTCCTTTGTATAAAGGCAAAGGGGATAAAAGAGAGTGCAAAAATTATAGGGGGATAAGTCTGTTGAGTGTACCTGGTAAAGTGTATGGTAGAGTTATAATTGAAAGAATTAAGAGTAAGACGGAGAATAGGATAGCAGATGAACAAGGAGGCTTTAGGAAAGGTAGGGTGTGTGTGGACCAGGTGTTTACAGTGAAACATTTAAGTGAACAGTATTTAGATAAGGCTAAAGAGGTCTTTGTGGCATTTATGGATTTGGAAAAGGCGTATGACAGGGTGGATAGGGGGGCAATGTGGCAGATGTTGCAAGTGTATGGTGTAGGAGGTAGGTTACTGAAAGCAGTGAAGAGTTTTTACGAGGATAGTGAGGCTCAAGTTAGAGTATGTAGGAAAGAGGGAAATTTTTTCCCAGTAAAAGTAGGCCTTAGACAAGGATGTGTGATGTCACCGTGGTTGTTTAATATATTTATAGATGGGGTTGTAAGAGAAGTAAATGCGAGGGTCTTGGCAAGAGGCGTGGAGTTAAAAGATAAAGAATCACACACAAAGTGGGAGTTGTCACAGCTGCTCTTTGCTGATGACACTGTGCTCTTGGGAGATTCTGAAGAGAAGTTGCAGAGATTGGTGGATGAATTTGGTAGGGTGTGCAAAAGAAGAAAATTAAAGGTGAATACAGGAAAGAGTAAGGTTATGAGGATAACAAAAAGATTAGGTGATGAAAGATTGAATATCAGATTGGAGGGAGAGAGTATGGAGGAGGTGAACGTATTCAGATATTTGGGAGTGGACGTGTCAGCGGATGGGTCTATGAAAGATGAGGTGAATCATAGAATTGATGAGGGAAAAAGAGTGAGTGGTGCACTTAGGAGTCTGTGGAGACAAAGAACTTTGTCCTTGGAGGCAAAGAGGGGAATGTATGAGAGTATAGTTTTACCAACGCTCTTATATGGGTGTGAAGCGTGGGTGATGAATGTTGCAGCGAGGAGAAGGCTGGAGGCAGTGGAGATGTCATGTCTGAGGGCAATGTGTGGTGTGAATATAATGCAGAGAATTCGTAGTTTGGAAGTTAGGAGGAGGTGCGGGATTACCAAAACTGTTGTCCAGAGGGCTGAGGAAGGGTTGTTGAGGTGGTTCGGACATGTAGAGAGAATGGAGCGAAACAGAATGACTTCAAGAGTGTATCAGTCTGTAGTGGAAGGAAGGCGGGGTAGGGGTCGGCCTAGGAAGGGTTGGAGGGAGGGGGTAAAGGAGGTTTTGTGTGCGAGGGGCTTGGACTTCCAGCAGGCATGCGTGAGCGTGTTTGATAGGAGTGAATGGAGACAAATGGTTTTTAATACTTGACGTGCTGTTGGAGTGTGAGCAAAGTAACATTTATGAAGGGATTCAGGGAAACCGGCAGGCCGGACTTGAGTCCTGGAGATGGGAAGTACAGTGCCTGCACTCTGAAGGAGGGGTGTTAATGTTGCAGTTTAAAAACTGTAGTGTAAAGCACCCTTCTGGCAAGACAGTGATGGAGTGAATGATGGTGAAAGTTTTTCTTTTTCGGGCCACCCTGCCTTGGTGGGAATCGGCCGGTGTGATAATAAAAAAAATAAAAAAAAAAAATATATATATATATATATATATATATATATATATATATATATATATATATATGTGTGTGTGTGTGTGTGTGTGTGTGTGTGTGTGTGTGTGTGTGTGTGGGTGTGTGTGTGTGTGTGTGTGTGTGTGTATGTGTGTATTCTGAGAGACCATTATTCCTGCCTTTAGGATTTTCACTTAAGACGACGCGTCGTCCCTGGGCTTAGAGAGTCAGCGGTGATATAACCAGGTGATATCCTGCCAGCTTTCAATGCTGCTGTCAGTGATATCACTGCTGTCAGTGACATCATTGTTGTCAGTGACATCACTGTTGTCAGTGACATCACTGTTGTCAGTGACATCATTGTTGTCAGTGACATCACTGTTGTCAGTGACATCATTGTTGTCAGTGACATCACTGTTGTCAGTGACATCACTGTTGTCAGTGACATCACTGTTGTCAGTGACAGGAAAACATTTTTCATAACGCCCTCTTCACATTTCTTCCACAATTCCGCCACACATCTCGCCCACCTCTCCCACTCTCCCATACCTAAGAGCACCACGTCTGTCCACACTACCCACGTCTGAGGTTTTGAACATTTACAGATATCAAGATAGTAGTGACGGTCGTTCAGACAGCCGAAAAAGTGACTGCGTTTTCCTCTCAAGTTTGTTTGTTAAAGTTGTGTTCACCTGACCTGTGTTAACTAACATAACTTAGCCTGTGATATATAACCTAAAATGGCCCGAGTTATGTAGTAGCAGTAGTAGTAGTAGTAGTAGCAGTAACAACTGTGATAATCTCAGAATAGTTCGGTCGTGTAAGACAAGTTATTCTGTAATTATAGCAAACAATAAAAACTACGAATATAAACACGCAAATACTGTAATACCAGCTTAAATTAACCAGAATTAATTAAATTCCACCATTAAATCAGTAATGTCTAAAGATTCTCCTAAGAGTTCCCCGAGGACCCGATAGGCACCTCGGTAACTATAAGACCCATGACGAATGAAAAAAAGATCGAAGCAGAGGGTAAACTGCTAAAATATGATCCACAGTCAGCGGCATGTCACAAATTACACAGAGGGAGGGACAAGAGCACCCTGGCTATGGGGAGGTGTGTGTGCTTGATCCTCAGTCAACAGACAGAGATTCTTTTCAAAGGGACGATTCCTGATAAGGGTTAAATGTGCACACCTTTTCGAATCCTGTATAACTTGCCGTCTGTATTCAGGGCCCACAGGGCGCGCTACTTCCCAAGGACATCTGTGGATACAGTCAACAAGTCACTAAGTAAGCTCTATACAGCAGCCTTTGCCTCGGCATTCGCCCGAACATTTTCCAGGACACTAACATGGCCAGAGCACTAATAGAACTCCACATCCTTGTACTATATGTGGAGATGAGCTAAACACTCTTGGATCTTTTGAACCACAGGGTGGGCAGAAGCATACTGGGCCAGGGCAGAGGACACTGGGAACTCGAGTACACAGTGAAACGAGAACCAACTAAACAGCTATCAGGACAAGACCAGCAAGGATTGCATGGAGCTTCGCGGTGAATACAGAGGACTCACTCTCAGTAACTCTGCAAAATGAGTCTTCACCGTCAATCACAGCAAAGTCAACACCATCCTCGCTCTTTGATCTCTCAGTAAAGACCTCTGTCCTTGAATCATGAACCAATCATGCTTCAGAAAATTAGCCAAGGTTAGCCTGTGTTATCTAACCTAACTTAGCCATGTATCCTAGCGTAGCGTGTGCCGTGTAACTTAATGTAACTTAGAATAACACAACATGGTCTATGGTACGTAATTTCTACAGATATTGTTAATTCTGAAACCAAAAACAATGATGAAGGCGGTTGGAGGAAGCAACCTGCGTTGTAATATACAATTTCACAAGGGATTACATTGACCGTGATTCATTAAGGAAAATTACACCTCATACTTGATTTTGGGATCATCAACAAGACACGACACATTGCAACAATTTTGGGATCATCAGCAAGACACGACACAGCATCAACTCGGCTCCACTCTAACAGAAAATTACCCGTTGGAAATGTGAGCTTAATGCCTATATAAAAAAGGCACATTATTATTATTATTATTACTGATTCCGACCTCCCGTCAACAGAAAAGAAAATAACACGAACTATTTTATGTTTACAAGATCTGCTCATGTAATATAATAATTTCTGTCTGGGAAATTGCTTGTATCATTTTCGGGTCTAAGAGTTTGCAAACATAATTTTAGTGATACAAAATGACAGGGAATTACACGTGACATAAATCTACGGGATTTATCCTGATGATTCTATGATTCTCTATACGAACATTTTATATACATATCACTGACAACACCACGCTAGCCAAGGATTCGAACCCATGTTGTACTGGCTCATCATGAGGCGGGCCAGTACATGGGCTCGAATCTTTGGCTAGCGCAGTGTTGTTATTGATCAATACCACTCTCTCGTGGTTACAATGATATATATATATATATATATATATATATATATATATATATATATATATATATATATATATATATATATATATATATATATTTAAGAGTCATGAATTGCCCATATTGGAGGCAGCAAGTGTGGTTCAGAGAGGACCATTGGTGGAATAGATTACTATACCAATAATTGCCTCTGAAATTGCTTCCAGAGCAGACCTTGAACACTGGCAGAACTGTAATGTCTGCTTCGGTACACCCAGTGTGCGCCTGTGCTGCCACCACCCAGTGTGCGCCTGCGCTGCCACCACCCAGTGTGCGCCTGCGCTGCCACCACCCAGTGTGCGCCTGCGCTGCCACCACCCAGTGTGCGCCTGCGCTGCCACCACCCAGTGTGCGCCTGCGCTGCCACCACCCAGTGTGCGCCTGCGCTGCCACCACCCAGTGTGCGCCTGTGCTGCCACCACCCAGTGTGCGCCTGCGCTGCCAGCACCCAGTGTGCGCCTGCGCTGCCACCACCCAGTGTGCGCCTGCGCTGCCACCACCCAGTGTGCGCCTGCGCTGCCACCACCCAGCATAAACTTCACTCTGTAATTTTGTTAGGGATTTTTGTTAAGAGTCAAGTTTCTTGAGTCAGGCTTCCAGGTCCGGCCTTACATTTCCAGCTCCTAATGTCAGATTTCGAGTTTCTATCGTCACGTATTGAGCGTCTTCTTGTACTTTCCGAGATTATGCCTGCACGTTTCGATACCGTCAAGTTTGTCAGTGTAGCAACTTAGTCTGATGTGAGGTAAAGGGGAAAGTGAAAAGGAAAGGTATGAAGAAGAAATGAAGTAAGAAGAAGAGGAAACGCATGTAGGGAGAAAAGAGAAGTTTGGAGAGAGAGAGAGAGAGAGAGAGAGAGAGAGAGAGAGAGAGAGAGAGAGAGAGAGAGAGAGAGAGAGAAGAGCAGAAGTACAGAAAGAGAGAACTGGAAGACTAGTTAACAAAGAGATCTCCGCCCTGCCACTGCTCCCAACATCCACACGCAAACTAGGACAAGCAAGCAGCAGCTGTCCCTCACGAACCATTCCTTTAACCTCCCAAGGACACAGCTCCAGGATGGCTCATCCAGAATTAACTGAGCAAGACTTAGGAAAACTGCCTATTTAGACTGGGAGCCAGACAGGTGGTAGCAGAGTTCAGCTGGTAACAGAAGAAGGCAAATAAACCCAGTTGGTTCACTCACAGCCAAGACTCCTGGATCTGCAAGTGACCTCAAATAATATTTCTGCCTTCAAGCTGGAACCTGAAGAACCATTCGATGGTCCTCCGGATGGTTCACCAGGTGATGCAGTAAAAGCTCCTTCCAGTGCTCCAGCGACCCAGTGTTTCAGCCTCAACACTGCAAATGATGTACGAACAACAGAACAACGAGGGTGCCAAAATAACTCCTCCAACAATCCCAAGAAGCCAAATTTAACATATGGGTAAAAATCCCTTCTACATAAGACAAAGAAGAGGATAGAGGAAAGGGGTGCTAGATTCTTAGTCGGGACAAGCCGGTCAAACCTCACCACCACGTTAGGAAATCCCAGCGTCGAGGATGAGGGTAAAGCGAAGAAGGGGAGGGGGGGGGGAGGTAATGGAGAAGGGAAGGGCAGAAGAAGAAAAGACGGGAAAAAGGGGGGGGGGTTAACTTCCAGAAGGAAAAAAGAAAGCGCTGGTTTCTAGACGTTTTTTCCACACAAGCAGCAGCCTGGGTGGAGGCATCGTTAGCCAATAACCCAGACTAAACTGTCTCGTTATGCTAATTTCTACTAATATTTATTTTGAGAGGCTCGTGTAGTTATGGTGGTGCAACATTCATGTTGTTCCAGCTTTACAATACCTGCAATATTATTATTGTTGTTATTAGCAGTAGTAGTTTAAGTAGCAGTGGTAGTAGCAGTAGTAGTAGTAGCAAGGGTAGTAGAAGTATTAGAAGAGATTGAGAGGTGCAAAGAGAGGGAGTAAAAGGTATGAGAGGGGTGAGAGAGGAAGTGAGAGAGGTGAGAGAAACACTTGGAAAGGCAAAAAAAAAAAAAAAAAAAAAAAAAAAAAGTCTTGACAGTACCTCCATGTTGCCTCATTTATCCTACGATCCATAATGATACTGTCGTTGCAATGTTCATTCTTGGGTCCGTAAGTGTCTCTTCACTCTGTGAACCACAGCACACTGCCTTGTTCATCCTGTGAACCACAACACAGCCTCGTTCATCCTGTGAACCACAATACAACATCGTTCATCCTGTGGGCCACAACACAACCTCGTTCATCCTGTGGACCACAGCACAACCTCGTTCATCCTGTGGACCACAACAACTTCGTTTATCCTGTGGACCACAACACAACCTCGTTCATCCTGTGAACCACAACACAACCTCGTTCATCCTGTGAACCACAACACAACCTCGTTCATCCTGTGGACCACAACACAACCTCGTTCATCCTGTGGACCACAACACAACCTCGTTCATCCTGTGAACCACAACACAACCTCGTTCATCCTGTGGACCACAACACAACCTCGTTCATCCTGTGGACCACAACACAACCTCGTTCATCCTGTGGACCACAACACAACCTCGTTCATCCTGTGGACCACAACACAACCTCATTCATCCTGTGGACCACAACACAACCTCATTCATCCTGTGGACCACAACACAACCTCGTTCATCCTGTGGACCACAACACAACCTCGTTCATCCTGTGGACCACAACACAACCTCATTCATCCTGTGGACCACAACACAACCTCATTCATCCTGTGGACCACAACACAACCTCATTCATCCTGTGGACCACAACACAACCTCATTCATCCTGTGGACCACAACACAACCTCGTTCATCCTGTGGGCCACAACACGACCTCATTCATCCTGTGGACCACAACACAACCTCGTTCATCCTGTGGACCACAACACAACCTCGTTCATCCTGTGGGCCACAACACAACCTCATTCATCCTGTGGACCACAACACAACGGTCCAAGTCGGACCGAAACGTCGTCGTAAGCTTCTCTTTTTTATGTGCGGGTTATTTGTGTATCATTCATCCTGTGGATCACAACACAACCTCGTTCATCCTGTGTACCACAACACAACCTCATTCATCCTGTGTACCACAACACAACCTCATCCTGTGGACCACAACACAACCTCGTTCATCCTGTGGACCACAACACAACCTCGTTCATCCTGTGGACCACAACAACTTCGTTTATCCTGTGGACCACAACATAACCTCGTTCATCCTGTGGACCACAACACATTGCCTCGTTCACCCTGTGGACCAGAGCACAACCTCGTTCATACTGTGAATTACAACACACTGCCTCGTTCATCCTGTGAGCTACAACACACTGCCTCGTCCATCCTGTGAAGTACAACACATTGCCTCGTTCATCCTGTGGACCACAAAATTACCGCCTCGTTCGTCCTGCGTAACATAACGCCGCATTATAACCCGCCAAGTATCAAGTAATATTATTTCAAACCAACGTACGATATTACAAGCTAATTTTTTCTACTTAAATTTACACCAACTCATTTAATACTAAGAAAGAGTTTTGGAGAGAGAGAGAGAAACTGGAAGCAATAATTTGATTTAACTGACTATTAAAGTTCGATCACTCCATAAACAGCAACATTAATGGGCGAAAAGACGCCTCTTACAGCACGTTTCTCCCTGCAGACGATCATGCAACATCCCGCAGATGAAGATGTTGCAGCAGCACCATTGATTGTTGCAAGTGGTCACCTTCGAGCGAGAAAGCTCACTGGCCCCTGGGCTTTACTAGAGAAAGCTCACCCATCCCCGGGGCTTTATTAGAGGAACCTCACTGGCCTCAGGGATTTACTAGAGAAAGCTCACTGGCCCCGGGGATTAACTAGAGAAAGCTCACTGACCTGGGACTTAACTAGAGAAAGCTCACTGACCTGGGACTTAACTAGAGAAAGCTCACTCGCCTCGGGAGAAGGCTGAATTATCATTGATAAGATTAAAATATCCAAGGAAAGAGCTAAACCCTTTGGGGTTCATGAACCTCCTAAATGAATGACAGTCAGGTTTGATCCGAGGAAGGGGGAGAGGAGGGAGAGCTCAAATTTCTTGGATTAAGAGCCAAGAAATTGAACAAACTGGGATGTTACTCTCCATACGATACACTGGGAATGCTCCTTCTGGTCGGCTTCTAACCTTTAACCCATTACTAACTTGTGCCGCACTCTGCACTATTCCAATCGCGAGAACTGAGGTAGAGGGGGCCGGGGTTATGCAAGGGATGGGGTTCATCTCTCTGGGGCTGGAGTGGTTGCATTAGCCAGTTCGACTGAGGGGGTCACTGATGACTTGTCTAGGACTTTAAACTGATAGATTATAGAGGTATGGGTGTTTGTGGGAAACAACCAGGCTGCAGTACTATGGTTGAAAACAGCAGATATAACCAGGATACCTCAGGGATATGTTTAAAAGACAATATTCAAAATAAAGTTCCTAATAAAGGCAAAGTAATTGATCAACAAACAAAGAGAGATAGTAGAAGGAAACGAGTGACTAGCTCCCTTAAGGTTTACTATGCAAATAGTAGGAGTCTAAGAAATAAGATAGATGAGGTAAGATTACTCGCAAGTGCAGGTAATATAGATGTTATTGCTATAACTGAGACCTGGTTCAACTGGAAGGCTAGAGAAATGCCTTCTGAATGCAGTACAAAGGGTTATAAATTATTCCACATTGACAGGGTCAACAGGAAGGGTGGTGGAGTAGCGATGTATGTCAGAGATAATTTAAATTGTTGTGTTAGACTTGATATAAGATTAGAAACATCGAACACAGAATCTGTTTGGCTGCAGTTTCTCGAGGGGCATGAAAAATTAATTTTAGGTGTGATATATAGGCCCTCAAACCTTGATAGGGAGTGCAGTAAGCTGCTATGGGACGAAATTCATAAGGAGTCTAGACATGGAAATGTTTTGTTAATGGGAGACTTTAACTTTAGAAAATTGATTGGAACAATTTGACAGGAAATCTGGATACAGTCCAGGATTGCTTTTTAAAACAGTTTCTGACAAAACTAACTAGAGGAAACTGTCTGCTTGACTTGGTTCTTGCCAACAAAAATTCACTAATTAATAATCTTGAGGTTAATGATGAGCTTGGGGAAAGTGATCACAAATCACTTAGTTTTAATATATTATGGAATTACCCAGTAAACTGCAATCAAGTCTCTGTCCCAGACTTTCGCTTGGCCGATTTCATGGGACTGAAAAATTACCTGGGTGGGCTAAATTGGGATGATCTGACTATGGGTCAGGTAGATGGTGTTGGTTGCCAATATGATTTTCAGAGCATAGTTATAGCAGCCCAGACAACTTTTGTTCCGAGTAGGAAAATTAGATCTAACAAAAATGATCTCAAATGGATGAACAATAGATTAAAACATCTCATTGGTCAAAAGAGAGGTATTTTTAGGTGTATCAAAAGAGGGGATGGGCAGTTAAGAAATCAATATATTCAATTAAAGAGAGAAATAAAAAAAGGAATAAGAAAAGCAAAAAGGGATTATGAGGCTAAGGTCGCAAGGGATTCGAAGACTAACCCAAAAGGATTCTTTCAGGTATACAGAAGTAAGATTAGGGACAAGATAGGCCCACTTAAGAGTAACTCTGGTCAGATCACTGACAGTGATAAGGATATATGTGAAATTTTCAATTCTTACTTCCTCTCAGTTTTTACTCAGGAAGATACTAGCGAAATTCCAGAAATAATAAATTATGTAGAACAGGACGATAATAAACCATGCACGATTGAGGTAACTAGTGACATGGTCATCAGACAAATAGAGAAATTAAAACCTAACAAATCCCCAGGTCCTGATGAACTGTTTGCAAGGGTGTTAAAGGAATGTAAAGAGGAACTTAGCATACCTTTGTCTGATCTTTTTAACATATCACTACAAACTGGCATAGTGCCTGATAAGTGGAAAATGGCAAATGTAATACCTATTTACAAGGCAGATGACAGGTCCTTGGCTTCGAACTATAGACCAATAAGCCTTACCTCCATAGTGGAATCAATAATTGCCGAGGCAACTCGTAGTCATCTTGATAGGCATAAATTGATAAATGAATCTCAACACGGTTTTACTAAGGGGCGTTCCTGTCTTAAAAATTTACTAATTTTTTTCACTAAGGTGTTTGCGGTGTAGATCATGGTAATGAATATGATATTGCACATATGGACTTCAGTAAAGCTTTTGATAGAGTTCCACATCAGAGACTACCGAGGAAAATTAAGGCACACCGAATAGGAGAAATTTTTTCCTGGGTAGAGGCATGGTTGACAAATAGGCAGCAAAGACTTTGCATAAATGGGGAGAAATTAGAATAGGGGCACGTCACGAGCGGTGTTCCACAGGGGTCAGTGTTGGGCCCCTTGTTCATAGTCTACACAAACGACATAGATGAGGGAATAAATTGCGACATAAGCAAATTTGCTGATGACACCAAAACAGGCCGTCGAATTCATTCTATTGAGGACATTAGTGCACTCCAGGATGATTTGAAGAGACTAATGCAATGGTCGGAGAAGTGGCAGATGCGGTTTAATATAAACAAATGCAAAGTTCTAAATGTTGGACAGGACAATAACCATGCCACTTTTAAACTGAATAGTGTAGATCTTAATAATACTTATTGCGAAAAGGATTTAGGAGTCCTGGTTAGCAGTAATCTGAAACCAAGATATCAGTGCACAAGTGTTTCCAATAAAACTAACAGAATCCTTGGCTTCATATTAAGAAGAATAAATAATAGAAGTCCTCAGGTTGTTCTTCAACTCTATATATCTTTGATTAGGCCTTATTTAGATTATGCTGCACAGTTCTGGTTACCGTATTACAGAATGGATATGTTGATATGTCTGAACCATCCATCTACAAACAGAATGGATATAAATGCACTGGAAAACGTACAGAGGATGACAGAAATCTTCCCTATGAGGATAGACTGAGGGCCCTGAATCTTCACTCTCTCGAAAGGCGTAAAATTAGGGGGGATATGATTGAGGTGTATAAATGGAAAACAGGAATAAATAAAGGGGATGTAAATAGCGTGCTGAAAATATCCAGCCAAGACAGGACTAGCAGCAATTGTTTCAAGTTGGAAAAATTCAGATTCAGGAAGGATATAGGAAAGCCCTGGTTTGGTAATAGAGTTGTGGATGAGTGGAACAAACTTCCAAGTACCGTCATAGAAGCTAAGACCTTGTGTAGTTTTAAAAATAGGTTGGATAAATACATGAGTGGGCGTGAGCTGGACTTGACTAGCTTGGGCTACCAGGTCTGGTGCCGTGCTCCTTCCTTAAGTGGAAGTGACCAGACTAGGTGGTCATTGTTCTAATCCGGGGGGGTTGGCATGCACCTGCTTCGCATGGCTCAGTAACCATGTTGCAGTGTTCCTTCTTTATATTCTTATGTTCTTAACAAGGGGGATATGGTTCTCGGATAAGTACCGCAATACATCTATTTTGATGAATATCAAATACATAAGAGAAGAACACCGAAGCAGGCCCACTGGCCCATAATAGGCAGGTCCATCTCAAACCCACTAACAAACAAACTGGTGAACTTCTCAACATGACCTCTCTATCGTAAGTGTGAAGTGTTTGTGTTCCCCGTCAACAAATGCTACACAGTTTGTGTTGCTCGTCAACAAGTGCTATACTGTGTTGCTCGTCAACAAGTGCTACACTGTGTTGCTCGTCAGCAAGTGCTACACTGTGTTGCTCGTCAGCAAGTGCTACACTGTGTTGCTCGTCAGCAAGTGCTACACTGTGTTGCCCGTCAACAAGTGCTACACTGTGTTGCCCGTCAACAAGTGCTACACAGTGTGTGTTGCTTGTCAACAAGTGCTACACTGTGCTGCTCGTCAACAAGTGCTACACTGTGTTGTTCGCCAACAAGTGCTACACTGTGTTGCCCGTCAACAAGTGCTACACTGTGTTGCTCGTCAACAAGTGCTACACTGTGTTGCTTGTCAACAAGTGCTACACTGTGTTGCTCGTCAACAATTGCTACACTGTGTTGCTCGTCAGCAAGTGCTACACTGTGTTGCTCGTCAGCAAGTGCTACACTGTGTTGCCCGTCAACAAGTGCTACACTGTATTGCTCGTCAACAAGTGCTACACAGTTTGTGTTGCTTGTCAACAAGTGCTACACTGTGTTGCCCGTCAACAAGTGCTACACTGTGTTGCCCGTCAACAAGTGCTACACTGTGTTGCCCGTCAACAAGTGCTACACTGTGTCGCCCGTCAACAAGTGCTACACTGTGTTGCTCGTCAACAAGTGCTATACTGTGTTGCTCGTCAACAAGTGCTATACTGTGTTGCTCGTCAACAAGTGCTACACTGTGTTGCTCGTCAACAAGTGCTATACTGTGTTGCTCGTCAACAAGTGCTACACTGTGTTGCTCGTCAACAAGTGCTACACTGTGTTGCTCGTCAACAAGTGCTACACTGTGTTGTTCGTCAACAAGTGCTACACTGTGTTGCTCGTCAACAAGTGCTACACTGTGTTGCTCGTCAACAAGTGCTACACTGTGTTGCTAGTCAACAAGTGCTACACTGTGTTGCTCGTCAACAAGTGCTACACAAGTGCTACACTGTGTTGCTCGTCAACAAGTGCTACACTGTGTTGCTCGTCAACAAGTGCTCACTGTGTTGCTCGTCAACAAGTGCTATACTGTGTTGCTCGTCAACAAGTGCTACACTGTGTTGCCCGTCAACAAGTGCTACACTGTGTTGCTCGTCAACAAGTGCTACACTGTGTTGCTCGTCAACAAGTGCTACACTGTGTTGCTCGTCAACAAGTGCTACACTGTGTTGCTCGTCAACAAGTGCTACACTGTGTTGCTCGTCAACAAGTGCTACACTGTGTTGCTCGTCAACAAGTGCTACACTGTGTTGCTCGTCAACAAGTGCTATACTGTGTTGCTCGTCAACAAGTGCTACACTGTGTTGCTCGTCAACAAGTGCTACACTGTGTTGCTCGTCAACAAGTGCTACACTGTGATGCTCGTCAACAAGTGCTATACTGTGTTGCTCGTCAACAAGTGCTATACTGTGTTGCTCGTCAACAAGTGCTACACTGTGTAGCTCGTCAACAAGTGCTACACTGTGTTGCCCGTCAGCAAGTGCTACACTGTGTTGCTCGTCAGCAAGTGCTACACTGTGTTGCTCGTCAGCAAGTGCTACACTGTGTTGCTCGTCAACAAGTGCTACACTGTGTTGCTCGTCAACAAGTGCTACACTGTGCTGCTCGTCAACAAGTGCTACACTGTGTTGCTCGTCAACAAGTGCTACACTGTGTTGCTCGTCAACAAGTGCTACACTGTGTTGCTCGTCAACAAGTGCTACACTGTGTTGCTCGTCAACAAGTGCTACACTGTGTTGCTCGTCAACAAGTGCTACACTGTGTTGCTCGTCAACAAGTGCTACACTGTGTTGCTCGTCAACAAGTGCTATACTGTGTTGCTCGTCAACAAGTGCTACACTGTGTTGCCCGTCACTGTGTTGCCCGTCAACAAGTGCTACACTGTGTTGCTCGTCAACAAGTGCTACACTGTGTTGTTCGTCAACAAGTGCTACACTGTGTTGCTCGTCAACAAGTGCTACACTGTGTTGCTCGTCAACAAGTGCTACACTGTGTTGCTCGTCAACAAGTGCTACACTGTGTTGCTCGTCAACAAGTGCTACACTGTGTTGCCCGTCACTGTGTTGCCCGTCAACAAGTGCTACACTGTGTTGCTCGTCAACAAGTGCAACACTGTGTTGCTCGTCAACAAGTGCTACACTGTGTTGCTCGTCAACAAGTGCTACACTGTGTTGCTCGTCAACAAGTGCTACACTGTGTTGCTCGTCAACAAGTGCTACACTGTGTTGCTCGTCAACAAGTGCTACACTGTGTTGCTCGTCAACAAGTGCTACACTGTGTTGCTCGTCAACAAGTGCTACACTGTGTTGCCCGTCACTGTGTTGCCCGTCAACAAGTGCTACACTGTGTTGCTCGTCAACAAGTGCTACACTGTATTGCTCGTCAACAAGTGCTACACAGTTTGTGTTGCCCGTCAACAAGTGCTACACTGTGTTGCTCGTCAACAAGTGCTACACTGTATTGCTCGTCAACAAGTGCTACACAGTTTGTGTTGCTTGTCAACAAGTGCTACACTGTGTTGCCCGTCAACAAGTGCTACACTGTGTTGCCCGTCAACAAGTGCTACACTGTGTTGCCCGTCAACAAGTGCTACACTGTGTCGCCCGTCAACAAGTGCTACACTGTGTTGCTCGTCAACAAGTGCTATACTGTGTTGCTCGTCAACAAGTGCTATACTGTGTTGCTCGTCAACAAGTGCTACACTGTGTTGCTCGTCAACAAGTGCTATACTGTGTTGCTCGTCAACAAGTGCTACACTGTGTTGCTCGTCAACAAGTGCTACACTGTGTTGCTCGTCAACAAGTGCTACACTGTGTTGCTCGTCAACAAGTGCTACACTGTGTTGCTCGTCAACAAGTGCTACACTGTGTTGCTCGTCAACAAGTGCTACACTGTGTTGCTAGTCAACAAGTGCTACACTGTGTTGCTCGTCAACAAGTGCTACACTGTGTTGCTCGTCAACAAGTGCTACACTGTGCTGCTCGTCAACAAGTGCTACACTGTGTTGCTCGTCAACAAGTGCTCACTGTGTTGCTCGTCAACAAGTGCTATACTGTGTTGCTCGTCAACAAGTGCTACACTGTGTTGCCCGTCAACAAGTGCTACACTGTGTTGCTCGTCAACAAGTGCTACACTGTGTTGCTCGTCAACAAGTGCTACACTGTGTTGCTCGTCAACAAGTGCTACACTGTGTTGCTCGTCAACAAGTGCTACACTGTGTTGCTCGTCAACAAGTGCTACACTGTGTTGCTCGTCAACAAGTGCTACACTGTGTTGCTCGTCAACAAGTGCTATACTGTGTTGCTCGTCAACAAGTGCTACACTGTGTTGCTCGTCAACAAGTGCTACACTGTGTTGCTCGTCAACAAGTGCTACACTGTGATGCTCGTCAACAAGTGCTATACTGTGTTGCTCGTCAACAAGTGCTATACTGTGTTGCTCGTCAACAAGTGCTACACTGTGTAGCTCGTCAACAAGTGCTACACTGTGTTGCCCGTCAAAAAGTGCTACACTGTGTTGCTCGTCAGCAAGTGCTACACTGTGTTGCTCGTCAGCAAGTGCTACACTGTGTTGCTCGTCAGCAAGTGCTACACTGTGTTGCTCGTCAACAAGTGCTACACTGTGTTGCTCGTCAACAAGTGCTACACTGTGTTGCTCGTCAACAAGTGCTACACTGTGTTGCTCGTCAACAAGTGCTACACTGTGTTGCTCGTCAACAAGTGCTACACTGTGTTGCTCGTCAACAAGTGCTACACTGTGTTGCTCGTCAACAAGTGCTACACTGTGTTGCTCGTCAACAAGTGCTACACTGTGTTGCTCGTCAACAAGTGCTACACTGTGTTGCTCGTCAACAAGTGCTATACTGTGTTGCTCGTCAACAAGTGCTACACTGTGTTGCCCGTCAACAAGTGCTACACTGTGTTGCCCGTCAACAAGTGCTACACTGTGTTGCTCGTCAACAAGTGCTACACTGTGTTGTTCGTCAACAAGTGCTACACTGTGTTGCTCGTCAACAAGTGCTACACTGTGTTGCTCGTCAACAAGTGCTACACTGTGTTGCTCGTCAACAAGTGCTACACTGTGTTGCTCGTCAACAAGTGCTACACTGTGTTGCCCGTCACTGTGTTGCCCGTCAACAAGTGCTACACTGTGTTGCTCGTCAACAAGTGCTACACTGTGTTGTTGTCAACAAGTGCTACAGTGTGTTGCTCGTCAACAAGTGCTACACTGTGTTGCTCGTCAACAAGTGCTACACTGTGTTGCCCGTCACTGTGTTGCCCGTCAACAAGTGCTACACTGTGTTGCTCGTCAACAAGTGCTACACTGTGTTGCTCGTCAACAAGTGCTACACTGTGTTGCTTGTCAACAAGTGCTACACTGTGTTGCTCGTCAACAAGTGCTACACTGTGTTGCTCGTCAACAAGTGCTACACTGTTTTGCTCGTCAACAAGTGCTACACTGTGTTGCTCGTCAACAAGTGCTACACTGTGTTGCTCGTCAACAAGTGCTACACTGTGTTGCCCGTCAGCAAGTGCTACACTGTGTTGCTCGTCAACAAGTGCTACACTGTGTTGCTCGTCAACAAGTGCTACACTGTGTTGCTCGTCAACAAGTGCTACACTGTGTTGCTCGTCAACAAGTGCTACACTGTGTTGCTCGTCAACAAGTGCTACACTGTGTTGCTCGTCAACAAGTGCTACACTGTGTTGCTCGTCAACAAGTGCTATACTGTGTTGCTCGTCAACAAGTGCTACACTGTGTTGCCCGTCACTGTGTTGCCCGTCAACAAGTGCTACACTGTGTTGCTCGTCAACAAGTGCTACACTGTGTTGTTCGTCAACAAGTGCTACACTGTGTTGCTCGTCAACAAGTGCTACACTGTGTTGCTCGTCAACAAGTGCTACACTGTGTTGCTCGTCAACAAGTGCTACACTGTGTTGCTCGTCAACAAGTGCTACACTGTGTTGCCCGTCACTGTGTTGCCCGTCAACAAGTGCTACACTGTGTTGCTCGTCAACAAGTGCTACACTGTGTTGTTGTCAACAAGTGCTACAGTGTGTTGCTCGTCAACAAGTGCTACACTGTGTTGCTCGTCAACAAGTGCTACACTGTGTTGCCCGTCACTGTGTTGCCCGTCAACAAGTGCTACACTGTGTTGCTCGTCAACAAGTGCTACACTGTGTTGCTCGTCAACAAGTGCTACACTGTGTTGCTTGTCAACAAGTGCTACACTGTGTTGCTCGTCAACAAGTGCTACACTGTGTTGCTCGTCAACAAGTGCTACACTGTTTTGCTCGTCAACAAGTGCTACACTGTGTTGCTCGTCAACAAGTGCTACACTGTGTTGCTCGTTAACAAGTGCTACACTGTGTTGCCCGTCAGCAAGTGCTACACTGTGTTGCTCGTCAACAAGTGCTACACTGTGTTGCCCGTCAACAAGTGCTACACTGTGTTGCTCGTCAACAAGTGCTACACTGTGTTGCTCGTCAAGAAGTGCTACACTGTGTTGCTCGTCAACAAGTGCTACACTGTGTTGCCCGTCAACAAGTGCTACACTGTGTTGCTCGTCAACAAGTGCTACACTGTGTTGCCCGTCAACAAGTGCTACACTGTGTTGCTCGTCAACAAGTGCTACACTGTGTTGCCCGTCAACAAGTGCTATACTGTGTTGCTCGTCAACAAGTGCTACACTGTGTTGCCCGTCAACAAGTGCTACACTGTGTTGCCCGTCAACAAGTGCTACACTGTGTTGCTCGTCAACAAGTGCTACACTGTGTTGCCCGTCAACAAGTGCTACACTGTGTTGCTCGTCAACAAGTGCTACACTGTGTTGCCCGTCAACAAGTGCTATACTGTGTTGCTCGTCAACAAGTGCTACACTGTGTTGCTCGTCAACAAGTGCTACACTGTGTTGCTCGTCAACAAGTGCTACACTGTGTTGCTCGTCAACAAGTGCTATACTGTGTTGCTCGTCAACAAGTGCTACACTGTGTTGCCCGTCACAGTGTTGCCCGACAACAAGAGCTACACTGTGTTGCTCGTCAACAAGTGCTACACTGTGTTGTTCGTCAACAAGTGCTACACTGTGTTGCTCGTCAACAAGTGCTACACTGTGTTGCTCGTCAACAAGTGCTACACTGTGTTGCTCGTCAACAAGTGCTACACTGTGTTGCTCGTCAACAAGTGCTACACTGTGTTGCCCGTCACTGTGTTGCCCGTCAACAAGTGCTACACTGTGTTGCTCGTCAACAAGTGCTACACTGTGTTGTTGTCAACAAGTGCTACAGTGTGTTGCTCGTCAACAAGTGCTACACTGTGTTGCTCGTCAACAAGTGCTACACTGTGTTGCCCGTCACTGTGTTGCCCGTCAACAAGTGCTACACTGTGTTGCTCGTCAACAAGTGCTACACTGTGTTGCTCGTCAACAAGTGCTACACTGTGTTGCTTGTCAACAAGTGCTACACTGTGTTGCTCGTCAACAAGTGCTACACTGTGTTGCTCGTCAACAAGTGCTACACTGTTTTGCTCGTCAACAAGTGCTACACTGTGTTGCTCGTCAACAAGTGCTACACTGTGTTGCTCGTCAACAAGTGCTACACTGTGTTGCCCGTCAGCAAGTGCTACACTGTGTTGCTCGTCAACAAGTGCTACACTGTGTTGCTCGTCAACAAGTGCTACACTGTGTTGCTCGTCAACAAGTGCTACACTGTGTTGCTCGTCAACAAGTGCTACACTGTGTTGCTCGTCAACAAGTGCTACACTGTGTTGCTCGTCAACAAGTGCTACACTGTGTTGCTCGTCAACAAGTGCTATACTGTGTTGCTCGTCAACAAGTGCTACACTGTGTTGCCCGTCACTGTGTTGCCCGTCAACAAGTGCTACACTGTGTTGCTCGTCAACAAGTGCTACACTGTGTTGTTCGTCAACAAGTGCTACACTGTGTTGCTCGTCAACAAGTGCTACACTGTGTTGCTCGTCAACAAGTGCTACACTGTGTTGCTCGTCAACAAGTGCTACACTGTGTTGCTCGTCAACAAGTGCTACACTGTGTTGCCCGTCACTGTGTTGCCCGTCAACAAGTGCTACACTGTGTTGCTCGTCAACAAGTGCTACACTGTGTTGTTGTCAACAAGTGCTACAGTGTGTTGCTCGTCAACAAGTGCTACACTGTGTTGCTCGTCAACAAGTGCTACACTGTGTTGCCCGTCACTGTGTTGCCCGTCAACAAGTGCTACACTGTGTTGCTCGTCAACAAGTGCTACACTGTGTTGCTCGTCAACAAGTGCTACACTGTGTTGCTTGTCAACAAGTGCTACACTGTGTTGCTCGTCAACAAGTGCTACACTGTGTTGCTCGTCAACAAGTGCTACACTGTTTTGCTCGTCAACAAGTGCTACACTGTGTTGCTCGTCAACAAGTGCTACACTGTGTTGCTCGTCAACAAGTGCTACACTGTGTTGCCCGTCAGCAAGTGCTACACTGTGTTGCTCGTCAACAAGTGCTACACTGTGTTGCCCGTCAACAAGTGCTACACTGTGTTGCTCGTCAACAAGTGCTACACTGTGTTGCTCGTCAAGAAGTGCTACACTGTGTTGCTCGTCAACAAGTGCTACACTGTGTTGCCCGTCAACAAGTGCTACACTGTGTTGCTCGTCAACAAGTGCTACACTGTGTTGCCCGTCAACAAGTGCTACACTGTGTTGCTCGTCAACAAGTGCTACACTGTGTTGCCCGTCAACAAGTGCTATACTGTGTTGCTCGTCAACAAGTGCTACACTGTGTTGCCCGTCAACAAGTGCTACACTGTGTTGCCCGTCAACAAGTGCTACACTGTGTTGCTCGTCAACAAGTGCTACACTGTGTTGCCCGTCAACAAGTGCTACACTGTGTTGCTCGTCAACAAGTGCTACACTGTGTTGCCCGTCAACAAGTGCTATACTGTGTTGCTCGTCAACAAGTGCTACACTGTGTTGCCCGTCAACAAGTGCTACACTGTGTTGCCCGTCAACAAGTGCTACACTGTGTTGCTCGTCAACAAGTGCTACACTGTGTTGCTCGTCAACAAGTGCTACACTGTGTTGCTCGTCAACAAGTGCTACACTGTGTTGCTCGTCAACAAGTGCTACACTGTGTTGCTCGTCAACAAGTGCTACACTGTGTTGCCCGTCAACAAGTGCTACACTGTGTTGCCCGTCAACAAGTGCTACACTGTGTTGCTCGTCAACAAGTGCTACACTGTGTTGCTCGTCAACAAGTGCTACACTGTGTTGCTCGTCAACAAGTGCTACACTGTGTTGCTCGTCAACAAGTGCTACACTGTGTTGCTCGTCAACAAGTGCTACACTGTGTTGCTCGTCAACAAGTGCTACACTGTGTTGCTCGTCAACAAGTGCTACACTGTGCTGCTCGTCAACAAGTGCTACACTGTGTTGCTCGTCAACAAGTGCTACACTGTGTTGCTCGTCAACAAGTGCTACACTGTGTTGCTCGTCAACAAGTGCTACACTGTGTTGCTCGTCAACAAGTGCTACACTGTGTTGCTCGTCAGCAAGTGCTACACTGTGTTGCTCGTCAACAAGTGCTACACTGTGTTGCTCGTCAACAAGTGCTACACTGTGTTGCTCGTCAACAAGTGCTACACTGTGTTGCTCGTCAACAAGTGCTACACTGTGTTGCTCGTCAGCAAGTGCTACACTGTGTTGCTCGTCAACAAGTGCTACACTGTGTTGCTCGTCAACAAGTGCTACACTGTGTTGCCCGTCAACAAGTGCTACACTGTTGTCTTGGTAAGAAAAATGTAAATGTTAAGGAAGAAGTTGTAACTTACCATTAATACTGAGACATGTAAATGTTTAATGACAGAGAAGACGTAACTGTCCACTAGTGTAACTGTCTACTAGTGTAACTGTCCACTAGTGTAACTGTCCACTAGTGTAACTGTCCACTAGTGTAACTGTCCACTAGTGTAACTGTCTACTAGTGTAACTGTCCACTAGTGTAACTGTCTACTAGTGTAACTGTCCACTAGTGTAACTGTCCACTAGTGTAACTGTCCACTAGTGTAACTGTCCACTAGTGTAACTGTCTACTAGTGTAACTGTCCACTAGTGTAACTGTCTACTAGTGTAACTGTCCACTAGTGTAACTGTCCACTAGTGTAACTGTCTACTAGTGTAACTGTCCACTAGTGTAACTGTCTACTAGTGTAACTGTCCACTAGTGTAACTGTCCACTAGTGTAACTGTCCACTCGTGTAACTGTCTACTAGTGTAACTGTTCATTAGTGTAACTGTCTACTAGTGTAACTGTCCACTAGTGTAGCTGTCTACTAGTGTAATTGTCCACTAGTGTAACTGTCCACTAGTGTAACTGTCCACTAGTGTAACTGTGTACTAGTGTAACTGTCCACTAGTGTAACTGTCCACTCGTGTAACTGTCTACTAGTGTAACTGTTCACTAGTGTAACTGTCTACTAGTGTAACTGTCCACTAGTGTAGCTGTCTACTAGTGTAATTGTCCACTAGTGTAACTGTCCACTAGTGTAACTGTCCACTAGTGTAACTGTGTACTAGTGTAACTGTCCACTAGTGTAACTGTCCACTCGTGTAACTGTCTACTAGTGCAACTGTCCACTAGTGTAACTGTGTACTAGTGTAACTGTCCACTAGTGTAACTGTCCACTAGTGTAACTGTGTACTAGTGTAACTGTCCAATAGTGTAACTGTCCACTCGTGTAACTGTACACTAGTGTAACTGTCCACTAGTGTAACTGTCCACTAGTGTAACTGTTCACTAGTGTAACTGTCTACTAGTGTAACTGTCCACTAGTGTATCTGTCTACTAGTGTAATTGTCCACTAGTGTAACTGTCCACTAGTGTAACTGTGTACTAGTGTAACTGTCCACTACTGTAACTGTCCACTACTGTAACTGTCCACTACTGTAACTGTCCACTAGTGTAACTGTCCACTCGTGTAACTGTCTACTAGTGTAACTCTCCACTAGTGTAACTGTCTACTAGTGTAACTGTCCACTAGTGTAACTGTCCACTCGTGTAACTGTTCACTAGTGTAACTCTCCACTAGTGTAACTGTCCACTCGTGTAACTGTCTACTAGTGTAACTGTTCACTAGTGTAACTGTCCACTAGTGTAACTCTCCACTAGTGTAACTGTCCACTCGTGTAACTGTCTACTAGTGTAACTGTTCACTAGTGTAACTGTCCACTAGTGTAACTGTCCACTCGTGTATCTGTCTACTAGTGTAACTGTTCACTAGTGTTACTGTCCACTAATGTAACTGTCCACTCGTGTAACTGTCTACTAGTGTAACTGTTCACTAGTGTAACTTTTCACTAGTGTAACTGTCCACTAGTGTAACTGTCTACTAGTGTAACTGTCCACTAGTGTAACTGTCCACTCGTGTAACTGTCTACTAGTGTAACTGTTCACTAGTGTAACTGTCTACTAGTGTAACTGTCCACTAGTGTAACTGTCTACTAGTGTAACTGTCTACTAGTGTAACTGTCTACTAGTGTAACTGTCTACTAGTGTAACTGTCTACTAGTGTAACTGTTCACTAGTGTAACTGTCCACTAGTGTAACTGTCCACTAGTGTAACTGTTCACTAGTGTAACTGTCTACTAGTGTAACTGTCCACTAGTGTAACTATCTACTAGTGTAACTGTCCACTAGTGTAACTGTCTACTAGTGTAACTGTCTACTAGTGTAACTGTCCACTAGTGTAACTGTCTACTAGTGTAAATGTCTACTAGTGTAATTGTCCATTATTGTAACTGTCCACTAGTGTAACTGTCTACTAGTGTAACTGTCCTCTAGTATAACTGTTCACTAGTGTAACTGTCTACTAGTGTAACTGTCCACTAGTGTAACTGTCCACTAGTGTAACTGTCTACTAGTGTAACTGTCTACTAGTGTAACTGTCCACTAGTGTAACTGTCTACTAGTGTAACTGTCCACTTTTGTAACTGTCCACTAGTGTAACTGTCTACTAGTGTAATTGTCCACTATTGTAACTGTCTACTAGTGTAACTGTCTACTAGTGTAACTGTCTACTAGTGTAACTGTCTACTAGTGTAACTGTCCACTAGTGTAACTGTCTACTAGTGTAATTGTCCACTATTGTAACTGTCCACTAGTGTAACTATCTACTAGTGTAATTGTCCACTAGTGTAACTGTCTACTAGTGTAACTGTCTACTATTGTAACTGTCTACTAGTGTAACTGTCTACTAGTGTAACTGTCCACTAGTGTAACTGTCTACTAGTGTACTTGTCCACTAGTGTAACTTTCCACTAGTGTAACTGTCTACTAGTGTAACTGTCCACTAGTGTAACTATCTACTTGTGTAACTGTCCACTAGTGTAACTGTCCACTAGTGTAACTGTCCACTAGTGTAACTATCTACTAGTGCAACTATCCACTAGTGTAACTGTCCACTAGTGTAACTGTCCACTAGTGTAACTGTCCACTAGTGTAACTATCTACTAGTGCAACTATCTACTAGTGTAACTGTCCACTAGTGTAACTGTCCACTAGTGTAACTATCTACTAGTGTAACTGTCCACTAGTGTAACTGTCCACTAGTGTAACTGTCCACTAGTGTAACTGTCCACTAGTGTAACTGTCCACTAGTGTAACTATCTACTAGTGTAACTGTCCACTAGTGTAACTGTCCACTAGTGTAACTGTCCACTAGTGTAACTGTCCACTAGTGTAACTATCTACTAGTGTAACTGTCCACTAGTGTAACTATCTACTAGTGTAACTGTCCACTAGTGTAACTGTTCACTAGTGCAACTCTCCACTAGTGTAACTGTCCACTAGTGTAACTATCTACTAGTGTAACTGTCCACTAGTGCAACTGTCTACTAGTGTAACTGTCCACTAGTGTAACTATCTACTAGTGTAACTGTCCACTAGTGCAACTGTCTACTAGTGTAACTGTCCACTAGTGTAACTGTCCACTAGTGCAACTGTCTACTAGTGTAACTGTCCACTAGTGTAACTATCTACTAGTGTAACTGTCCACTAGTGTAACTATCTACTAGTGTAACTGTCCACTAGTGTAACTATCTACTAGTGTTACTGTCCACTAGTGTAACTATCTACTAGTGTAACTGTCCACTAGTGTAACTATCTACTAGTGTAACTGTCCACTAGTGTAACTATCTACTAGTGTAACTGTCCACTAGTGTAACTATCTACTAGTGTAACTGTCCACTAGTGTAACTATCTACTAGTGTAACTGTCCACTAGTGTAACTATCTACTAGTGTAACTGTACACTAGTGTAACTATCTACTAGTGTAACTGTCTACTAGTGTAACTGTCCACTCGTGTAACTGTCTACTAGTGTAACTGTTCACTAGTGTAACTATCTACTAGTGTAACTGTCCACTAGTGTAACTGTCCACTCGTGTAACTGTCTACTAGTGTAACTGTTCACTAGTGTAACTGTCCACTAGTGTAACTGTCTACTAGTGTAACTGTCCACTAGTGTAACTGTCCACTCGTGTAACTGTCTACTAGTGTAACTGTTCACTAGTGTTACTGTCCACTAATGTAACTGTCCACTAGTGTAACTGTCCACTAGTGTAACTGTCCACTCGTGTAACTGTCTACTAGTGTAACTGTTCACTAGTGTAACTGTCTACTAGTGTAACTGTCCACTAGTGTAACTGTCCACTAGTGTAACTGTCTACTAGTGTAACTGTTCACTAGTGTAACTGTCTACTAGTGTAACTGTCCACTAGTGTAACTGTCTACTAGTGTAACTGTCTACAAGTGTAACTGTCTACTAGTGTAACTGTCTACTAGTGTAACTGTTCACTAGTGTAACTGTCCAGTAGTGTAACTGTCCACTAGTGTAACTGTTCACTAGTGTAACTGTCTACTAGTGTAACTGTCCACTAGTGTAACTATCTACTAGTGTAACTGTCCACTAGTGTAACTGTCTACTAGTGTAACTGTCTACTAGTGTAACTGTCCACTAGTGTAACTGTCTACTAGTGTAAATGTCTACTAGTGTAATTGTCCACTATTGTAACTGTCCACTAGTGTAACTGTCTACTAGTGTAACTGTCCTCTAGTATAACTGTTCACTAGTGTAACTGTCTACTAGTGTAACTGTCCACTAGTGTAACTGTCCACTAGTGTAACTGTCTACTAGTGTAACTGTCTACTAGTGTAACTGTCCACTAGTGTAACTGTCTACTAGTGTAACTGTCCACTATTGTAACTGTCCACTAGTGTAACTGTCTACTAGTGTAATTGTCCACTATTGTAACTGTCTACTAGTGTAACTGTCTACTTTTGTAACTGTCCACTAGTGTAACTGTCTACTAGTGTAATTGTCCACTATTGTAACTGTCCACTAGTGTAACTATCTACTAGTGTAATTGTCCACTAGTGTAACTGTCTACTAGTGTAACTGTCTACTATTGTAACTGTCTACTAGTGTAACTGTCTACTAGTGTAACTTTCCACTAGTGTAACTGTCTACTAGTGTAACTGTCCACTAGTGTAACTATCTACTTGTGTAACTGTCCACTAGTGTAACTGTCCACTAGTGTAACTGTCCACTAGTGTAACTATCTACTAGTGCAACTATCTACTAGTGTAACTGTCCACTAGTGTAACTGTCCACTAGTGTAACTGTCCACTAGTGTAACTATCTACTAGTGCAACTATCTACTAGTGTAACTGTCCACTAGTGTAACTGTCCACTAGTGTAACTATCTACTAGTGTAACTGTCCACTAGTGTAACTGTCCACTAGTGTAACTGTCCACTAGTGTAACTGTCCACTAGTGTAACTATCTACTAGTGTAACTGTCCACTAGTGTAACTGTCCACTAGTGTAACTGTCCACTAGTGTAACTGTCCACTAGTGTAACTATCTACTAGTGTAACTGTCCACTAGTGTAACTATCTACTAGTGTAACTGTCCACTAGTGTAACTGTTCACTAGTGCAACTGTCCACTAGTGTAACTGTCCACTAGTGTAACTATCTACTAGTGTAACTGTCCACTAGTGCAACTTTCTACTAGTGTAACTGTCCACTAGTGTAACTATCTACTAGTGTAACTGTCCACTAGTGCAACTGTCTACTAGTGTAACTGTCCACTAGTGTAACTGTCTACTAGTGCAACTGTCTACTAGTGTAACTGTCCACTAGTGTAACTATCTACTAGTGTAACTGTCCACTAGTGTAACTATCTACTAGTGTAACTGTCCACTAGTGTAACTATCTACTAGTGTAACTGTCCACTAGTGTAACTATCTACTAGTGTAACTGTCCACTAGTGTAACTATCTACTAGTGTAACTGTCCACTAGTGTAACTATCTGCTAGTGTAACTGTCCACTAGTGTAACTATCTACTAGTGTAACTGTCCACTAGTGTAACTATCTACTAGTGTAACTGTCCACTAGTGTAACTATCTACTAGTGTAACTGTCCACTAGTGTAACTATCTACTAGTGTAACTGTCCACTAGTGTAACTATCTACTAGTGTAACTGTCCACTAGTGTAACTATCTACTAGTGTAACTGTCCACTCGTGTGTTAGGTAAATGGCCACAGATGCAACTAATGTGATATATTTTTGTGTCAACGTTTCGCTCTCCAGGAGCTCTGTCAAGCAGTAACGGCTTGATCAAGCTCCTGGAGAGCGAAACTCTGCCACAATAAAATGTCACATCAGTTGCACCTGTGGCCATCTACTTAACATTTCCCACAGTAATTCTACCATTATTACCGCTGCATCTGTGTGTGTGTGTGTGTGAGAGAGAGAGAGAGAGAGAGAGAGAGAGAGAGAGAGTGAGAGAGAGAGAGAGAGAGAGAAATATATATTCCACCGAAGATATCAGAAAACTTTCCAGTATTGTTGAGAGTTTTCCTCGGTAAGTTTACACGAGTGTTGTCTCCACGTTATTGGCTCTCTTTCCCTTGTTTTTGTTACCAGACTCGTCTCTTATTTTTCCTTCTGTCTGCTGCCTCCCTTGCTCTGTTGTTATTGTTGCTACTGCTGTTGTTCCATCGACAGAATATCCACTCTAAGCTGGTTGTCTCTCGTCTCTTGCTTCTCTCTCTCTCTCTCTCTCTCTCTCTCTCTCTCTCTCTCTCTCTCTCTCTCTCTCTCTCTCTCTCTCTCTCTCTCTCTCTCTCTCTCTCTCTTTGATCTCTTGTTTTTCAGTTTCACCATCGACAGGTCATCTTTTTAGACGTTCCTCTCCCCTGTCTACTGGAATTTCACAGCCCTCTCTCTCTCTCTCTCTCTCTCTCTCTCTCTCTCTCTCTCTCCTTATCGCCTAATGAAAGAATATGCACTCACAACGTCACACGATACCTGTCACAAGGTACCTGGCACATGATGCCAGTCACACGATACCAGTCACACGATACCTGGCTCACGATACCTGGCTCACGATACCTGGCTCACGATACCTGGGACATGATACCTGGGACATGATACCTGGCACACGACACCTGTCACATGATACCAGTCACACGATACCAGTCATACGATAAAACTCGTATGATACCAGTCATACTATACCAGTCATGATACCTAGCACACGATACCTGTCACAGTATACCAGTCACACGATACCAGTCACACCATACCAATCACATGATACTTGGCACACGATACCTGTCACACGATACCTGTCACACGATACCTGTCACACGATACCTGGCGCACGATACCTGTCACACGATACCTGTCACGCGATACTTGTCACACGATACCAGTCACACGATACCAGACACAGAATACCTAGCACACGATACCTGTCACACGATACCTGTCACACGATACCTGGCACACGATACCTGTCACACGATACCTGTCACATGATACTTGTCACACGATACCTGGCACACGATACCTGTCATATGATACTTGCCACACGATACCTGTCACACGATACCTGGCACACGATATCTGGTACACGATACCTGTCACACGATACCAGTCACACAATACCTGTCACACGATACCTGTCACACGATTCCTGTCACACGATACCTGTCACACGATACCTGTCACACGATACCAGTCACACGATACCTGTCACATGATACCTGTCACACACCTGTCACACGATACCAGTCACACGATACCTTCACACGATACTTGGCACACGATACCTGTCACATGATACCTGTCACACGACACTTGTCACACGATACCTGTCACACGATACCAGTCAGACGATACCTGTCAGACGATACCTGTCAGACGATACCTGTCACACGATACCTGGCACACGATACCTGTCACACGATGCCTGTCACACGATACCAGTCACACGATACAAGTCACACGATACCTGTCACACGATACCAGTCACGTGATACCTGTCACACGATACCTGTCACACGATATCTGTCACACGGTACCTGGCACACGATACCTGTCACATGATACTTGTCACACGATACTTGTCACACGATAACTGGCAGACGATACCTGTCACATGATACCTGTCGCACGATACTTGTCACACGATACCTGTCAGACGATACCAGTCAGACGATACCTGTCACACGATACCTGTCACACGATACCTGGCACACAATACCTGTCACACGATACCTGTCACATGATACCTCTCACACGATACCAGTCACATGATACCTGTCACACGATACCTGTCACACGATACCTGTCACACGATACCTGTCACACGATACCTGTCACACAATACCAGTTACACGATACCTGTCACACGATACCAGTCACACGATACCTGTCATACGATACCAGCCACACGATACCTGTCACACGTTACCAGTCACACGATACCTGTCACACGATACCTGTCACACGATACCTGGCACACGATACCTGGCACACGATACCTGTCACACGATACCTGTCACACGATACCTGTCACACGATACCTGGCACACGATACCTGTCACACGATACCTGTCACACGATACCTGGCACACGATACCTGGCACACGATACCTGTCACACGATACCTGTCACACGATACCTGGCACACGATACCTGGCACACGATACCTGTCACACGATACCTGTCACACGATACCTGGCACACGATACCTGTCACACGATACCTGGCACACGATACCTGGCACACGATACCTGTCACACGATACCTGTCACACGATACCTGTCACACGATACCTGTCACACGATACCTGTCACACGATACCTGTCACACGATACCTGGCACACGATACCTGTCACACGATACCTGTCACACGATACCTGTCACACGATACCTGGCACACGATACCTGTCACACGATACCTGGCACACGATACCTGTCACACGATACCTGGCACACGATACCTGTCACACGATACCTGTCACACGATACCTGGCACACGATACCTGGCACACGATACCTGTCACACGATACCTGTCACACGATACCTGTCACACGATACCTGGCACACGATACCTGTCACACGATACCTGGCACACGATACCTGTCACACGATACCTGTCACACGATACCTGTCACACGATACCTGTCACACGATACCTGTCACACGATACCTGTCACACGATACTTGTCACACGATACCTGTCACACGATACCTGTCACACGATACCTGGCACACGATACCTGTCACACGATACCTGTCACACGATACCTGTCACACGATACCTGTCACACGATACTTGTCACACGATACCTGTCACACGATACCTGTCACACGATACCTGTCACACGATACCTGGCACACGATACCTGTCACACGATACCTGTCACACGATACCTGTCACACGATACTTGTCACACGATACTTGTCACACGATACCTGGCACACGATACCTGTCACACGATACCTGTCACACGATACCTGTCACACGATACCTGTCACACGATACCTGTCACACGATACCTGTCACACGATACCTGTCACACGATACCTGTCACACGATACCTGTCACACGATACCTGTCACACGATACCTGTCGCACGATACTTGTCACACGATACTTGTCACACGATACCTGTCAGACGATACCAGTCAGACGATACCTGTCACACGATACCTGTCACACGATACCTGGCACACAATACCTGTCACACGATACCTGTCACATGATACCTCTCACACGATACCAGTCACATGATACCTGTCACACGATACCTGTCACACGATACCTGTCACACGATACCTGTCACACGATACCTGTCACACCATACCAGTTACACGATACCTGTCACACGATACCAGTCACACGATACCTGTCATACGATACCAGCCACACGATACCTGTCACACGTTACCAGTCACACGATACCTGTCACACGATACCTGTCACACGATACCTGGCACACGATACCTGGCACACGATACCTGTCACACGATACCTGTCACACGATACCTGTCACACGATACCTGGCACACGATACCTGTCACACGATACCTGTCACACGATACCTGGCACACGATACCTGGCACACGATACCTGTCACACGATACCTGTCACACGATACCTGGCACACGATACCTGGCACACGATACCTGTCACACGATACCTGTCACACGATACCTGGCACACGATACCTGTCACACGATACCTGTCACACGATACCTGTCGCACGATACTTGTCACACGATACTTGTCACACGATACCTGTCACACGATACCTGTCACACGATACCTGTCACACGATACCTGGCACACGATACCTGTCACACGATACCTGTCACACGATACCTGTCACACGATACTTGTCACACGATACTTGTCACACGATACCTGGCACACGATACCTGTCACACGATACCTGTCACACGATACTTGTCACACGATACCTGTCACACGATACCTGTCACACGATACCTGTCACACGATACCTGTCACACGATACCTGGCACACGATACCTGTCACACGATACCTGTCACACGATACCTGTCACACGATACCTGTCGCACGATACTTGTCACACGATACTTGTCACACGATACTTGTCACACGATACCTGTCACACGATACCTGTCACACGATACCTGTCACACGATACCTGTCACACGATACCTGGCACACGATACCTGTCACACGATACTTGTCACACGATACTTGTCACACGATACCTGGCACACGATACCTGTCACACGATACCTGGCACACGATACCTGTCACACGATACCTGTCACACGATACCTGGCACACGATACCTGTCACACGATACCTGTCACACGATACCTGTCACACGATACTTGTCACACGATACTTGTCACACGATACCTGGCACACGATACCTGTCACACGATACCTGGCACACGATACCTGTCACACGATACTTGTCACACATTCCTTTTTTATAATAATCATAATAAGATGATTATTATAAGTAATATTAATATTAACAAAATAGATAGTTAAATTTAGTTGAAATTAATGTTTGTTAGATATTAACAATGTTTGTTAGATATTAACAATGTTTGTTAGTTATTAACAATGGTTGTTAGATATTAACAATGGTTGTTAGATATTAACAATGGTTGTTAGATATTAACAATGGTTGCTAGATATTAACAATGGTTGTTAGATATTAACAATGGTTGCTAGATATTAACAATGGTTGTTAGATATTAACAATGGTTGTTAGATATTAACAATGGTTGTTAGATATTAACAATGGTTGCTAGATATTAACAATGGTTGTTAGATATTAACAATGGTTGCTAGATATTAACAATGGTTGTTAGATATTAACAATGGTTGCTAGATATTAACAATGGTTGTTGGATATTAACAATATTCTCAGTAGCATTAAAAGGCATTTCTGATTCCTTAGAAAAAATGGCCGTGGGGAGTCTGAGGCTTAATATCCGGCTGTAAAAAATGTTGGATGAGAAAGAGGAAGATGATATAAAGAAGGAAAAAGGAAAGGAGGAAGAAGGGGAGGAGAGAAAGATAGAAAAGGGAGATAGAGGAGGAGGAAGAGGAAGAGGAAGAAGAGGAGGAAGAGGAGGAAGAGAAAGAGTAAGAGGAGGAGCAGGAGGAGGAGGAAGAGGAGGAAGAAGTCGAGGAGGAGGATATAGAAAAGATTTATGTAGGAAATGAAAAGCAGGAAGAAGAGGAAGGGGAAGAAGAGGAAGGGAAAGAAGATAAAGGGGAAGAAGGGGAAGAAGAGGAAGGGGAAGAAGAGGAAGGGGAGGAACAGGAAGGGGAAGAAGATGGAGAGAAGGAGAATTAAGATAAAAATGAGGGAGAGAAGAATGAAAAGGAAAAATACAGAAAAAAAGAGATGGACGAGAAACGAGAATTATAAGGAAGAAGAAAATAAGGAAAAAGAGGATAAAGAAGAGAAGGAAGAAGGGAAGAAGGAAGTGAGAAAACGTGTAAGAGGAGATGAAAGTGTGTAATAAAAAAGATAATAAAGATATGAGACAGGGGAGAAAGTGAAAATATAACGAATCAAAATGAGAGACGCGAGAAGGAAGGAAGGGAGGGAGGGAGGGAGGGAGGGAGGGAGGGAGAGAATAGGGAAGATAGGAAGGGATGGGGAGAGAGAGAGAGAGGGAGGGAGAGGGAGTATAAACCAGAAAATAGGGAGTAGAAGGGAGAGAGGGGCAAGACATCAGACTGCCTCACCTTGACTGACACTCTCCATCACCACTTCTGGTTGACACACACCATCAACACTTCTGGTTGACACACTCCATCAACACTTCTGGTTGACACACTCCATCAACACTTCTGGTTGACACTCTCCATCACCACTTCTGGTTGACACACTCCATCAACACTTCTGGTTGACACACTCCATCAACACTTCTGGTTGACACACTCCATCAACACTTCTGGTTGACACACTCCATCACCACTTCTGGTTGACACACACCATCACCACTTCTGGTTGACACACTCCATCAACACTTCTGGTTGACACACTCCATCAACACTTCTGGTTGACACACTCCATCAACACTTCTGGTTGACACACTCCATCAACACTTCTGGTTGACACTCTCCATCACCACTTCTGGTTGACACACTCCATCAACACTTCTGGTTGACACACTCCATCAACACTTCTGGTTGACACACACCATCACCACTTCTGGTTGACACACTCCATCACCACTTCTGGTTGACACACTCCATCAACACTTCTGGTTGACACACACCATCACCACTTCTGGTTGACACACTCCATCACCACTTCTGGTTGACACACTCCATCACCACTTCTGGTTGACACACTCCATCAACACTTCTGGTTGACACACTCCATCAACACTTCTGGTTGACACACTCCATCACCACTTCTGGTTGACACACTCCATCACCACTTCTGGTTGACACACTCCATCAACACTTCTGGTTGACACACTCCATCAACACTTCTGGTTGACACACTCCATCAACACTTCTGGTTGACACACTCCATCAACACTTCTGGTTGACACACTCCATCAACACTTCTGGGTGACACTCTCCATCAACACTTCTGACTGACACTCTCCATCAACACTTCTGACTGACACTCTCCATCAACACTTCTGACTGACACACTCCATCAACACTTCTGGGTGACACACTCCATCACCACTTCTGACTGACACTCTCCATCACCACTTCTGACTGACACTCTCCATCAACACTTCTGACTGACACACTCCATCACCACTTCTGGTTGACACACTCCATCACCACTTCTGACTGACACTCTCCATCAACACTTCTGGCTGACACACTCCATCAACACTTCTGGCTGACACACTCCATCAACACTTCTGGCTGACACACTCCATCAACACTTCTGGTTGACACACTCCATCACCACTTCTGGTTGACACGCTCAATCACCACTTCTGGTTGACACACTCCATCACCACTTCTTGCTGACACACTCCATCACCACTTCTGGTTGACACACTCCATCAACACTTCTGGTTGACACACTCCATCAACACTTCTGGTTGACACACACCATCACCACTTCTGGCTGACACACTCCATCACCACTTCTGATTGACACACACCATCACCACTTCTGGTTGACACACACCATCACCACTTCTGGCTGACACACTCCGTCACCACTTCTGGCTGACACACTCCATCACCACTTCTGTTTGACACACACCATCACCACTTCTGGCTGACACACTCCATCACCACTTCTGATTGACACACACCATCACCACTTCTGGTTGACACACACCATCACCGCTTCTGGCTGACACACTCCATCACCACTTCTGGCTGACACACTCAATCACCACTTCTGTTTGACACACACCATCACCACTTCTGGCTGACACACACCATCACCACTTCTGGCTGACACACTCCATCACCACTTCTGGTTGACACACTCCATCACCACTTCTTGCTGACACACTCCATCACCACTTCTGGTTGACACACACCATCACCACTTCTGGTTGACACATTCCATCAACACTTCTGGTTGAGACACTCCATCAACACTTCTGGTTGACACACACCATCACCACTTCTGGCTGACACACTCCATCACCACTTCTGGCTGACACACTCCATCACCACTTCTGTTTGACACACACCATCACCACTTCTGGCTGACACACACCATCACCACTTCTGGCTGACACACACCATCACCACTTCTGGTTGACACACACCATCACCACTTCTGGCTGACACACACACTATCGCCACTTCTGGTTGACACACTCCAACAAAACTTCTGGTTGACACACACCATCACCACTTCTGGCTGACACACTCGATCACCACTTCTGATTGACACACACCATCACCACTTCAGGTTGACACACACACTATCGCCACTTCTGGTTGACACACTCCAACAACACTTCTGATTGACACACTCCATCACCACTTCTGGCTGACACACTCCATCACAACTTCTGATTGACACACACCATCACCACTTCTGGTTGACACACACCATCACCACTTCTGACTGACACACTCCATCACCACTTCTGGTTGACACACACCATCACCACTTCTGGTTGACACACACCATCACCACTTCTGGTTGATACACACCATCACCACTTCTGGCTGACACACACCATCACCACTTCTGGTTGACACACACCATCACCACTTCTGGTTGATACACACCATCACCACTTCTGGCTGACACACACCATCACCACTTCTGGTTGACACACTCCATTACCACTTCTGGTTGACACACACCATCATCACTTCTGGTTGATACACTCCATCACCACTTCTGGTTGACACACTCCATCACCACTTCTGTTTGACACACACCATCACCACTTCTGGTTGACACACTCCATCACCACTTCTGGCTGACACACTCCATCACCATTTCTGGTTGACACACACCATCACCACTTCTGGCTGACACACTCCATCACCACTTCTGGTTGACACACTCCATTACCACTTCTGGTTGACACACTCCATCACCACTTCTGGTTGACACACACCATCACCACTTCTGGTTGACGCACACACCATCACCACTTCTGGCTGACATACTCCATCACCACTTCTGGTTGACACACACCATCAACACTTCTGGTTGACACACACCATCACCACTTCTGGTTGACACACTCCATCACCACTTCTGACTGACACTCTCCATCAACACTTCTGGCTGACACACTCCATCAACACTTCTGGCTGACACACTCCATCAACACTTCTGGCTGACACACTCCATCAACACTTCTAGCTGACTCATCACTCTCCCTCTAGCTGGCTTGCAATTCCACCTAGATAGACAAGAATAAAATATGTAAAGTAAATGGACACAAGTGCAACTAATGTGACATTTTATTGTGGCAACGTTTCGCTCTCCAGGAGCTTTATGAAGCCATTACAAACAAAACATGGACACAGAGGGTATATAAAGGCTCAGAGTGAGGTGCAATACTAGTAGTAGTAGTAGTAGTAGTAGTAGTAGTAGTAGTAGTGACAAAAGTTGTAGTAGTAATACAATATGGTAGAGCAATTAATTCGTACACGAGTAGAAGGATATAAAAGCTATTACTTGGGTAACATAAAAATAGGTTGGACAAATATAGACTGGAAAGAGGTAGCCTGTTTCAGTGTTCACTCTCTGTAATGTGCTTTGTGTAGTATAACAGGAGAGACTATGTGATGGCAGAGTTTACTGTTTTCAGGAGGATTCTTGCTAGGACTTCAGAGATGGTGAAGTCGATGGAAGGAAATGGGACGCGAATCCCTGATAAACAACTTATCGTCACGCACCTTAACCGACTACGAGAAACAAGCACTGAGTCTGGGACTCAAATTTACCACCAACATACGCAAACCTAACTATCAACTCAATCTAGTTACCAGGAACCATAGGCACAGTGACAGCAACTTCCAGAAGGGTTGTATACAGGGCCTTCTCACTGCAGCTTTATGTGAACCTTCTTCTTCTAATCTTCCTAGACGATACATCACTGCCCTTAAGAACCTCGCCAACGACCCCAACATTATCACCACCACCGCCGACAAAGGAGGTGGAGTCGTCATACTCAACACCAGTGACTACAACACTAAAATGATGGACCTTTTGAATGATCAATCTACATACGAACCCATCAGCACTCAACAGTGGGAGACGCTCACCAAAGATTTTCTATACAAAACCAGACAAATACTCAGACGCACTAGAGAAGGGAAGAAACTTCTGTACTTGTTACCAAGCAACCCTAAACCAGCACACATGTATGGTTTACCCAAGACCCATAAACACAATATTCCTCTCAGACCAATCACGTCAGGAATAGGCAGTGCTCCACACAAACTAGCCGGAGTTCTTGCCAAACATCTTTCTTGCCTTCTGGGAACCATCAGCCCCGCTCATCTTAAACACTCAGGCGACCTTCTCAACCGCATCCGAAACCTCTCCATCCGTAACAAGAAACTAAGCAGTTTGGATGTGACTTTCCTCTTCACAAAAGTACCTACCAAAAAAGTCATCGAGGTTCTACGGCGTAAAGTCAATCAGGACCTTAATCTTCCTCTACCTCCCGGAGATTTTGTTGACTTGATTGAACTGTGTTAATTTCAACTGTTTTTCTTTCAATAACAAGCTCTACAAACAAACCTACGGCATGGGAATGGGGTCCCCCATCAGTGCCGTCCTAGCCAACTTATACATGGAACACCTAGAGTCCGAACACTTCGCCAACATCATCCCTTCAAGCGTCACTTGGTTACGTTACGTGGACGACGTCCTCGTAATAACTCCCAAACGTTTTGATGTACGGGATCTTCAGGCAAGGCTCAACGCAGTTGAACCGGCGATCCAGTTTACACTAGAAGAAGAGTCCAATGACAAGCTACCTTTCCTCGACGTCCTCATTCACAAAGTAGACAACAACCTAAGATTTCAAGTTTATCGGAAACCCACCAATAAAAATGATCTCACACACTTCTATTCCAGTCAAGTTACCAAGACTAAAAGAGGCATCATCATCATCGGGTTTTTCCTAAGAGCATACCGAATTTGTAGTCCTGAGTTTCTTGACGAGGAATGTACATACATTCACCAAACATTCACTGAGTTACATTTTCCTTCTTTTTTCATCAAAGACTGCAAGAAAAGAGCTCTTCAGATCATTAATTCTCCACGCACCAACACCACTCCCAACAAAGTTATAATTCTTCCCAACAGCCAGGTTGCACTGAACGTTTCAAAAGTACTTTCACAAGCTAACACCAGAGTCGCCATCGCTTCTAGCACTTCTGTAAAGGATCTAACCAGGACAAAATCCAAGCACCACGAACCAGTCAATGCAGGAGTTTACAGTATACCCTGTGGAGGCTGTGACAAGATTTACGTAGGTGAAACAGCAAGAAACCTCGACACCCGCCTCAATGAACACATTTACGCATGTAGGAACGATAACTTGAACAGCGCCTGTGTACAACACCGTAATTCCACCAGTCATCTCATGAAATTCAGGGACGCCCAATTAGTGATCAAAGAAACTAATTTCCGCAGACGCAAGTGCCTCGAATCAGCACTGATCGCTGTTTCGAATACAATTAAACAAAACAACGGCAGCTTCACCATCTCTGAAGTCTTAGCAAGAATCCTCCTGAAAACAGTATATCCTGCCATCACATAGTCTCTCTTGCTATACTTACACAAAGCACATTACAGAGAGTGAACACTGAAACAAGCTGCCTCTTTCCAGTCTATATTTGTCCAACCTATTTTTATGTTACCCAAGTAATAGCTTTTATATCCTTTTACTCATGTACGAATTAATTGCTCTACCATATTGTCTTACTACTACAACTTTTGTCACTACTACTACTACTACTACCACTAATGAACATCTAAATGGTACCTCACTAGTATTCACCTCACTCTGAGCCTTTATATACCCTCTGTGTCCATGTATTGTTTGTAATGGCTTGATAAAGCTCCTGGAGAGCGAAACGTTGCCACAATAAAATGTCACATTAGTTGCACTTGTGTCCTTTTACTTTACATATTGTCGCTAATTCTACCAACTTTATTACAAGAATAAAATAGAAGAAGAGCAAAAGGCTCTCTTCTCACCTTTAACATTCTCCAGCCACTCTGCTGGATAGATCAAGTGTATAAAGGTGTCTCCCTGACGCCCTATATACCCCTGTTCAATAAGGAAGCCCTAGATACATAGTGTAAATTACCTAGGATAATCCATAAATAAGGCAGACTTGTCCTGTTTCCTGGTAGACGAGAGGTAAAAGAAGGGAAGGAGTAGTAGGAGGGGGAATGGACGGGTAGCATATATATATATATATATATATATATATATATATATATATATATATATATATATATATATATATATATATATATATATATATATATATATATATATATATGCAATAATTTCGCAAAAATCATTCTGAGCCTAACGAAAAAAAAAATTCATTGTGTTTGTTTATTATTAAATTATTGTAAATTTATCAAAAATATATTTAGTTGGATTAGGCTAAATTAAATTGCGCTTTTTATAATAAGGTTAAGAAAGTTTTCTAAGATTCTTCTGGTACAAAATTATTAATTTTTACATTAACATAATGAAAAAAAAATATTTTTAAATGTATAAGAGAAAATTTTTAGATATGGCTTTATTTTAAATGATTTCTTGTTAACTGACCAGTTTTACATATTCGGAACGACATTTTATATATATAAAGGGAGGGAGGGATGGAAGGGAAGAGGGAAGGCTGGAGGGAGATAAGAAGGGAGGGAGTGGAAGTGGAGAGCATCACAGGGGAAGAAGTAAGGGGTCCTAAGTGTCATTAGTGTAGGCGACCCCTCGCACTGTGAAGGAGGGAGAGATGACGGAAGAGAGAGGGAGATAGATAGATAGACACAGATAGATAGATAGATAGATAGATAGATAGATAGAGAGAGAGAGAGAGAGAGAGAGAGAGAGAGAGAGAGAGAGAGTCCTGGGCTGCGTCATTGTATATCCACTAGGAAAGGCATCAGTATTTAACTCATCGCTCAACCTTCACAACTGAAGCAGATTTCAATGGCGCCCATGAATTTAGCGCTCCTCCCTCCCCCCGAACCCACTAATAATAACCAGTACCCCCCTCACAGTGTTGATCTCCACCTACCTATACACTACAAATACGTCCCAGCCATCATGTTTCAGCCTGGGTTGATACCAGGAATCCTTCACTCTACATCACTCTTGTGTCCACTGAACACCCGCCGGATAATTGCTTCCCGGTTCACTGCTTCCTGATGCTATTATTCTCGCAACAATGTACAAAAAGGGACGAATGGAATGTTGTCGAAAGCTGTGCAAAGTATTTATATTAATTACGTCAGAGGAAAACGCGCGAACTATGAAGTTCATGATGACTCTGGTGCCAGAACTTTTCTGGCAGCGGAATGAGAAATGCTTGGCGGTGTTCTCAGCGTTCTGGCGAAGTCTCCTGTGTCAGGCTGAGAAATCTCATTGATGTTGACAGTCTAGACTCTAGAGTATGTTGCGTGGGTATGCTGAGCGAGGAGACTGTCGTCTCTAGGGTATGATGCGTGCACAGACTGTCGTCTCTAGGGTATGCTGCGTGTGCAGACTGTCGTCTCTAGGGTATGATGCGTGCGCAGACTGTCGTCTCTAGGATATGCTTCTTCATTTACCATGCAATATAAAGAGATCGTAGTCTTTATTGTGTTGCATTTCCTTATGCAAAGTCTCAGCTGCGAGTATGTCACTGCGATAGTAACAACACTACCCTGAGTGCGGTGGTGGTGGCTCCACATGGCTCCGCATGGCTCTGTGTAGCTCAGCATGGCTCCGTGTGGCTCAGCATGGCTCCGTTGGCTCAGCATGGCTCCGTAGTTTTCGTAGACTATCATAGGACATCTTTGGACCAGAAGCACAGACTGGGCCACTGAACATATAAAGTAAATCCGTCCAGTGGTAGGAACTAATCTATAAGTAACAGTACCCTGTGAGTCAGGAAACGGGAATATAAGGTGTACCGTGTACAGTGGAAAGAGAAGCAGAGCCATACACACACGAGGGGAATCTGTAGGCCTGAACACTGCTATGTGTATATAAACACATTGTATCAAGTATTGTGAGAGGAAGGAAAGTCTTTGATAACGAAGTGTGAGACACAGTAGTATAATATATAACACAGCGTTACCATAGTGTATAGCTAAGGAAACCATAGTAAATGGTGTGGTGGTAAAGAACATAAGAACATAAGAAAGGAGGAACACTGCAGCAGGCCTGTTGGCCCATACTAGGCAGGTCCTTTACAATTCATCCCACTAACAAAACATTTGCCCAACCCAATTTCATTCATGTTGATTCGCCGGTACTTCCGGCCCGGGTCTTCTCCAGATGGTGACCCAGCAGTGGCCCCCCGGGTGGGGGGTGACGATCATCTTCTTTCTTCTTTCTTGGCCCTCCGGTTGGAGGGTGTCGTTGTCTTCTATCTTGCGTTGACTTCCACGAAGAGAAGCGCAGTCGGGCAGAGGTAGCAGTTACAGGGTCGATTGGAGCCACACCCCAGCTTTAGCGGACAGCAAAGTGCTGGGGAAACTTATCTTCATGGTGAATGGTCATGGATAGTCGTGCTAGAGGAGGGTACCGTCTTCAAGGTCCCCATTCTGAAACATCCTGAATTTCCTCTTTGAGGTGTACTTGACTTCCACAAGGTGTTGGGTGTTGGCAGTGAGTAGTCTGGTCATGTCTGCAGTGGTGTATGTAACAGTTTGGTCGTAGGTATACTTGACTGTTCAGTCCTGGAGGTGCTGATGGATTTCTGAAGACAGTATTCTGTTCTTACACTGCTTGGTTGTGTAGAAGTATACACCCTTCAGGCATCGGACTTGTTGTGGTGCAGCAGTGTCAGTGGCAGTGGCACCGTGAGGTGCATCCGCAGTTTCTTGTGTTTTTGCTTTCTTGGCTGGTGGCTGAACTGGTGAAGGCGAGATTTCCGACTGGTCAGTTGCTCTGGCAGTGGATGCAATTTTCAATGTTACCCATGAAATAAGCTCTGATGTGCAAGTCCCACTCAAATCCAACCCCTCTCACTCATGTATTTATCCAACCTAAATTTGAAACTACCCAAAGTCCTAGCCTCAATAACCCAACTAGGTAGACTGTTCCACTCATCAACTACCCTATTTCCAAACCAATACTTTCCTATGTCCTTTCTAAATCTAAACTTTTCTAATTTAAATCCATTACTGCGGGTTCTCACGTGGAGAGACATCCTCAAGACCTTATTAATATCCCCTTTATTAATACCTATCTTCCACTTATACACTTCGATCATGTCTCCCCTCATTCTTCGTCTAACAAGTGAATGTAATTTAAGAGTCTTCAATCTTTCTTCATAAGGAAGGTTTCTAATGCTATGTATTAATTTAGTCATTCTACGCTGAATGTTTTCTAACGAATTTATGTCCATTCTGTAATATGGAGACCAGAATTGAGCTGCATAATCTAGGTGAGGCCTTACTAATGATGTATAAAGCTGCAGTATGACCTCTGGACTTCTGTTGCTTACACTTCTTGATATAAATCCCAGTAATCTATTTGCCTTATTACGTACGCTTAGGCACTGCTGTCTTGGTTTAAGGTTGCTGCTCACCATAACCCCCAAGTCCTTTTCGCAATCTGTATGGCTAAGTTCTACATCATTTAACTTATAAGTGCTAGGGTTATAGACACTCCCGAGCTTCAGAACCTTGCATTTATCTACATTGAACTGCATCTGCCACTTTTCTGACCATGAATAGAGTTTGTTTAAATCCTCCTGAAGTTCACTAACATCTAAGTTTGAATCAATTATTCTACCTATCTTTGTGTCATCGGCGAATTTGCTCATATCACTAGTAAGGAACTTATATATATAAAGTGGGAAGAAGGGGGTAGGGAACATGGAGAGGGGGAAAATAAAGGTATGAGCCAAGGAGCGGAAATAAGGGTGGAGACGGTCATTCAGCATCAGCGAGGTACAATACTCAGCTCTCCAAGGCACTGTCCTGGCACCTCTGCTGTTTCTCATCCTCATAACAGACATAGATGAAAACATCCGTCGGTTTTGTATCATCATTTGCAGATGACACTAAAATATGTATGAAAGTCACTACGGTAGAGGACACTGGAACATTACAGGAAGACAAAAGCAGGGTTTTTCCAGTGGGCAGTGGAGAATAACATGATGTTCAATGGTGTTAAGTTCCAGCTGCTTAGGTATGGAAAGAATGAAGAACTCAAAAGGAACACTATATACAAAACTCAATAGGGTCACTAAACAGAACGAAAGGAACACGGGAATAATTATATCAGTTGACATTTCTTTTAAAGAACACAATAAGACAAAGGTCACGACAGGTTGACATGGTGGGTAATGAGACCCTTCAAGACAAAGGGAATAATGCCAGTAGTGACACTTTTCAAATCGCTAGTGCTCCCTTGTTTGGAATATTGTTCAGTGTTGACGGCCCCGTTCAGGGCAGGAGAAATATCAAAGCTGTAACAAATACAGAGATCATTTACGGCCCGCACAGAGCCGGTAAAGTATTTAAATTACTGGGAACGCCTTAAAATCTTTAATATGTTCTCAATGGAGCAAAGGAGACAGAGATACTTGATAATATATACCTGGAAAATGCTCGAAGGTCTGGTCCTAGATCTACACACTGCCATAACAGCATACTGAAGCGAGGAGGAGGTGCAAAATAAACCCAGTGAGGAGCAGGGTTGCGGTGGGCACAATAAGAGAAAACTATATCAACATTCGTAGCACCAGATTATTCAACATCTGACCAGAAGATATCAGAAACACTGCTAGAACAAGTATAGAAGTCTTCAAGAGGAAACCAGATAAATATTTTCACTAAGTGCGAGACCAACGAGGCTGTGAGGGATATGTGGAGCTGCAGGCCACCAGCAACAACAGCCTGGTTGACCAGGCTAGCACCAGACGAACCTGTCACATGGCCGGGCTCCGGGAGTAGAAAGACTTTCGAAACTCATAAAAAAGTGTAACACTGCTTCTGAGCAACACTGCCTCTGTGTTAGCAACAGCAACACTGCCTCTGTGTTAGCAACAGCAACACTGCCTCTGTGTTAGCAACAGCAACACTGCCTCTGTGTTAGCAACAGCAACACTGTCTCTGTGTTAGCAACAGCAACACTGCCTCTGTGTTAGCAACAGCAACACTGCCTCTGTGTTAGCAACAGCAACACTGCCTCTGTGTTAGCAACAGCAACACTGCCTCTGTGCTAGCAACAGCAACACTGTCTCTGTGCTAGCAACAACACTTCCTCTGTGCTAGCAACAACAACGGCACTGTCTTTGTGCTAGCAACAGCAACACTGCCTCTGTGCTAGCAACAACAACGGCACTGTCTCTGTGCTAGCAACAACAACACTTCCACTGTGCTAGCAACAACAACACTGCCTCTGTGCTAGCAACAACAACGGCACTGTCTCTGTGCTAGCAACAACAACGGCACTGCCTCTGTGCTAGCAACAACAACACTGCCTCTGCGCTAGCAACAACAACAACACTGTCTCTGTGCTAGCAACAACAACGGCACTGCCTCTGTGCTAGCAACAACAACGGCACTGTCTATGTGCTAGCAACAACAACACTGCCTCTGTGCTAGCAACAACAACGGCACTGTCTCTGTGCTAGCAACAACAACGGCACTGTCTCTGTGCTAGCAACAACAACGGCACTGTCTCTGTGCTAGCAACAACAACGGCACTGTCTCTGTGCTAGCAACAACAACGGCACTGTCTCTGTGCTAGCAACAACAACACTGCCTCTGTGCTAGCAACACCAACGGCACTTTCTCTGTGCTAGCAACAACAACGGCACTGTCTCTGTGCTAGCAACAACAACGGCACTGTCTCTGTGCTAGCAACAACAACGACACTGTCTCTGTGCTAGCAACAACAAAAGCACTGTCTCTGTGCTAGCACTGTCTCTGTGCTAGCAACAACAACGGCACTGTCTCTGTGCTACTCTGTGCTAGCAACAACAACGGCACTGTCTCTGTGCTAGCAACAACAACGGCACTGTCTTTGTGCTAGCAACAACAACGGCACTGTCTCTTTGCTAGGCTAGCAACAGCAACACTGCCTCTGCGCTAGCAACAACAACGGCACTGTCTCTGTGCTAGCAACAACAACGGCACTGTCTCTTTGCTAGCAACAGCAACACTGCCTCTGTGCTAGCAACAACAACACTGCCTCTGCGCTAGCAACAACAACAACACTGTCTCTGTGCTAGCAACAACAACGGCACTGCCTCTGTGCTAGCAACAACAACGGCACTGTCTCTGTTCTAGCAACAACAACACTGCCTCTGTGCTAGCAACAACAACGGCACTGTCTCTGTGCTAGCAACAACAACGGCACTGTCTCTGTGCTAGCAACAACAACGACACTGTCTCTGTGCTAGCAACAACAACGGCACTGTCTCTGTGCTAGCAACAACAACACTGCCTCTGTGCTAGCAACACCAACGGCACTTTCTCTGTGCTAGCAACAACAACGGCACTGTCTCTGTGCTAGCAACAACAACGGCACTTTCTCTGTGCTAGCAACAACAACGGCACTGTCTCTGTGCTAGCAACAACAACGACACTGTCTCTGTGCTAGCAACAACAAAAGCACTGTCTCTGTGCTAGCAACAACAACGGCACTGTCTCTGTGCTAGCAACAACAACGGCACTGTCTCTGTGCTAGCAACAACAACGGCACTACCTCTGTGCTAGCAACAACAACGGCACTGCCTCTGTGCTAGCAACAACAACGGTACTGTCTCTGTGCTAGCAACAACAACGGCACTGTCTCTGTGCTAGCAACAGCAACACTGCCTCTGTGCTAGCAACAACAACGGCACTGTCTCTGTGCTAGCAACAACAACGGCACTGTCTCTGTGCTAGCAACAACAACGGCACTACCTCTGTGCTAGCAACAACAACGGCACTGTCTCTGTGCTAGCAACAGCAACACTGCCTCTGCGCTAGCAACAACAACGGCACTGTCTCTGTGCTAGCAACAACAACGGCACTGTCTCTGTGCTAGCAACAGCAACACTGCCTCTGCGCTAGCAACAACAACGGCACTGTCTCTGTGCTAGCAACAACAACGGCACTGTCTCTTTGCTAGCAACAGCAACACTGCCTCTGCGCTAGCAACAACAGCGGCACTGTCTCTGCGCTAGCAACAACAACACTGCCTCTGCACTATCAACAACAATGCGCTAACACCGCCCCTTAAGGTCCTTGTATATCACTATTACCACAAACAAAACATTCTTCACTCGGTGTAAACACATCATCAGTCCCTCGTCTTCTCTTACAACGAAAATCTTACCCCAACGTGTAAATGCATTATAGAAAGCAATTTCCCCTTAATTTTTTAGAACAAAGCAATTCGAAACTTTTCCGCTCTGGAACCGAACAAGGAAAGAAAGTTCCTTTACTGCCCAGCGAGGGGAAATATTAACCCAGTTGGCTGGATATATTGGACAATAGAGGGGAAATAATTCACTTCTCGGCCACAAACTGCTTATTAAAACCTAACTTAACATCTCAGACAAAATGTAATTAGTTTGCTTGGGATTAAGCAAATCTTTTTTCAGATAAGGGAACGGGGTATGTTGGAGGAGGGACAGGGAACGGGGTGTGATGGAGGTGGGACAGGGAACGGGGTGTGATGGAGGTGGGACAGGGAACGGGGTGTGATGGAGGAGAGACAGGGAACGGGGCATGATGGAGGTGGGATAGGGAACGGGGAGTGATGGAGGTGGGATAGGGAACGGGGTGTGATGGAGGTGGGATAGGGAACGGGGTGTGATGGAGGTGGGATAGGGAATGGGGTGTGATGGAGGTGGGACAGGGAACGGGGCGTGATGAAGGAGAGACAGGGAACGGGGTGTGATGGAGGAGGGACAGGGAACGGGGCATGATGGAGGTGGGATAGGGAACGGGGCGTGATGGAGGAGGGACATTGAACGGGGCATAATGAAGCAGGGTTTGGGAACGGTGCATGGAGAAACAAGCAACGGGGAGGATCCTTTAAAGGGAGGAAACTCAGCCTTGCCGGAAAGAAAAACGGATAACGGGGAACCGGGACACCTCGAGGAGGTTTTCGGTCCCCACGGCCAGGTCCTGGACTGTGGTTCAACACACGAACCACATCCTATCTGATCAGGAACTAAGATGAGGAACTTATCAAGTTCCCACTTGAAGACAACCAGGGATATGTTGGTAATCCCCCTTATATATATGAAGGATGGAGCTGACGAGTCCTTAGCCTCTCAGTGTACTCAAGACGCAGCTTCTTTTCATCGGAGCTTTTTTGCACCATCTGCAGAAACTCTTGCTTTCGTTGGCAGTGACATCAGAGAGCAGATTCGTGACCAGTATCTGTAGGATTTCCCGGATGTAAATTATGATGCATCTTCCTCGTCTGCGTAAAAAAGAGTACGGGTCGAGGGACTTCAAATGTTCCCGGTAATTTAGGTTCTTGACTAAATTTATACATGAAGTAAAGGTTCTCTGAACATTCTATAGGTATGTAAAGGGAGCTGTTAGCATACAACAGTATTCCACTCCCGTTTTTATTATCCATCCTGCGATAACAGCCTCGTTGTGATCCTTGAAAATAAGATCCTCTGACATTATCATTCCAAAGTCACGTTAGTTTTCCGCTCTACTGAGTGGGACTCAGCTACCTACTCAGTTCTAGTTATTTCCTCATTCTTTTACCACATGGAAGAGCTGATGTGTCCTCATTGAACTTCATACTGTTTTCTGCGGCGCACTTGACGCCTTGGTTTATATCTGCTTGGAGATTTGCTGTGTCGTCAGTGAATGTTACTCTCATACAAAGTTCTGCAAAATGTGATGCAGTACTAAGATTGGTCTCTGTGTCGTATATGACAACGAGGAAAAAGAAGTGGGCGATTACTGTGCCTTGGGAACAGTGCTGTTCACTGTAGCAGTGTCTGACTGTTTAAAATAATGTCAACTAATCCTGTATCAATTGTTCGAAGAACTTTGTAGAAATAATGATTATTATTCTTGTTATAATTATTATATTATTATTATTATTATTATTATTATTATTATTATTATTATTATTAAATTCCTTCTCTTACAAGGTGGTTTGTAGCATTTTTCCCGAACCTGTTAACGGTATGTACTCACCTAGTTGTGGTTGCAGGGTTTGAGTCACAGACTCGACCCCTTTATATGTGTGTGTACTCACCTAATTGTACTCACCTAGTTGTACTAACCTAATTGTGGTTGCAGGGGTCGAGACTCAGCTCCTGGCCCCGCCTCTTCACCGAGTGCTACTAGGTCCTCTCTCTCCCTGCTCCATGAGCTTTATCATACCTCATCTTAGAGCTGTGCATGGTTCCTGCCTCCACTACCTCACTTGCTAGGCTATTCCACTTCCTGACTATGACTGAAGAAATACTTTCTAACATCCCTTTGACTCATCTGGGTCTTCAACTTCCAATTGTGTCCCCTTGTTTCTGTGTCCCATCTCTGGAACATCCTGTCTCTGTCCACCTTGTTTATCCCACGCAGTATTTTGTATGTCGTTATCATATCTCCCCTAACTCTCCTGTCCTCCAGTGTCGTCAGGCCGATTTCCCTTAACCTTTCTTAATAGGACATTCCCCTTAGCTCTGGAACTAACCTTGTCGCAAACCTTTGCACCTTCTTTTATTTCTCGACGTGCTTGATCAAGTGTGGGTTCCAAACAGGTGCTGCATACTCCAGTATGGGCCTGACGTACAGGGTTTACAGTGTCTTCAACGATTCCTTACTAAGGTATCGGAACGCTATTCTCAGGTTTGCCAGGCGCCCATATGCTGCAGCAGTTATCTGGTTGTGTGCTTCCGGAGACGTGCTCGGTGTTATACTCACCCCAAGATCTTTCTCCTTGAACGAGGTTTGCAGTCTTTAGCCACCTAGCCTATACTCCGTCTGCGGTCTTCTGTGCCCTTCCCCGATCTTCATGACTTTGCATTTGGCGGGGTTAAATTCGAGAAGCCAGTTGCTGGACCAGGTATCCAGTCTGTCCAGGTGTCTTTGAAGTCCTGCCTGGTCCTCATCTGATTTAATTCTACTCATTAACGTCACATCATCTGCGAACAGGGACACTTCTGAGTCTAACCCTTCCATCATGTCATTCACATATACTAAAAATAGCACTGGTCCTAGGACTGACCCCTATGGGACCCCGCTCGTCACAGGTGCCCACTGTGATACATCATCACGTACCATGACTCGTTGTTGCCCCCCTGTCAGGTATTCTCTGATTCATTGCAGTGCCCTTCCTGTTATACGCGCCTGATCCTCTAGCTTCTGCACTAACCTCTTGTGAGGAACTGTGTCAAAGGCCTTCTTGCAGTCCGAGAAGATGCAATCAACCCACCCCTCTCTCTCGTGTCTTACTTCTGTTACTTTATCATAAAGCTCCAGAAGGTTTGTGACACAGGATTTGCCTTCCATAAATCGGTGCTGGTTGGCGTTTATACTCTTGTTTCGTTCCATGACTTTGCATACTATACACGTCAGTGACACAGGTCTATAGTTTAGTGCCTCTTTTCTGTCTCCTTTTTTCAAAATGGGAACTACATTTGCCGTCTTCTATACCTCAGGTAGTTGCCCAGTTTCAAGGGATGTGTTGAAGATTGTGGTTAGTGGCACACACAGTGTGTGCGAGTGTGTGTGTGTGTACTCACCTATTTGTACTCACCTATTTGTGATTGAAGGGGTCGATTCATAGCTCCTGGCCCCGCCTCTTCGCTGATTGCTACTAGGTCCTCTCTCTCCCTGCCCCATGAGCTTTATCATACCTCGCCTTAAAACTATGTATGGTTCCCGCCTCCACTACGTCACTTTCTAGGCTATTCCACGGCCTGACTACTCTATGATTGAAGAAATACTTACTAACATCCCTTTGATTCATCTGAGTCTTCAACTTCCAATTGTGACCTCTTGTGTCTGTGTCCCTTCTCTGGAACATCCCGTCTTTGTCCACCTTGTCTATTCCGCGCAGTATTTTATATGTCGTTATCATGTCTCCCCTGATCCTCCTGTCCTCCAGTGTCGTCAGGCCGATTTCCCTCAACCTTTCTTCGTAGGACAATCCCGTAGCTCTGGGACTAGTCTTGTTGCAAACCTTTGCACTTTCTCTAATTTCTTGACGTGCTTGACTAGGTGTGGATTCCAAACTGGTGCTGCATACTCCAGTATGGGCCTGACGTAAATGGTATACAGAGTCTTGAACGAATCCTTACTGAGGTATCGGAACGCTATCCGTAGGTTTGCCAGGCGCCCGTATGCTGCAGCAGTTATCTGACTGATGTGCGCCTCAGGAGATATACTCGGTGTTATACTCACCCCCAGATCTTTTTCCTTGAATGAGGTTTGCAGTCTTTGGCCATCTGAACTATATTGTGTCTGCGGTCTTCTTTGCCCTTCCCCAGTCTTCATGACTTTGCATTTGGCAGGGTTAAACTCAAGGAGCCAGTTGCTGGACCACGCTTCCAGCCTGTCCAGGTCTCTTTGAAGTCCTGCCTGATCCTCATCCGATTTGATTCTTCTCATTAACTTCACATCATCTGCAAACAAGGACACTTCTGAGTCTATCCCTTCCGTTATGTCGTTCACATATACCAAGAACAACACAGGTCCTAGGACTGACCCCTGTGGAACCCCGCTTGTCACAAGCTCCCACTCTGACACCTCGTCATGTACCATGACTCGTTGTTTCCTCCCTGTCAGGTATTCTCTGATCCATTGCAGTGCCTTTTCTGTTATGTGTGCCTGATCCTCTAGCTTTTGCAGTAACCTCTTGTGAGGAACTGTGTCGAAGGCCTTCTTGCAGTCCAAAAAAATGCAGTCGATCCAACACTCTCTCTCTTGTCTTACTTCTGTCACCTTGTCATAAAACTCTAGTAGGTTTGTGACACAGGATTTTCCTACCCTGAAACCGTGCTGGTTGTCAATTATACACTTGTTTCTTTCCAGGTGCTCCACCACTCTCCTCCTGATGATCTTCTCCATGACCTTGCATACTATACACGTTAGTGATACAGGTCTGTAGTTTAGTGCCTCATGTCTGTCTCCCTTTTTAAAAATTGGGACTACATTTGCCATCTTCCATACCTCAGGGAGTTGCCCAGTTTCAAATGATGTGTTGAAGATCTTTGTTAATGGCACACACAATATCTCTGCTCCCTCTTTAAGGACCCACGGAGAGATGTTGTCTGGTCCCACCGCCTTTGAGGTGTCAAGTTCGCATAGCAGCTTCTTCACTTCCTCCTTGGTTATATGTACCTCATCCAGCACTTGCTGGTGTACCCCCCCTGTTCTGATTTCCTGGAGTCCTACTGGTTTCCACTGTAAATACTTCTTTAAATCTCGTGTTGAGCTCCTGACATACCTCTCGATCGTTTCTTGTGAATTCCCCATCACCCTTCCTTAGTTTGATTACCTGGTCCTTGACTGTTGTTTTCCTCCTGTTGTGGCTGTACAACAGCTTTGGGTCAGTCTTGACTTTCGATGTTATGTCATTTTCATATTGTCGCTGAGCCTCCCTTCTTATCTGTGCATATTCGTTTCTGGCTCTTCGGCTAATCTCTTTATTTTCCTGAGTTCTCTGTCTTCTGTACCTTTTCCATTCTCTAGTACACCTAGTTTTTGCCTCCCTACACCTTTGGGTGAACCAAGGACTCGTCCTGTTCTTCCCATTATTTCTGTTTCCCTTGGGAACAAACCTCTCCTCTGCCTCCTTGCATTTTGTTGCCACATAGTCTATCATTTCTTGTAGTGTGTGTGTGTGTGTGTGTGTGTGTGTGATAACGTGCATATGAACTCCTTACCTGCCTTCCGGTGCTAATGAGCTTCAGGTAAATAGCCAGGTAAGAAAGCAGGTGCTCAGGCCTTCCATTCTTCGTTTTCTTAAGTTATGTTGAGTTTATGTCCCTTGAGGCCTGCTGTCTGTCTGTCTCTCTCTCTCTCTCTCTCTCTCTCTCTCTCTCAGGAAGGGCACCTTTGTTGACTCTTGTGTGGGACTGCCAAAGTGTTGACGATGTTGGCTGCGGTATCACTGTCTACCGGCTGTAGCATCACCGCCTGCCGGCTGTAGCATCACCGCCTGCCGGCTACAGCATCACCGCCTGCCGGCTGTGTATCACCAAAGGCAAGAGGTAGTCTAGTCTAGTCCAGATAATTAAGCTAACATGAAAGGTGTTTACCCACGTCATACCGTAATTACTAGGGTAATTACCATGGTAATAAGCCTAGTCTCACACACCAGCCGCTGCTCAGGTAAGCGGTAAGGTAAACTAATATCACGGAGGAGAGTTAAACCCTTACGGGGTCATACAACGCTCTCATTGCAAGGCAATCATGTTTGAGCCAAGGGAGAGGTTGGCTCCAATTCCTTTGATCGAGAGCCTTTCATCACACACACACACATATATATATATATATATATATATATATATATATATATATATATATATATATATATATATATATATATATATATATATATATATATATACTACAGAAAAAATGTACGCACGTGTGAGGTGGTCACACGTATTTTGACTCATATGCACAAATAAGGCAGGAATTTTGGAGAGAGAGAGAGAGAGAGAGAGAGAGAGAGAGAGAGAGAGAGAGAGAGAGAGAGAGAGAGAGAGAGAGTTCAGTGTAAATTTAAATATATAACAATTTATTAACGTGGCGGCCAACAATAATAATAAAATATCGAAGCTTTTAGCAATATCACAGTGATCAAACTGACGTTGCTGGAAAATGTGGAATGTATATCAAAATGTGAAATATATCTACCAAAATGTGGAATATTATATATACATTGTATATATATATATATATATATATATATATATATATATATATATATATATATGTAAATGTAGGAGCGAGAGTTAACGAAAGAGTTAACGTCAGAACAACGAAGTTTGTTAGGGCGTTATCAAGTCATGACTGATAATGTCATATCTTGACGTTACCAAGTCAGTAACTGCTAGGGCTCTACAGAGGGCGAAATGTTGTCCCAGTTAAAGCTTGATCTGCTCCTGTATCTTTTCTTCACTACTGTCGAGAGTAACATGTTTAGATCCAGTCTTCTTGTTCTGCAATAAACTTAAACATCCTTGTACACAATACCAACAATATAAAGAATTAGACACATGTGCAACTCTGGGTATCCTTAATTTGTAGACGTTTCGACATCCAGTGACTTTATCAATACAATACGTTCTTCACATTATGTCCTTGTATTGATAAAGCCACTAAATGGTGAAATATCTACTAGGTAAAGATACCCAGATGTTGTACATGTGTTTAATTCTTCATCCTGAACTTCCTTGTTGACATGACTACCAACACGGGTGGGTGGATCGCCGCAGAGTTTTTCTGCGTGTCTGTGAGGTTAAAAATAGCGGCTGGTTGTGTTCTCTGGAGAAAGGTGACTCTCACGTTTCCAAAACAAAGTCCCCCAAATGTTGGACAAGTGTCTCATATATAAACTTGTTGGTCAGACACAGCAACATCTTGGGATCTTGATGTAGGGATTTCTTCAGAACATGTCTAACCTAGAGACACGACTTGCTCCCACGAGTGGTTTTGCTCACCGGTGACTCCGTCTACCACTACTTCACCTCATCTGTCATCAGTATATAAGCCCCATCTTCGAGAATATGCTGCACTTTTGTCAAGATTGATGGAATGAGCACAACTCCAGGTTGACGGACTGATTACATTAAACTTCTCCTCATTTTCTAACTTTCTCTGCAGTGGACTGAAGAAGTCACTGGCTGGCGAAATATTTCCAGAATGAAGATACCCAAATGTTGCACTTGTCTCTCTAAACCATAACTCACACAGACACCAGCACCACTCACACACTCAGCACCACTCACACACTCAGCACCACTCACCACAGACACCAGCACCACTCACCCAGCACCACTCAACATAGACACCACTCACACAGCACCACTCACACAGCACCACTCACATAGATACCAGCACCACTCTCACAAACAAGTTACCGACTCACAGGCTGACGCGACTCAGATATCGACTACGGCAGCACGAGCCATCGCCTGTAAATGGCCGGATTTGCGTTTCCGAAGTCCCGAAGAATTTTTTTGGCTCGGATAATTGGTGTATTTGTTTGTTGGTGAGGCCAGCCACTGCCTCCCCGGTAATTGCCGTCAGAAGCAGCTGCGTTCGTTGCACCACAACAACGGAAAAACATTCACGATTCGAATCCTCTCGTCTGTCAGCTGACTTTTATTTTTTTTACAGAAATCTGACATCTCTTATTTTTTATTTTTTTTTCACAACTTACGTACAATGACCTCTATTCTTTTGCGTTTTTTTTTCAGTTTAGAGAACTTTTTTATATTATACGAAGTCCACAGGCCTATGCTATGTGCGGGGACCTAGCACAGGTCCCCGCTGTGCTAGGTCCTACACAGGTCCCCGCTGTGCTGGGTGCTAAACAAGTCCCAGCTGTGCTAGGTGGTAAACAGGTCTTTGTTGTGCTAGGTCCTACACAGCTCTCTGCTGTGCTAGGTCCTACATAGGTCCCCGCTGTGCTAGGTGCTAAACAGGTCCTTGTTGTGATAGGTCCTACACAGCTCCCTACTGTGCTAGGTCCTAAACAGGTCCCGGCTGTGCTAGGTCTTACACAGGTCCCTGTTATGCTAGGTACTGCACAGGTCCCTGCTGTGCTGGGTACTACACAAGCATCATTCAGGCTGAAACATCCAGTGGGTTTTAACAAGTCACGAGCCTATCTACCTGAGAGAGAGAGAAGAGTCCATGCAGAGGAAGCCTGGTGAGGCGAGGTCAGGTAAGGTATGTTGAAGCTATCACTTTGGGGAGACTAAAAGCTGGTTGGTCAAATACAGTGTATATCTGAGCAGTGTTGGATTTAAGAATCTGCCTAGCATGGGCCAGTAGGCCTGCAGTGTTTCTTAATACTTTAATCTGTTGCAGTGTGGGATACTAATCAGGAAGGTTCCTGCCAAGAGACTCAGCTACGATGTGGAAGTCGTTTATCTCGTTGAAATTGCTGAGTGTACTGATTAGTGATAATTCTAAGGCCCTACATCTTAGAGTGCCTTCCTCCTTGGTAACGAGTTGCGCATTCTTGAAATTAAGTGATTGTGGGTTTGGTTTTGAGAAGAACCTGCCTAGTATGGGTCAATAGGCCTGCAGAAGCTCTCCTCCTTTCTTATATTATGTTCTTACGACACAGTGTAAAATACAGGCGTTCTCCAAGTCGTCTTTTCTGCTGGAGTATTGGTATTCAGAAATGCGTGTGGTCAGTGGACGTATTGATCACATATATATTGCCACAATCGTTGCAAGGGATTTTGTGTACCTCAGCAGAGGACTGAACTTATTGCTGGTGTCCCTAACTTGTGATGTCTTTGAGTGTAGTGGAGGCAGTGGTGGCTACTTGGAATTCGATGTCCCAGAAAATCTTGGATACGTGCTTTGACAACTGAGTTTGTAGGGAGGACTAAGCGAGTTGAAGATGTTATATACACGGAGTCTGCAATCTCTGAAGAAATGAAGAGGATAGTGCAGTTTAGAATACACTTATTCGAGGAATGATCATTCTTCAAGAAATTCACTACTTCAGATACAGAGGTGCGTAGCAAGACGCTTATGATGCCACGTTTGGTCTCTGAGCTATCGTGACTCGCAAAATCTTAATAACAGGACTGTAAACAAATCACAGAACAGATGGAGCTTGAATCCATGGCAGGCGGGACCTAAAACTCACTAGGTCAGTGTGTTAACCACTCGGCCAGATAAACACAAATACAGTATAATGCGATCCTTTATCAACTACATTTCGCCCACATAGTAAGCTTTATCAAGTCACAAACAGATCTACCTGACTTGATAAAGCCCACTGTGTGGGCGAAACGTAGTCAGTAAAGGATCGCATTATACTGCATTTGTATTTTTTTTCTATCGTGTCGGTATTTTATACCATTTATCTTCACTGGGCCAGCTGGCCCTGAAAAGACTGACAAAACTAGGTAGTAAGTGCACCGGACTGGGAGTCTTACATCTCACCTGATTTGCTATCACGGTGTGAGTGGAAGCGGAGAAGATCGTGTTGGTGGGTGAGTTTGCGGGAGACCTTTAAGAAACATCATGGTCAGCATCGTAACGCAGAACATCAAGGAAAGACAAAGTGACGTCGATTTCTTCAAGTGGAAACTGGACTGAGTGCTCGATTTACCTAAGTGCTCGACCTAGCTGAGTTTGTACTCGAGTGCAGGGACACTGCAGCACCTAGGGGTCACGACGAAAATGTCAACATAACAGAACCGAATTGGACACATGTGCAACATTTGGGTATCTTTATTCTGGAAACGTTTCGCCAGCCAGTAGCTTCTTCAGTCCAATGCAGAGAAAGGTGGAAGATGAGAGGGGAGTCTGAGGTAATCAGTCCCTTCTTTATCAACCTGCTGGTTTTCTAAACCGTTTATTCACATGATCTTATAGTCCCCCATCACCCATTAACTCACTGTCTAATCAGAAACAGGTCTCTGTATATGCATAGAAAAACGTATGTCTCTCAGTGTATATACACTGGTAGTTTACATTAATCACTATTTTCTTCTTAGGTCCATAAAATCGCGAGCTGCAGACAGGAAGGTCGAGGGAGTCGTCAATTGCTCGACGCAGGAGTTGAATGGTTGGTGTTGCGGGCGGGTGGGTGAGTAAGGTTGTCATATCCAGCCTGGGATTTTATAGACCTCGTTGAACGATGCGTTGATTCTCCCTCTCCCTCTCTCTTTCTCTCTCTCTTTTGAAAATTATATATTTTAATAGACGGGCCCCATAACAAGCGTAAGGCTGCCCCATCAACGAGCATAGTGCCTCATCCCTTAAAATTCATAAAATAAAAATAGGCCCCAAAACAAGCATAAAGTCATCTCCAGTTAGGTTAGAGAAGGGCCCCTGAGAAGGGCAACTGAACAATCATGACGACGGGCCCCTGAACAAACTGACAGGAGCTTCTTACGCAAGCTTCGTGACGCTTTCCTAGGAGATGGGAACGTGAACAAGCATGAATCAGTGAGCGTTCCTAGGAGACGGGCCCCTGAACAAGCATGAATTAAAGCTTGCTCCTGGGAGACGGGCCCCTAAACAAGCATGAATCGGCGAGATTTGCATTATTTCAGTGAGTGTGATGTCTGGAAAGGCAGGCTACTGGTTACTTATTCATGTGTGAAAGACGCCACAAATTATGATGGAGTGTTTGTTGCACGCGAGACCGTGACCTAACTTCTAATATTTGGGCCAGACATACGTTCCTTTAACGAGAGTATCTTCCTCTCTGAGTGGACCCATATAACCAACCTCTTCATAAATCACTCAATATGCACACACGCATATTAAAATTACACCAAAGTGGATAGGCCACTACCCTTTTATAACCCCACCTACCCCTCCCCCCCCCCCAACCTTTCCCAAACTTCCATCCTTACCCATCCTTCTTCCCCCCCTCCCCTCTTACCAAAGCTCTGGTCAGAACCTCGAACCTCTGAGTGGAACTTATATTCTCAGAGAGTGTGAGAACTCACCCACCCCCTAAGTGAGCACAAGTCCATCCAGTTCCTGTAAGAGGATATGGAGCCCCTAAGTAAGCATAACAGCCTGACATCCAGTAAAGTGGCCTCTCATAGCTTAATATAATACCCAGTAGAGCGGCCTCTCAGCGAGCATAACAGCCTAACAACCAGTAAAGTGGCCTCTCAGTGAGCGTAACATAATACCCAGTTGATTAGCATCTCAGTGAGCATTACAACCTAACACCCAGTACAACGGCCTCTCAGTGAGCATAACAGCCTAAAACACAATAGAGTGGCCTCTCAGTGATCATAATAACAGCCTAACACCCAGGAGAGTGGCCTCTCAGTAAGCATAATACTGCTTCAGTGAACACAATGGTCTCGCAGGAAGAGGGAGGTAGTGTCGGTGGTTTAACTCGGAGCTATTGTCTGTTACCTGAGGTGGAGGCAAGCATACACATACACAAGGATACATAGTGTTGAGGACACATGGTGTTAAGAATACATGGTGTTAGGCATACATGGTGTTAAGGACACATTGTGCTGAGGATACATGAGTTGAGGACACATTGTGTTGAGCATATATGGTGTTAAGGATACATGTTAAGTATATACGTTGAAACATTGTGTTGAGGATAAAAGTGTTGAGGATACGTGTTGAGGATACATGGTGTTGAGGACACATGGTATTGATGACACATGATGTTGAGGATACATGGTGTTAAGGATACATGGTGTTGAAGACATATGGTGTTGAGGATACATGGTGTTACGGACACATGGTTTGAAGGATACATGGTAAGGATACATGATGCTGAGGCTACATGGTGTTAAGGACACATGGTGTTGAGCACACATGGTGTTAAGGACACATGGTTTAAAGGATACATGGTGTTAAGGATACATTGTGTTAAGGACACATGGTTTGAAGGATACATGGTGTTAAGGATACATGATGCTGAGGCTACATGTTAAGGACACATGGTGTTGAGGATACATGGTGTTAATCATACATATTAAGGACACATTGTGTTGAGGATACATGTGCTGAGAGCAAATGGTGTTCAGGACACATATGATAATAATACTGGAAGATTAACTACGTATAAATTACAGATGTCTGCCTTCTACAGCAAGGTTGATGAGCGTCACATTTTGTGGGTGCCAGACTGGCATCCCCGCTGGCACTGAGAGCCAGGCCGGTTATTGCACATTCCTCTCTTTCACTTCAAAGTCATTCTCTCCCCGTGACCCACCATATTGCCTTATGCAACATTGTCAACACTCAAGGCTATGCTGCTGCAAATGTTGCTGCCGCTGATCCACTAAGCTGTTGGTGCTACACACACACACACACACACACACACACACACACACACACGAACGTACGTCTTAAACGAAGAGAGAGAGAAAGTCTGAGAAAAAAGTACGGAAGCGGGAGAAACACATAGGTAGAAGGAAATATAAGGTCATTGTAATTTGTGTCTGCAAAAATCAAGTACAAAAAATCTAGTAATGAGATAAAAATCAAATCCGAGTGACTGTCAAAACACTTACACTGTCTATGTCAAAGCAACTCAGACGGAGGAGTAGGAGGAACGAAGGGCAGAAAGAGACACATGGGGAAAGGAGAAGGAAGCAAGAGAAGATTGGAACAGGTAACAGGACACCTATTGTAAACAAGGGTCCAGCAACAAGGGCAGAGAGTCTAAGAACTACCTGACCACTTCACCTGTCCAGTACCTGCAGTACCTTAACACAGTTGCTGCTAGAGTTCTTATCTAGGGAAGTGACAACTAGAGAAGACGCAGCCCTGCCAGTGGACTCCTGCTTAAATCCACCAGTCTATATAATTTGGTATTTATCATTACTAACACTTATAACAAATTTCTTTGTGAGCAGTTGCCTCTAAGTGTTTTAAGGAAGGCATTACTAGTGACGATCTTGAGAGGAACTTTCAGATGTGTGACATTAAACGAACACAACTTCCACGGAGGAGCGAATATAACATAGCAGAAATTAATTTGGCCAGCCAGTAAGAGCCAGATATCATATGGTACTAAGTTTTGAGTACCTGGTGGTAAGAGGAAATGAAAGAAGAAAGGGAGGAAGTGGGTAACAGAAAATAGGACTGCTACAGAAGAGGGGACTATGCTGTGACGAACAAAATTCTGTACAGTGAAATGAGAATAATAACTAAGGTAAAACTGTAAGAAATGGAGGGAAGATAGTCAAAGTGCCAAGAAGCGGAGGAAAGATATCAAAGATATGAAGAAAGGAGTAACAGACACGACTTGCGTGCACCAAGTAACTCCTTGTCTGTTAAATAATATTTACTCTTTTGTACAAAATTCCCTCTAGAACACGTAGAGCATCTGAATAGTGCTCCATCGACCTCTGATTTCCACTCGGATCCACTAAGATTCATTATATTGTCAACATGGTCAAAGATTACGATGTAAACACGTTTCATGTTGTACAACATCCTCTGCATTGTATAGAATCATTGGCTGATATTCCTCTCTGTAGCCTCTGTCAGTTGGTTTATATTGTATGTATTAGATTATCTGCCAGCATGACGACAGTGTCCTGCTCGGAGAGTTATCCCAGCTGTCAGTGTATAACTTAGTCGAGATGTAGGGGTCAGGCTGGACGGATGAGCTACGATACTGGCAGACATACAACATTTCTGCCAATAATCTCAATGCAGTGAAGTTGTGTATTACTCCAACCGCACCACTACGTTTTGAACCCCGAACCTTACAACACAGACTGATTGAGAGGTAGGAAACAGGAATACGAGAGCACAGCTGAAAGCTGAACAAAGATGAGACACAGGAATGTTGGGAAGTGTGTCTTCAGCCTTAGAGTAGTCAGGTAGTGGAACGACCTAGACAAAGGAATAGTGGAGGCAGATCCATTTATAGTTTTAAGAAGAGGTACGATTAGGCTCTCGAAGCCAATAGATTGTACTCATTAATGACCAGCAAAGAGGCAGGGCCAAGAGCTGAGACTCGACCCCTACATCCACAGGTAGGCGAGTAAAGTAAACTGCCCGGTTTTTAAACCACTTTTTTTCCCCTTTCGTAAAAAACCCTCACCTCAAAATACTCTCCCCCTGTCCTAACAATTATTCACCAGAGGGTTCTCTAACCCCTCACTCCTGCAGGGTTCATTCTCCCCTCATCTCCCCAACAATTGTCTCCCCCACAACACACTTTCCTGCCCTACACACAGCCCTAGTCTCCCCACCACTTTCACTCCCCAAACAGCATTACCATTCACTAACAAACTTTCTCTTCCCCTCTTTCCTATCAAACTCTTCCCCTCCTTACCCTCACCAACACACCCTCACCAACACACCCTCACCAACACACCCTCACCAACACACCCTCACCAACACACCCTCACCAACACACCCTCACCAACACACCCTCACCAACACACCCTCACCAACACACCCTCACCAACACACCCTCACCAACACACTCTCACCAACACACCCTCACCAACACACCCTCACCAACACACCCTCACCAACACACCCTCACCAACACACCCTCACCAACACACCCTCACCAACACTCCCTCACCAACACACTCTCACCAACACACCCTCACCAACACACCCTCACCACCACACCCTCACCAACACTCCCTCACCAACACACCCTCACCAACACGCACCATCACACCCTCACCAACATTCTCTCACCCACACACTCTCACCAACACACCCTCACCAACACTCACCAACACACCCTCACCAACACTCACCAACACACCCTCACCAACTCACCCTCACCAACACTCCATCACCAACACACCCTCACCAACACACCCTCACCAACACACCCTCACCAACACTCCCTCACCAACACTCCCCATCACACCCTCACCAACACTCCCTCACCAACACACCCTCACCAACACTCCCTCACCAACACTCCCTCACCAACACTCCCTCACCAACACTCCCTCACCAACACACAGACACTCCCACACCAACACACCCTCACCAACACACCCTTGCCAACACACCCTCACCAACACACCCTCACCAACACACCCTTGCCAACACACCCTCACCAACACACCCTCACCAACACACCCTCACCAACACACCCTCACTAACGCACCCACACCAACACACATACACCCACACCAACACACATACACCCTCACCAACACACCCTCACCAACACACCCTTGCCAACACACCCTCACCAACACACCCTCACCAACACACCCTCACCAACACACCCTCACCAACACACCCTCACCAACACACCCGCACCAACACACATACACCCCTCACCAATACACATACACCGTCACCAACACACATACACACCAGACTGAGGGATACCTGAAAGATGTTTCTGGGAGTCGACGCCCCCCGTGGCTCAGTCCTAGATCAGAGCTCATAGTGGATCAAGGCCTGAACAACTAGGCTGTTGCTGCTGGCCGCACACAGTCCGACGTACAACCCACAGCCCAGCTGGCTTGAGAAACTTACTAAGTTCCATACTGAGGATAGCAAAGGGTCTGTTGGTAATCTCCCTTATGTATAAAGGTAGGGTGTTGAGTCTTGGGCTACTTACACTTATTGTGCTATCTCACCCATGCTTTTCATAATGGTATTTCGCACCATCTGCCGAGCCCTAGCTTGAGTAGGGAGTGATTTCCATGTGCAGATTTGGGACCAGTCCCTCGGATTTTCCAGGTGAATAATATGATGCATTTTTCTCGCCTGCCTTCCAGGGAGTACAGACCAAGGGACTTCAAACGTTCCTAGTAAGTAAGGTGCCAGACTGAATTTATTCGGGCAGTAAAGATTCTCAACATTCTCCTAGTCTGCAATTTCGTCCACCTTAATAGAGGCTGTTGGTGTACAGCAGTATTCTAGCCTAGAGAAAACTAGTAACTTAAAGGATCATCAATGGCTTGACATCCCATTATCCCATCCTATCATTTCCCTCGCAGTTGTGTTAACAACACTGTTGTGATCCTTAATAATGAGATCCTCTGACATTATCACCTGAAGTCAATCACGTTATTTTTTTGCTCTAGTGAGTGGCTGGAGTTGGATGTATACTCCGTTCTAGTTTTACATAATGGAGTATTTGTCCTTTGTTTTCTGCGGTCCACTGGAAGACTTTGTTTATATCAGAATATATATTTGCAGTGTCCTCATTAGGAAGAATTATACGCCTTTGTCTATGTCAGATATGAGGATGAAGAAAAGGATGGGGGCGAATACTGTGCCTTAGTAAACAGAGCTTTTTACTGTGGCAGCATCTGTTTACTTTTATTCCTTGCGTTTTATTTGCTAGAAAGTTACAAATCTAACCGAATTCCTTTCGCACGCATTTGTGCGTTATTACACCATGGTCACACTTGTCGAATGCTTTAGCGAAGTCAGTGCATACGTCACTCGAATTTTGCTTGCATTCCAGTGCATCGAGAGCTATGTCGTTATGGTGCAGTAACTGCGAGAAGCAGGAGCGACTTGTTCTAAAACTGTGCTACCCTGAGTTGTGCAACTGTTTTGAATTCATGTGTTTAACGATCTTGTTTCTTAAAACTATTTTAAAGATTTTTATAATGCGGTACGTTAGCGCTATCTGTCTATAGTTCTTTGCTATTGGTTTGCCGCCACATTTGTGGTATGAGGATTAGTCAATTATTTTTGATGGATGTACGATAACCCCGTGTCTAGGTTACCTCTCCATGGAATATTTAAGGCAAATGACAGGGGTTTCTTGCAGTTTACGATGACAGGGAGTTTCACGAGCCTGGGCCTGGGGCAGAGTGCATGGCCATGTTGTCAATGACTTTTTGCGAAGAGGATTGGGGGTAGACTTACACTGGAAATTCTGTAGACGTTGGTAAGGTTTTGAGTCTTGTACATAAAAAAATCGTGAATGAGATTTCAATGCTTAGTCCGATTAATGGCTCACTGTACGCAGAGTCACATTATGCCTTCAGTAACTCTCTCATTTCTTTACTGTCGTCTGTGTAAGTTTCTTTCTGCATCAACAAGGGCCCATTTCCAGCTGTAACTTTTTGTTCTGGATTTTTGTATGCGAGAAGAATTATTTTCGATTATTTTCAATTTTATTGATTGGTTTTAGCTTCCTCTGCCTCTCTTGGACTTTGATTTATTTAATCTCATTGCAGCATTCTCTGTTTCTTTAGCCAGTGTTTCTTTCCACATTTCAGAAAGTCTAACAGCTTTGAGAAGTTCTGAGATTCTTCGTCTTCATCTGCAGAGGGAGCGTCTTTCTCTAACTTGCATCTTCTCTTTTGCGCTTGTAATATGTGCTTGAAGCATACTTCTGTTGCTACAGAACCAATCTTGTCTTTTTCTCTAGATCCTGGCTCGGATCCATGTTATTAAATAATTCTTCCCAGTATGTTAAGGACATGATTCATTTGATCCCAGCTGATGTTCTTGTTGTTGAATTTGGTGAAAAACACTCATGATTGCTTATGTTTTGCAGCTCAGGACCCGTGTGCATGCAGATCCGAACTGCGATTAAACTGTGATATGGAGTGACCGTCTTCGACACCGGTACAGCTGGTCGTTATTCGCGAATATTAATTAGGTTAAGAGCATTTTCTAGTCCTGTTGATTCCATTTTTTTTAGCTGGCTTAAGGCGAATTTGTTAAGAGTGTTTCAATAATTCATTTGCGCGAATGTTCGTCTGAGCTGTCTCCTCACCGACACACATCCCCACCGACACACATCCTCGCCGACACACATCATCGCCGACACACATCCTCGCCGACACACATCCTCGCCGACACATCCCCACCGACACACATCTTCACACAACAAGCCCCCTCTCCCGGCAATTCTGGAGGGTATCACCTCCCGACTTCCCTGTAAACCCCTCACAACAGTCCCCACACTCCCAGACACTCCCACAACACTCCCCACACCAACACAACACTCCCCACACCCCCATACGTCACCTGGATATGAAACAAGAGTTAATAACACATTTCTGTGGTAATGACGTAATTTGCACCTAGATTAAACTCATCAAGCGGTGAAATGTAAGCGTTAAATATTGTGGTTGTGGGGGGCGGCGCTCCCTAGTGGGTCTGCGATTTATACTCACCCCCGACACTTGTTTACAGGGGCGGCGCTCTTTCGTGGGCCTGCAATTTATACTCACCCCCGACACTTATTTACAGGGGGCGGTGCTCCCTCGTGTCATTTCACCTTTTCATTTATAAGGCTTCAGGTGTCGTGTGTAAGAATGACTCAACTATGTGAGGATGTGCAAAAATGTGTGAGAATGTAAAAGAATGTACAAAAATGTGTAAGAATGTATTAAAATGATCGAAATGTCCGAAAATGTGTGAGAATGAGAATGTATAAGAACGAGAATCCATGAAAATGACAGAGAATGAGCGAGAACGTGTGAGGACGTGTGAAAATGAGCGAGAACATATGAGAACGAACGCCAGTGAATGTTATCACCTCCGGCCACAAGCCACTGTCTTCTGTAAAATCTAATTTATATAAAACTCAGAGCACAAGTCGCCGCCTTCATGGCAACTTTAAAAGAAAAAAAAAACACAACAGCTTGGCATTACCATCACGTTGTCGGGAGTCTGGAAGCGCAGCGCACAATACCTGGACAAGCAAACCGTTGTAGTTGGCGCGTAGTGGAGGCAGTGTAATGTGTGTCTGGCTGGTCTCACATCCCCTCATCTACTTCTCCCACCCATTAATTACCAAAGACAATGGGTGTTGGGCCTTACTAAACATGCTTAGTGATTCCTCACTCAATTATTACCACCATTAAAATGTTTTGTCTCGTCTTGGACAATACAAAGTCACAGTATAAGTATAAGTAACCCGCACCTAGAGGTCACTTAAAATGACATTACGGTGCGTCAAGAGATGGCAGTTGACTTGCCAGTGGTCCAGGAGGGAACGAAGCGTCGTCCTCTGCTAAGTGCGAGTCATTTGTACATTTTTTCCTTCTATCAACACCCCGAAAAAACACGAACAGGAAATGTGCCTCAGTAGCCATCTTAGCCCGAGGGAGGGGGCGGTCCAGAGGCGGTCCAAAGATGGTGGGAGAGTGTTCAGAGTTGGTCCACAAACTGGTTAGAGACTACAAGAGACGGTTCAGGACGGTAACACAGGAGCGGTCCAGGGACGGTAAGGGATGGTCAGGGATGACCGTGGACGGTCCAAATATAAGAGGACAGAGAAAGCAGCGGCTCACCGATCCACCTCTAAACCATCCACTGGTCCACCAAATGTCAGGCGTATCAATGCTCTCATCTTTTGCAATATAAAAAAAAAAACAGGCAATTCAGTGTTCGCATCGCTATTGGGCCGTGCGAACGTGCTGCGCAGTAGCTCCTGATTGAGTTGGCTTTTGCGCAGTGTTGACGTGTACTTGGCTCTGTGAAGACCTGTTTGCGCGTTCTCTAGAACTGAAGCAAGATGCCCTCCATCGAGCAACTTTACCAACAGCTTAAGGAAGAATTGAGGTTGGCGAATATGGAAATTCGGCGACTGACCGAGGAAAACAAAAAGATTCGGAATAGTCCTCCTGTTTTGAGTCCTCAGGTCAAGAAGGGAAACTGGTCAGTGGCTGGACAGCAGGGAAAGAAGTTGACGATCAAGAAGACGAATGGAAAGGTAGAAACGATGAAGAAGAAAGAGACCGCCGTGGAAACTGTTGTGGAAATATCCAATACATTCTCAGTGCTACCCGACGAATGTGAGTTGACTACTGGGAACGTCACGACGAAAGACATTAAGGAAGGTACGAATATTGTTGTTGTTGGGGATAGCCAAGTTAGGTATATGGATAGGGCGTTCTGCTTGAAGGACAGGAGTAGGAGACAGAGAGTTTGCTTTCCTGGGGCTGGGATGGAGGATATTGTTAGCCGTCTGGATGACATCATGAGAGGTAATGGGAGCAATCCTATTATCTGTCTCAGTGCTGGAGGCAAGGGGCTCTGGTGGCCTGGTGGTTAACGCTCTCGCTTCACACGGTGAGGGCCTGGGTTCGATTCCCAGCCAGAGTAGAAACATTGGACGTGTTTCTTTCCACCTGTTGTCTATGTTCCCCATCAGTAAAATGGGTACTTGGGTATTAGTCGACTGGTGTGGGTCGCATCCTGGGACACTGACCTAAGGAGGCCTGGTCACAGACCGGGCCGCGGGGGCGTTGACCCCCGGAACTCTCTCCAGGTAAACTCCAGGAGGCAACGATGTTGGCAGACGTAGGAGTGAGGACCTGATTAGCAGGTATAGGTCAGGATATTGTTAGCCGTCTGGATGACATCATGAGAGGTAATGGGAGCAATCCTATTATCTGTCTCAGTGCTGGAGGCAAGGGGCTCTGGTGGCCTGGTGGTTAACGCTCTCGCTTCACACGGTGAGGGCCTGGGTTCGATTCCCAGCCAGAGTAGAAACATTGGACGTGTTTCTTTCCACCTGTTGTCTATGTTCCCCATCAGTAAAATGGGTACTTGGGTATTAGTCGACTGGTGTGGGTCGCATCCTGGGACACTGACCTAAGGAGGCCTGGTCACAGACCGGGCCGCGGGGGCGTTGACCCCCGGAACTCTCTCCAGGTAAACTCCAGGAGGCAACGATGTTGGCAGACGTAGGAGTGAGGACCTGATTAGCAGGTATAGGTCAGCAATAGAAATAATTAGAAGTAAGGGTGGGAACCCTCTCATATGTGGTATTTTGCCAAGGAGGGGAGTTGGAAATGAATGGTTGTCCAGGGCAATTGGTGTCAATTGCTGGCTGGACAAATACTGTAAGGAAAATGCGGTAACATTCATTGACAACTGGGGCCTCTTCTATGGCAGAAATGACATGTATGCTAGGGATGGGGTTCACTTATCTAGGTGTGGGGTGGGAGCACTGGCAACTGCAGTGGAGGGAGCAGTTAGGACTTTAAACTAGGAATAGTTAGTGGTATGGGTTTTGGCAGGAAAACAGTGAAGTCCCAGTGTAGTAATATTACGAGTTCTAGGGGAACTAGTTATAATAAGAACGAGATAGATATTGAAAAGCCAGGGACCTTGGGTGATAAGGACAGTAATAGGTTTAGTAGAAAAATAGAAATGAGCAGGAAGGGTAAAGAGAAAGGAGAGTCTTTCAATGTTTATTATGCTAATTGCCGTAGTGCTAGGAATAAGATGGACGAGTTGAGATTAGTTGCTAGTGTAGGTAACATTGATGTATTTGCCTTAACTGAGACGTGGTTTAATTCAAAAAGTCGGGACATGCCTGCGGAATGTCATATTCAGGGTTTTAAATTGTTCCAAGAAGATAGAAGTATTGGGAGGGGGGGGGGTGGCATTGTATGTCCGAGATCGCTTGAACTGTTGCATAAAAACGGGTATTAAGTCTGAAGTAAAACATACAGAGTCTGTTTGGATAGAATTTTCAGAGGGGCATGAAAAACTGATTTTAGGAGTGATATACCGTCCCCCAAACTTACATAGGGACCAAGGGAAACTACTATGGGAGGAAATTGTTAAGGCCACAAGGCACGATAATGTAGTAATTCTAGGAGACTTTAACTTTAGTCATGTTGACTGGAATTTGTTGACTGGGAATTTAGAATCATACGACTTCTTAGAAGTATTTCAGGATTGTTTTTTGAAGCAGTTTGTGACAGAACCTACAAGGGGAAATAACCTGCTTGACTTAGTTATGGCAAACAATGAATCCCTTGTTAATAATTTAGAAATTTCAGAGGAACTGGGTGCTAGCGACCACAAATCAATTACATTTAGCATTGAATGGAAGTACGATAGTAGCGATAACTCAGTAACAGTCCCAGATTTTCGCTTAGCAGATTACGATGGGCTTAGAGAACACTTATCATCTGTTGACTGGGGTAACGAAGAGAGCTATCAATATGACAGTTTTCTGAACACTATACATGCTGCTCAAAGAGCGTTTATCCCATATAAAGAAATTAGATCAAATAGAAATGACCCAAAATGGATGAATAATAGGCTCAAATATCTACTAGGGCATAAGAAAGGAATTTATAGGCGTATCTAAAGAGGTGAGGGTCATCTTATGAATCAGTATATTGACATTAAGAGGGACATTAAAAAGGGGATAAGAAAAGCTAAAAGGGACTATGAAATTAAAGTTGCTAGGGATTCTAAAACTAACCCAAAAAGTTTTTTCCAGGTCTATAGAACAAAAGTTAGAGATAAGATAGGTCCCCTTAAAAATAACTATGGGCACCTTACTGACAAAGAGAATGAAATGTGCTTGATTTTAAATAATTATTTTCTCTCAGTTTTTACACAGGAAGACACTAATAATATTCTGGTAATTAATTTTTATAGTGGGCTAGAAGAAGATAAATTATGTAACATCACAGTCACTAGTGAGATGGTTGTGAAGCAGATAGACAGACTGAAGCAAAATAAGTCGCCGGGTCCTGATGAGGTTTTTTCAAGGGTTCTTAAGGAATGCAAAATGGAAGTCTGTGAACCATTAACTAATATTTTTAATTTATCTCTTCAAACAGGTGTAGTGTCTGATATGTGGAAGATGGCTAATGTAACTCCTATTTTTAAAACAGGGGACAAGTCGTTACCGTCAAATTACCGCCCAATAAGCCTGACCTCAATTGTAGGCAAATTACTAGAGTCAATTATAGCTGAGATTATAAGAAGCCATCTCGATAAGCATAGCTTGATTAATGATACTCAGCATGGATTCACAAGAGGCCGGTCTTGTCTAACTAATTTATTAACTTTCTTCAGTTAAGCTTTTGAGGCTGTTGACCACAATAAAGAATTTGATATTATTTACTTAGATTTTAGTAAGGCTTTTGATAGAGTTCCGCACCATAGACTGTTAAAGAAAGTGGCAGCTCATGGCATTGGGGGAAAAGTGCTCTCGTGGATCGAGTCATGGCTCACTGACAGGAAGCAGAGTGTCCATAAATGGGGTTAAATCCGAGTGGGGATCTGTAACAAGTGGCGTTCCACAGGGATCAGTCTTGGGCCCGTTGTTGTTTATAATATATATCAATGATCTTGATGAGGGAATTACTAGTGATATGAGCAAATTCGCCGATGACACAAAGATAGGTAGGATAATTGATTCAAACGTAGATGTTATGGAACTTCAGGAGGATTTAAACAAACTCTATTCTTGGTCAGAAAAGTGGCAGATGCAGTTCAATGTAGATAAATGCAAGGTTCTGAAGCTTGGGAGTGCCCATAACCCTAGTACTTATAAGTTAAATGATGTAGAACTTAGCCATACAGATTGCGAAAAGGACTTGGGGGTTATGGTGAGCAGCAACCTTAAACCAAGACAGCAATGCCTAAGCGTACGTAATAAGGCAAATAGATTACTGGGATTTATATCAAGAAGTGTAAGCAACAGAAGTCCAGAGGTCATACTGCAGCTTTATACATCACTAGTAAGGCCTCACCTAGATTATGCAGCTCAGTTCTGGTCTCCATATTACAAAATGGACATAAATTCGTTAGAAAACATTCAGCGTAGGATGACTAAATTAATACATAGCATTAGAAATCTTCCTTATGAAGAAAGATTGAAGACTCTTAAGTTACATTCACTTGTTAGACGAAGAATGAGGGGAGACCTGATCGAAGTGTATAAGTGGAAAATAGGTATTAATAAAGGGGATATTAATAAGGTCTTGAGGATGTCTCTCCAAGAGAGAACCCGCAGTAATGGATTTAAATTAGATAAGTTTAGATTTAGAAAGGACATAGAAAAGTATTGGTTTGGAAATAGGGTAGTTGATGAGTGGAACAGTCTACCTAGTTGGGTTATTGAGGCTGGGACTTTGGGTAGTTTAAAATTTAGGTTGGATAAGTACATGAGTGGGAGGGGTTGGATTTGAGTGGGACTTGCACATCAGAGCTTATTTCATGGTTAACATTGAAAATTGGGTTGGGCAAATGTTTTGTTAGTGGGATGAATTGTAAAGGACCTGCCTAGTATGGGCCAACAGGCCTCCTGCAGTGTTCCTCCTTTCTTATGTTCTTATGTTCTTAATACAGTGTATAAATACTGGTTCATCTACTGAGCTTACTAAGGACACAATGCATTCTTCTCTCTCTCTCTCTCTCTCTCTCTCTCTCTCTTACACACACACACACACACACACACACACACACAGTACATACAGTAAGAGTTCCCTCTCCCTTCCCTCTCCCGGCAGATGAGAGAGGCTGAGAGGGGTGAGAGGCAATGAGGCTGACAGAATTTATTTATCCACCTGAGTTGCTCTAACATACACGTTGCGCACTGATGACAAAACGTCAAGAAAAAAAACTATGTAAAAAAGTGTGCAGGCATTTTATAGTTTAAGTGACTGCAAGGTTCAATACCAGACCCGCTGCTAAGTGGTAAGTGACAGAAAGACTTAATACAGACTTGATAATAATGAATCAGTGGTGGTGAAGGCTCAGTACCGGACCAGGTATGAAGGGATGAACAGAGGTGAACCTTAACATCATGTTAGGTAAAAGGACACTAGTGCAACTAATGTGACATTTTATTGTGGCAACGTTGAGAGCGAAACGTTGCCACAATAAAATGTCACATTGGTTGCACTTGTGTCCCTTTACCTAACACATTGTCGGTAATTCTACCAACATTAATGCAACCTTAACAGCAGATCAACCACTGAAAAACTGTGATAAGGATCATTACCTAACCTAGTGTTATTTACCAGTAAAATTGCCAGAGTTAAAGATGCGATGTAGAGGGTTGGACCGGGTTCAGAAAGAGATGACAACATCAAAGGTTTGTGAGAGTACGACAAGCCGGAGGCAACACAACAGCAACAGGAGCTGACAGGCGCATCACAAGGAATGCCAGAAGTTATTAATTACTTTTTTTTTACACAGTTGAATTCACAATCAAAGATTTGTTATCCTACCTCAGCTCATTTCCAAGCCCAACCCCATCTAACGTACACTAATACTTCTTTTCCCGGGATGCGAACCACAACTGTCGGCTAACACCCAAGTGTTAGTCTACTGGGTGTGTAAGGGTAACAGGTGTAAGGAAATATGCCCAAAGTTTCCACCCGTGTGGAGGATCGAACCACGGGCCCCTCAGTATGGGAGCTGAGAACGATACCGAGACACGGGCCACCTTATAATGAAAGAAAATACAAGATGGGGGAAAAACACACAATACGAGTGGAAAAAATACAAAAAAGACATCGCGGGAAAACTCTTTGTAGATAAGAAGGTGAAGAAAGAATGACTCGACAAGTGGAGTCAGATAAAGGAACGGAGAAAGCAAGTAATGCAGGTGAACGATCATGCTGCAGGGAGAGAGAGAGACCACTGATAGAGTTTGGATGTGTGGAAAGAAAAAAAACTAATATTTTTTTTTTAGATACATCGCAGTTTTATTAGTCTTTATAATAGGGTTACAGAAAAGTAGCCTAGATTCACCAAGAAAAAAAGCATGTTGAAATAACGCCTAATGAAACTGAAGAAATTGTGAATAAAAAATATGTGGTCAGACTCAGAAAAAAAGGGAACAACTTTCTAAATACGTCTAAATTTGGCATTTACTAAGTATCATTCACAAAAAAGAGAATGTTAAGAATGCCAAGGTGCTGATGAAGCGAGAGTGCAAGAAGATTGCAAGATCAACGTGAGAGATCTTGATAACAGAGTCAAAATAAAGAAGAAAGTTAGAAAGGGCTAAAGGCACCAACTCACACCAGAAATACGAAGAACTTTTTCTCAGAGAGTAAATGAACTTCGAAAGCCTCCTCAAGTTCGCTTGTGACTTGAAGATGGTCCAGGACTGACCGAAACGTCGTCATAAGGTTCCCCTCTCAAGTGCCTTTCAAGCCTACGAGGCCTACTAAGCCTACCAAGCCTACCAGGCCTACCAGGCCTGCCAAGTGTTACCTAAAATTAGTAAATAGAAAATGAAGGTGAACGAACGAAATTGAAAAAAAAATGAAAATAGTAGAAAATTAAACGTTTAGATGATGGTTAGGTTTGAAGCCGATCTACTGCACGAGGGTTGTTAAGAGCAGCAGAGCTCTAAACTAGGAGCCAGCAACTGGTGCCCAAGATGAAGCACAGAATCACCTCCCTCACTCCACCTCCGTGCGTGCACGGGCACATATATGAGTGCATGTGCACATCCATACGTGCACATCCGTACGTGCACACCAAATCACATCATCGTTACACTGCTTTTATTTTCGCTCCTTTTCGTTTAAATATTTCACAAACTATTTTTTTTCTCCCTCTAATTAGGCCTCCCCCATT
>NC_091315.1:27084354-27181854 GCF_038502225.1 Cherax quadricarinatus
GGGGTAGCAGTAATGTTGAATGATCAGTTATGGAAGGAGAAAAGAGAATATGAATGTGTAAATTCAAGAATTATGTGGATTAAAGTAAAGGTTGGATGCGAGAAGTGGGTCATAATAAGCGTGTATGCACCTGGAGAAGAGAGGAATGCAGAGGAGAGAGAGAGATTTTGGGAGATGTTAAGTGAATGTATAGGAGCCTTTGAACCAAGTGAGAGAGTAATTGTGGTAGGGGACCTGAATGCTAAAGTAGGAGAAACTTTTAGAGAGGGTGTGGTAGGTAAGTTTGGGGTGCCAGGTGTAAATGATAATGGGAGCCCTTTGATTGAACTTTGTATAGAAAGGGATTTAGTTATAGGTAATACATATTTTAAGAAAAAGAGGATAAATAAGTATACAAGATATGATGTAGGGCGAAATGACAGTAGTTTGTTGGATTATGTATTGGTAGATAAAAGACTGTTGAGTAGACTTCAGGATGTACATGTTTATAGAGGGGCCACAGATATATCAGATCACTTTCTAGTTGTAGCTACACTGAGAGTGAAAGGTAGATGGGATACAAGGAGAATAGAAGCATCAGGGAAGAGAGAGGTGAAGGTTTATAAACTAAAAGAGGAGGCAGTTAGGGTAAGATATAAACAGCTATTGGAGGATAGATGGGCTAATGAGAGCATAGGCAATGGGGTCGAAGAGGTATGGGGTAGGTTTAAAAATGTAGTGTTAGTGTGTTCAGCAGAAGTTTGTGGTTACAGGAAAGTGGGTGCGGGAGGGAAGAGGAGCGATTGGTGGAATGATGATGTAAAGAGAGTAGTAAGGGAGAAAAAGTTAGCATATGAGAAGTTTTTACAAAGTAGAAGTGATGCAAGGAGGGAAGAGTATATGGAGAAAAAGAGAGAGGTTAAGAGAGTGGTGAAGCAATGTAAAAAGAGAGCAAATGAGAGAGTGGGTGAGATGTTATCAACAAATTTTGTTGAAAATAAGAAAAAGTTTTGGAGTGAGATTAACAAGTTAAGGAAGCCTAGAGAACAAATGGATTTGTCAGTTAAAAATAGGAGAGGAGAGTTATTAAATGGAGAGTTAGAGGTATTGGGAAGATGGAGGGAATATTTTGAGGAATTGTTAAATGTTGATGAAGATAGGGAAGCTGTGATTTCGTGTATAGGGCAAGGAGGAATAACATCTTGTAGGAGTGAGGAAGAGCCAGTTGTGAGTGTGGGGGAAGTTCGTGAGGCAGTAGGTAAAATGAAAGGGGGTAAGGCAGCCGGGATTGATTGGATAAAGATAGAAATGTTAAAAGCAGGTGGGGATATAGTTTTGGAGTGGTTGGTGCAATTATTTAATAAATGTATGGAAGAGGGTAAGGTACCTAGGGATTGGCAGAGAGCATGCATAGTTCCTTTGTATAAAGGCAAAGGGGACAAAAGAGAGTGCAAAAATTATAGGGGGATAAGTCTGTTGAGTATACCTGGTAAAGTGTATGGTAGAGTTATTATTGAAAGAATTAAGAGTAAGACGGAGAATAGGATAGCAGATGAACAAGGAGGCTTTAGGAAAGGTAGGGGGTGTGTGGACCAGGTGTTTACAGTGAAACATATAAGTGAACAGTATTGAGATAAGGCTAAAGAGGTCTTTGTGGCATTTATGGATTTGGAAAAGGCGTATGACAGGGTGGATAGGGGGGCAAGTGGCAGATGTTGCAGGTGTATGGTGTAGGAGGTAGGTTACTGAAAGCAGTGAAGAGTTTTTACGAGGATAGTGAGGCTCAAGTTAGAGTATGTAAGAAAGAGGGAAATTATTTCCTAGTAAAAGTAGGCCTTAGACAAGGATGTGTGATGTCACCGTGGTTGTTTAATGTATTTATAGATGGGGATGTAAGAGAAGTAAATGCGAGGGTCTTGGCAAGAGGCGTGGAGTTGAAAGATAGAGAATCACACAAAGTGGGAGTTGTCACAGCTGCTCTTTGCTGATAACTCTGTGCTCTTGGGAGATTCTGAAGAGAAGTTGCAGAGATTGGTGGATGAATTTGGTAGGGTGTGCAAAAGAAGAAAATTAAAAGTGAATACAGGAAAGAGTAAGGTTATGAGGATAACAAAAAGATTAGGTGATGAAAGATTGGATATCAGATTGGAGGGAGAGAGTATGGAGGAGGTGAATGTATTCAGATATTTGGGAGTGGATGTGTCAGCGGATGGGTCTATGAAAGATGAGGTGAATCATAGAATTAATGAGGGGTAAAGGGTGAGTGGTGCACTTAGGAGTCTGTGGAGACAAAGAACTTTGTTCTTGGAGCAAAGAGGGGAATGTATGAGAGTATAGTTTTACCAACGCTCTTATATGGGTGTGAAGCATGGGTGATGAATGTTGCATCGAGGAGAAGGCTGGAGGCAGTGGAGATGTCATGTCTGAAGGCAATGTGTGGTGTGAATATAATGCAGAGAATTCGTAGTTTGGAAGTTAGGAGGAGGTGCGGGATTACCAAAACTGTTGTCCAGAGGGCTGAGGAAGGGTTGTTGAGGTGGTTTGGACATGTAGAGAGAATGGAGCGAAACAGAGTGACTTCAAGAGTGTATCAGTCTGTAGTGGAAGGAAGGCGGGGTAGGGGTCGGCCTAGGAAAGGTTGGAGGGAGGGGGTAAAGGAGGTTTTGTGTGCGAGGGGCTTGGACTTCCAGCAGGCATGCGTGAGTGTGTTTGATAGGAGTGAATGGAGACAAATGGTTTTTAATACTTGACGTGCTGTTGGAGTGTGAGCAAAGTAACATTTATGAAGGGGTTCAGGGAAACCGGCAGTGCCGGACTTGAGTCCTGGAGATGGGAAGTACAGTGCCTGCACTCTGAAGGAGGGGTGTTAATGTTGCAGTTTAAAAACTGTAGTGTAAAGCACCCTTCTGGCAAGACAGTGATGGAGTGAATGATGGTGAAAGTTTTTCTTTTTCGGGCCACCCTGCCTTGCTGGGAATCGGCCAGTGTGATAATAAATAATACATATATATACACACACATATATATATATATATATATATATATATACATATATATATATATATATATATATATATATATATATATATATATATATATATATATATATATATATATATATATATATATCGTGCCGAATAAGTAAAACTTGCGATTTGGGCTTAAATAGCAACGCACTTCTTGCCGAATAGGGCAAGCGAAAATTTGTGTATGCAATAATTTCGCAAAAATCATTCTGAATCCAACGAAAAAAAATTTCACTTTATTTGTTTGTTATTAAATTATTTTAAACTTATATAAAGTATATTTAGTTGGAATAGGCAAAATTAAATTGCACTTGTTATAATAATGTTAGATAAGTTTCCTAAGGTACCTTTGGTATAAAATCATTAATTTTTATATTAATATAAATGAAAAAATATCTTTAAATGTATAAGAATTTTTTTTTAGAAAGGACTTAATTTTAAACGAGTTCTTGCTAATTGACCAGTTTTACCTATTCGGGACGACACACACACACACACACACACACACACACACACACATGCAGGCAGGCCTTACAACGCTTAGCTTTATTTCGCTTTACAGCGTTTCGCTGATACAGCGATTTTCAATTATACATATTCTTCATTTATTCAGACTTCTAACAATAAATATATTCACTCACTATAAGCTAAGTATAAAAATCCTTTAAGGTAATATGTGTACTGTATATGCATATCTCCAGGCCTGGCTATATTGTTCACTTAATATATAATTGCGTAAATATGCTTTTATATGCAGTAGCCTGGAACCTAACCTGCTGTATAAGCGGGGCCCTCCTGTATAGGCATCTATATTAGCTTAAATGTGAGAGTAAAGAGTTGGGCTCTTGTTCAGCTCTCATGCTTTATTTATGCGGCTGGCAATGCGTCTCCATTACTTGTCGTCTGTCCGATGCAAGACGCGAGGCAAAGAAATTCACACCACTTGTCTGCTGGTGTGACGAAGGACGACATTACTCAAGTGTCTCTTACTGCTGGTAAGACTTAAGGTGTGTCACTCTCTTGCTCACCTGCACTGCCACCACCTGCACTGCCACCACCTGCACTGCCACCACCTGCACTGCCACCACCGGCACTGCCACCACCGGCACTGCCACCACCTGCACTGCCACCACCTGCAATGCCACCACCTGCACTGCCACCACCTGCACTGCCACCACCTGCATAGCATCACCTCACACCACCTGTCTGCATCACCAAACAGTAACACCCTCACGACCTGCCTGCATCACCACACAGTAACACCCTCACCACCTGCCTGCATCACCACACAGTAACACCCTCACGACCTGCCTGCATCACCACACAGTAACACCCTCACGACCTGCCTGCATCACCACACAGTAACACCCTCACCACCTGCCTGCATCACCACACAGTAACACCCTCACCACCTGCCTGCATCACCACACAGTAACACCCTCACGACCTGCCTGCATCACCACACAGCAACACCCTCACGACCTGCCTGCATCACCACACAGTAACACCCTCACCACCTGCCTGCATCACCACACAGTAACACCCTCACGACCTGCCTGCATCACCACACAGTAACACCCTCACCACCTGTCTGCATCACCACACAGTAACACCCTCACGACCTGCCTGCATCACCACACAGTAACACCCTCACGACCTGCCTGCATCACCACACAGTAACACCCTCACGACCTGCCTGCATCACCACACAGTAACACCCTCACGACCTGCCTGCATCACCACACAGCAACACCCTCACGACCTGCCTGCATCACCACACAGTAACACCCTCACCACCTGCCTGCATCACCACACAGTAACACCCTCACGACCTGCCTGCATCACCACACAGTAACACCCTCACCACCTGTCTGCATCACCACACAGTAACACCCTCACCACCTGTCTGCATTACCTCACAGTAACACCCTCACCACCTGTCTGCATTACCTCACAGTAACACCCTCACCACCTGTCTGCATCACCACACATTAACACCCTCATCACCTGCCTGCATCAACACACAGTAACACCCTCACCACCTGTCTGCATCACCACACATTACCACCCTCATCACCTGCCTGCATCACCACACAGCAACACCCTCACCACCTGTCTGCATCACCACACAGTAACACCCTCACCACCTGTCTGCATCAACACACAGTAACACCCTCACTACCTGTCTGCATCACCTCACAGTAACACCCTCACCACCTGTCTGCATCACCACACAGTAACACCCTCACCACCTGTCTGCATCACCACACAGTAACACCCTCACCATCTGTCTGCATCACCACACAGCAACACCCTCACCACCTGTCTGCATCACCACACAGTAACACTCACCACCTGCCTGCATCACCACACAGTAACACCCTCACCACCTGTCTGCATCACCACACAGTAACACCCTCACCACCTGTCTGCATCACCACACAGTAACACCCTCACCACCTGCCTGCATCACCTCACAGTAACACCCTCACCGCCTGTCTGCATAACCACACGGTAACACCCTCACCACCTGTCTGCATTACCTCACAGTAACACCCTCACCACCTGCCTGCATCAACACACAGTAACACCCTCACCACCTGTCTGCATCACCACACAGTAACACCCTCATCATCTGCCTGCATCACCTCACAGTAACAACCTCACCACCTGTCTGCATCACCACACAGTAACAACCTCACCACCTGTCTGCATCCCCTCACAGTAACACCCTCACTACCTGTCTGCATCACCTCACAGTAACACCCTCACCACCTGTCTGCATCACCACACAGTAACACCCTCACCACCTGCCTGCATCACCTCACAGTAACACCCTCACCACCTGTCTGCATCACCACACAGTAACAACCTCACCACCTGTCTGCATCACCACACAGTAACAACCTCTCCACCTGTCTGCATCACCACACAGTAACAACCTCACCACCTGTCTGCATCACCACACAGTAACAACCTCACAACCTGTTTGCATCACCTCACAGTAACAACCTCACCACCTGTCTGCATCACCACACAGTAACAACCTCACAACCTGTCTGCATCATCTCACAGTAACAACCTCAAAACCTGTCTGCATCATCTCACAATAACAACCTCACAACCTGTCTTCATCACCTCACAGTAACAACCTCACAACCTGTCTGCATCACCTCACAGTAACAACCTCACAACCTGTCTGCATCAACACACAGTAACAACCTCACAACCTGTCTGCATCACCTCACAGTAACAACCTTACCTGTCTGCATCACCTCACAGTAACAACCTCACAACCTGTCTGCATCACCTCACAGTAACAACCTCACCACCTGTCTGCATCACCTCACAGTAACAACCTCACCACCTGTCTACATCACCACACAGTAACACCCTCACCACCTGTCTGCATCACCTCACCGTAACAACCTCACCACCTGTCTGCATCACCTCACAGTAACATCCTCACCACCTGCCTGCATCACCTCACAGTAACAACCTCACCACCTGTCTGCATCACCTCACAGTAACAACCTCGCCACCTGTCTGCATCACCACACAGTAACACCCTCCCCACCTGCCTGCATCACCACACAGTAACCTCACCACCTGTCTGCATCACCACACAGTAACTCCCTCACCACCTGTCTGCATCATCACACAGTAACACCCTCACCACCTGTCTGCATCACCACACAGTAACACCCTCACCACCTGTCTGCATCACCACACTGTAACACCCTCACCACCTGTCTGCATCACCACACAGTAACACCCTCACCACCTGTCTGCATCACCACACAGTAACAACCTCACCACCTGTCTGCATCACCACACAGTAACACCCTCACCACCTGTCTGCATCACCACACAGTAACACCCTCACAACCTGTCTGCATCACCTCACAGTAACACCCTCACAACCTGTCTGCATCACCACACAGTAACAACCTCACAACCTGTCTGCATCACCACACAGTAACAACCTCACAACCTGTCTGCATCACCTCACAGTAACACCCTCACCACCTGTCTGCATCACCACACAGTAACAACCTCACAACCTGTCTGCATCACCACACAGTAACACCCTCACCACCTGTCTGCATCACCACACAGTAACACCCTCACCACCTGTCTGCATCACCACACAGTAACACCCTCACCACCTGTCTGCATCACCACACAGTAACACCCTCACAACCTGTCTGCATCACCTCACAGTAACACCCTCACAACCTGTCTGCATCACCACACAGTAACAACCTCACAACCTGTCTGCATCACCTCACAGTAACACCCTCACAACCTGTCTGCATCACCTCACAGTAACACCCTCACAACCTGTCTGCATCACCTCACAGTAACACCCTCACAACCTGTCTGCATCACCTCACAGTAACACCCTCACAACCTGTCTGCATCACCACACAGTAACAACCTCACAACCTGTCTGCATCACCACACAGTAACACCCTCACAACCTGTCTGCATCACCTCACAGTAACACCCTCACAACCTGTCTGAATCACCACACAGCAACAACCTCACAACTTGTCTGCATCACCTCACAGTAACACCCTCACAACCTGTCTGCATCACCTCACAGTAACACCCTCACAACCTGTCTGCATCACCTCACAGTAACAACATCACAACCTGTCTGCATCACCACACAGTAACACCCTCACAACCTGTCTGCATCACCTCACAGTAACAACCTCACAACCTGTCTGCATCACCTCACAGTAACATCACAATCTGTCTGCATCACCTCACAGTAACAACCTTACCACCTGTCTGCATCACGACACAGTAACACCCTCACCACCTGTCTGCATCACCACACAGTAACAACCTCACCACATGTCTGCATCAACACACAGTAACAACCTCACAACCTTTCTGCATCACCTCACAGTAACAACCTCACCACCTGTCTGCATCACCTCACAGTAACAACCTCACCACCTGTCTGCATCACCTCACAGTAACAACCTCACCACCTGTCTGCATCACCTCACAGTAACAACCTCACCACCTGTCTGCATCACCACACTGAAACACCCTCACCACCTGCCTGCATCACCACACAGTAACAACCTCACCACCTGTCTGCATCACCACACAGTAACACCCTCACCACCTGTCTGCATCACCACACAGTAACACCCTCACCACCTGTCTGCATCACCACACAGTAACACCCTCACCACCTGTCTGCATCACCACGCAGTAACACCCTCACCACCTGTCTGCATCACCACACAGTAACACCCTCACCACCTGTCTGCATCACCACACAGTAACACCCTCACCACCTGTCTGCATCACCACACAGTAACACCCTCACCACCTGTCTGCATCACCACACAGTAACACCCTCACCACCTGTCTGCATCACCACACAGTAACACCCTCACCACCTGTCTGCATCACCACACAGTAACACCCTCACCACCTGTCTGCATCACCACACAGTAACACCCTCACAACCTGTCTGCATCACCACACAGTAACACCCTCACCACCTGTCTGCATCACCACACAGTAACACCCTCACCACCTGTCTGCATCACCACACAGTAACACCCTCACAACCTGTCTGCATCACCTCACAGCAACACCCTCACAACCCGTCTGCATCACCTCACAGTAACAACCTCACAATCTGTCTGCATCACCACACAGTAACACCCTCACCACCTGTCTGCATCACCACACAGTAACACCCTCACCACCTGTCTGCATCACCACACAGTAACACCCTCACTACCTGTCTGCATCACCTCACAGTAACACCCTCACCACCTGTCTGCATCACCACACAGTAACACCCTCACCACCTGTCTGCATCACCACACAGTAACACCCTCACCACCTGTCTGCATCACCTCACAGTAACACCCTCACCACCTGTCTGCATCACCACACAGTAACACCCTCACCACCTGTCTGCATCACCACACAGTAACACCCTCACCACCTGTCTGCATCACCACACAGTAACACCCTCACAACCTGTCTGCATCACCTCATAGTAACACCCTCACCACCTGTCTGCATCACCACACAGTAACAACCTCACAACCTGTCTGCATCACCTCACAGTAACACCTCACAACCTGTCTGCATCACCTCACAGTAACACCCTCACAACCTGTCTGCATCACCTCACAGTAACACCCTCACAACCTGTCTGCATCACCTCACAGTAACACCCTCACAACCTGTCTGCATCACCTCACAGTAACACCCTCACAACCTGTCTGCATCACCACACAGTAACAACCTCACAACCTGTCTGCATCACCACACAGTAACACCCTCACAACCTGTCTGCATCACCTCACAGTAACACCCTCACAACCTGTCTGAATCACCACACAGCAACAACCTCACAACCTGTCTGCATCACCTCACAGTAACACCCTCACAACCTGTCTGCATCACCTCACAGTAACAACCTCACAACCTGTCTGCATCACCTCACAGTAACACCCTCACAACCTGTCTGCATCACCTCACAGTAACAACATCACAACCTGTCTGCATCACCTCACAGTAACACCCTCACAACCTGTCTGCATCACCTCACAGTAACAACATCACAATCTGTCTGCATCACCTCACAGTAACAACCTTACCACCTGTCTGCATCACGACACAGTAACACCCTCACCACCTGTCTGCATCACCACACAGTAACAACCTCACCACATGTCTGCATCAACACACAGTAACAACCTCACAACCTGTCTGCATCACCTCACAGTAACAACCTCACCACCTGTCTGCATCACCTCACAGTAACAACCTCACCACCTGTCTGCATCACCTCACAGTAACAACCTCACCACCTGTCTGCATCACCTCACAGTAACAACCTCACCACCTGTCTGCATCACCACACTGAAACACCCTCACCACCTGCCTGCATCACCACACAGTAACAACCTCACCACCTGTCTGCATCACCACACAGTAACACCCTCACCACCTGTCTGCATCACCACACAGTAACACCCTCACCACCTGTCTGCATCACCACACAGTAACACCCTCACCACCTGTCTGCATCACCACGCAGTAACACCCTCACCACCTGTCTGCATCACCACACAGTAACACCCTCACCACCTGTCTGCATCACCACACAGTAACACCCTCACCACCTGTCTGCATCACCACACAGTAACACCCTCACCACCTGTCTGCATCACCACACAGTAACACCCTCACCACCTGTCTGCATCACCACACAGTAACAACCTCACCACCTGTCTGCATCACCACACAGTAACACCCTCACCACCTGTCTGCATCACCACACAGTAACACCCTCACAACCTGTCTGCATCACCACACAGTAACGCCCTCACCACCTGTCTGCATCACCACACAGTAACACCCTCACCACCTGTCTGCATCACCACACAGTAGCGCCCTCACCACCTGTCTGCATCACCACACAGTAACGCCCTCACCACCTGTCTGCATCACCACACAGTAACGCCCTCACCACCTGTCTGCATCACCACACAGTAACACCCTCACAACCTGTCTGCATCACCTCACAGCAACACCCTCACAACCTGTCTGCATCACCTCACAGTAACAACCTCACAATCTGTCTGCATCACCACACAGTAACACCCTCACCACCTGTCTGCATCACCACACAGTAACACCCTCACCACCTGTCTGCATCACCACACAGTAACACCCTCACAACCTGTCTGCATCACCTCATAGTAACACCCTCACCACCTGTCTGCATCACCACACAGTAACACCCTCACCACCTGTCTGCATCACCACACAGTAACACCCTCACCACCTGTCTGCATCACCTCACAGTAACACCCTCACCACCTGTCTGCATCACCACACAGTAACACCCTCACCACCTGTCTGCATCACCACACAGTAACACCCTCACCACCTGTCTGCATCACCACACAGTAACACCCTCACAACCTGTCTGCATCACCTCATAGTAACACCCTCACCACCTGTCTGCATCACCACACAGTAACAACCTCACAACCTGTCTGCATCACCTCACAGTAACACCCTCACCACCTGTCTGCGTCACCTCACAGTAACACCCTCACCACCTGTCTGCATCACCTCACAGTAACACCCTCACCACCTGTCTGCATCACCTCACAGTAACACCCTCACCACCTGTCTGCGTCACCTCACAGTAACACCCTCACCACCTGTCTGCATCACCTCACAGTAACACCCTCACCACCTGTCTGCATCACCACACAGTAACAACCTCACCACCTGTCTGCATCACCACACAGTAACACCCTCACCACCTGTCTGCATCACCACACAGTAACAACCTCACAACCTGTCTGCATCACCTCACAGTAACACCCTCACCACCTGTCTGCGTCACCTCACAGTAACACCCTCACCACCTGTCTGCATCACCTCACAGTAACACCCTCACCACCTGTCTGCATCACCTCACAGTAACACCCTCACCACCTGTCTGCGTCACCTCACAGTAACACCCTCACCACCTGTCTGCATCACCTCACAGTAACACCCTCACCACCTGTCTGCATCACCACACAGTAACACCCTCACCACCTGTCTGCATCACCACACAGTAACACCCTCACCACCTGTCTGCATCACCACACAGTAACAACCTCACAACCTGTCTGCATCACCTCACAGTAACAACCTCACAACCTGTCTGCATCACCACACAGTAACACCCTCACCACCTGTCTGCATCACCACACAGTAACACCCTCACCACCTGTCTGCATCACCACACAGTAACAACCTCACAACCTGTCTGCATCACCTCACAGTAACACCCTCACAACCTGTCTGCATCACCACACAGTAACAACCTCACAACCTGTCTGCATCACCTCACAGTAACACCCTCACCACCTGTCTGCATCACCACACAGTAACACCCTCACCACCTGTCTGCATCACCTCACAGTAAGAACCTCACAACCTGTCTGCATCACCTCACAGTAACAACCTCACAACATTCCATGTCACACCAAACTTACTACCTCTTCTAATCATGTATTAAACGGTAAATGAATTGTTCTCTTAATTGTTGCTGTCGCTGATACTTCTGTTGCTGCTGCTGCTGCTGCTACTACTATTACCACTGCTACTATTACTACTTCTACTATTACCACTACTCTGTTACTACTACTACTATTGCCACTACTACTATTACTACTTCTACTATTACCACTACTACTGTTACTACTACTACTATTGCCACTACTACTATTACTACTACTACTATTGCTACTACTATTACTACTACTACTATTACTGCTACTACTGTTACTGCTACTGTTACTACTACTACTATTACTACTACTACTATTACTGCTACTATTACTACTACTACTATTACTACTACTACTATTACTACTACTACTATTACTGCTACTATTACTACTACTACTATTACTACTACTACTATTACTACTACTACTGTTACTACTACTATTACTGTTACTACTATTACTACTACTACTATTACTACTACTACTATTACTGCTACTATTACTACTACTACTACTACTACTATTACTACTACTACTATTACTACTACTATTACTGCTACTATTACTACTATTACTGCTACTACTATTACTACTACTACTATTACTACTACTATTACTGCTATTACTACTACTACTATTACTACTACTACTATTACTACTACTAGTATTACTGCTACTACTGCTACTACTACTATTACTACTACTACTATTACTACTACTACTTATACTACTACTACTTATACTACTACTACTGTTACTGTTACTATTACTGTTTCTGTTATTACTACTACTACTATTACTGCTACTGTTACTATTACTACTATTACTGCTACTACTATTGCTACTACTACTATTACTACTATTACTACTGCTATTACTACTACGACTTTTACTGCTACTATTACTACTACTATTACTATTACTATTGCTACTACTACTATTACTACTTTTACTATTATTACTACTACTGCTATTACTACTACTACCTTTACTGCTACTATTACTACTACTGCTATTACTACTACTATTACTAGTACTATTACTACTACTGCTATTACTACTACCATTACTAGTACTATTACTACTATTACTACTATTACTACTACTACTATTGCTATGTTTCTCTTATCTTTCTCTTCCTCCTCATCTGCTCCTCTCACTAATACATCAATTTTTCAGGTAATTGCTGATCAAAAATACAGGAAAGAATCTTAATAAGATTTTGTTCGGTTTCTTTATTTAAATGATCAAATTATCCTTTCATCGCGACGACCCAAGGGTAGGTGCTAGGACGACCCAAGGGTAGGTGCTAGGACGACCCAAGGGTAGGTGCTAGGACGACCCAAGGGTAGGTGCTAGGACGACCCAAGGGTAGGTGCTAGGACGACCCAAGGGTAGGTGCTAGGACGACCCAAGGGTAGGTGCTAGGATGACCCAAGGGTAGGTGCTAGGACGACCCAAGCGTAGGTGCTAGGACGACCCAAGGGTAGGTGCTAGGACGACCCAAGGGTAGGTGCTAGGACGACCCAAGCGTAGGTGCTAGGACGACCCAAGGGTAGGTGCTAGGATGACCCAAGGGTAGGTGCTAGGACGACCCAAGGGTAGGTGCTAGGACGACCCAAGGGTAGGTGCTAGGACGACCCAAGGGTAGGTGCTAGGACGACCCAAGCGTAGGTGCTAGGACGACCCAAGGGTACGTGCTAGGACGACCCAAGGGTAGGTGCTAGGACGACCCAAGCGTAGGTGCTAGGACGACCCAAGGGTAGGTGCTAGGACGACCCAAGCGTAGGTGCTAGGACGACCCAAGGGTACGTGCTAGGACGACCCAAGCGTAGGTGCTAGGACGACCCAAGGGTAGGTGCTAGGACGACCCAAGGGTACGTGCTAGGACGACCCAAGGGTAGGTGCTAGGACGACCCAAGCGTAGGTGCTAGGACGACCCAAGGGTAGGTGCTAGGACGACCCAAGGGTAGGTGCTAGGACGACCCAAGGGTAGGTGCTAGGACGACCCAAGGGTACGTGCTAGGACGACCCAAGGGTAGGTGCTAGGACGACCCAAGGGTAGGTGCTACGATGAGCCAAGGGTAGGTGCTAGGACGACCCAAAGGTAGGAGCTAGGACGACCCAAGTGTAGGTGCTAGGACGACCCAAGGGTACGTGCTAGGACGACCCATGAGTACGTGCTAGGACGATCCATGGGTAGGTGCTAGGACGACCCAAGGGTAGGTGCTAGGACGACCCAAGGGTAGGTGCTAGGATGACCCAAGGGTACGTGCTAGGACGATCCATGGGTAGGTGCTAGGACGACCCAAGGGTAGGTGCTAGGACGACCCAAGGGTAGGTGCTAGGACGACCCAAGGGTAGGTGCTAGGATGACCCAAGGGTACGTGCTAGGACGATCCATGGGTAGGTGCTAGGACGACCCAAGGGTAGGTGCTAGGACGACCCAAGGGTAGGTGCTAGGACGACCCAAGGGTAGGTGCTAGGACGACCCAAGGGTAGGTGCTAGGACGACCCAAGGGTAGGTGCTAGGACGACCCAAGGTTAGGTGCTAGTACGACCCAAGGGTACGTGCTAGGACGAGCCATGGGTAGGTGCTAGGACGACCCAAGGGTAGGTGCTAGGACGACCCAAGGGTAGGTGCTAGGATGACCCAAGGGTACGTGCTAGGACGATCCATGGGTAGGTGCTAGGACGACCCAAGGGTAGGTGCTAGGACGACCCAAGGGTAGGTGCTAGGACGACCCAAGGGTAGGTGCTAGGACGACCCAAGGGTAGGTGCTAGGACGACCCAAGGGTAGGTGCTAGGACGACCCAAGGGTAGGTGCTAGTACGACCCAAGGGTACGTGCTAGGACGATCCATGGGTAGGTGCTAGGACGACCCAAGGGTAGGTGCTAGGACGACCCAAGGGTAGGTGCTAGGACGACCCAAGTGTAGGTGCTAGGACGACCCAAGGGTAGGTGCTAGGACGACCCAAGGGTAGGGGCTAGGACGACCCAAGGGTAGGTGCTAGGATGACCCAAGGGTAGGTGCTAGTACGACCCAAGGGTACGTGCTAGGACGATCCATGGGTAGGTGCTAGGACGACCCAAGGGTAGGTGCTAGGACGACCCAAGGGTAGGTGCTAGGATGACCCAAGGGTACGTGCTAGGACGATCCATGGGTAGGTGCTAGGACGACCCAAGGGTAGGTGCTAGGACGACCCAAGGGTAGGTGCTAGGACGACCCAAGGGTAGGTGCTAGGACGACCCAAGGGTAGGTGCTAGGACGACCCAAGGGTACGTGCTAGGACGATCCATGGGTAGGTGCTAGGACGATCCAAGGGTAGGTGCTAGGACGACCCAAAGGTAGGTGCTAGGATGACCCAAGGGTACGTGCTAGGACGATCCATGGGTAGGTGCTTGGACGACCCAAGGGTAGGTGCTAGGACGACCAAAGGGTAGGTGCTAGGACGACCCAAGGGTACGTGCTAGGACGATCCATGGGTAGGTGCTAGGACGACCCAAGGGTAGGTGCTACGATGAGCCAAGGGTAGGTGCTAGGACGACCCAAGGGTAGGTGCTAGGAAGCCCCAGGGGTAGTTGCTAGGATGACCCAAGGGTAGGTGCTAGGATGACCCAGGGGTAGTTGCTAGGATGACCCAAGGGTAGGTGCTAGGACGACCCAAGGGAAGGTGCTAGAACGACCCAAGGGTAGGTGCTAGGACGACCCAAGGGTAGGGTCTAGGATGACCCAAGGGTAGGTGCTAGGACGACCCAAGGATAGGTGCTAGGACGACCCAAGGGTAGGTGCTAGGACGACCCAAGGGTAGGGTCTAGGAAGACCCAAGGGTAGGGTCTAGGATGACCCAAGGATAGGTGCTAGGACGACCCAAGGGTAGGTGCTAGGATGACCCAAGGGCAGGTGCTAGGACGACCCAAGGGTAGGTGCTAGGATGACCCAAGTGTAGGTGCTAGGACGACCCAAGGGTAGGTGCTAGGACGACCCAAGGGTAGGTGCTAGGATGTCCCAAGGGTAGGTGCTACTACGACCCAAGGGTAGGTGCTAGGACCGCCCAAGGGTAGGTGCTAGAACGACCCAAGGGTAGGTGCTAGGACGACCCAAGGGTAGGGTCTAGGATGACCCAAGGGTAGGTGCTAGGACGACCCAAGGATAGGTGCTAGGACGACGCAAGGGTAGGTGCTAGGACGACCCAAGGGTAGGGTCTAGGATGACCCAAGGGTAGGTGCTAGGACGACCCAAGTATAGGTGCTAGGACGACCCAAGGGTAAGTGCTAGGATGACCCAAGGGCAGGTGCTAGGACGACCCAAGGGTAGGTGCTAGGATGACCCAAGTGTAGGTGCTAGGACGACCCAAGGGTAGGTGCTAGGACGACCTAAGGGTAGGTGCTAGGATGACCCAAGGGTAGGTGCTAGTACGACCCTAGGGTAGGTGCTAGGATGACCCAAGAGTAGTTGCTAGGACGACCCAAAGGTAGGTGCTAGTACCGCCCAAGGGTAGGTGCTAGAACGACCCAAGGGTAGGTGCTAGGACGACCCAAGGGTAGGTGCTACGATGAGCCAAGGGTAGGTGCTAGGACGACCCAAGGGTAGGTGCTAGGATGCCCCAGGGGTAGTTGCTAGGATGACCCAAGGGTAGGTGCTAGGATGACCCAGGGGTAGTTGCTAGGATGACCCAAGGGTAGGTGCTAGGACGACCCAAGGGTAGGTGCTAGGATGACCCAAGAGTAGTTGCTAGGACGACCCAAAGGTAGGTGCTAGGACCGCCCAAGGGTAGGTGCTAGGACGACCCAAGGGTAGGTGCTAGGATGACCCAAGGGTAGGTGCTAGGACGATCCATGGGTAGGTGCTAGGACGACCCAAGGGTAGGTGCTAGGATGACCGAGGGGTAGTTGCTAGGATGACCCAAGGGTAGGTGCTAGGACGACCCAAGGGTAGGTGCTAGGATGACCCAAGGGTAGGTGCTAGGATGACCCAAGGGTAGGTGCTAGGATGACCCAAGGGTAGGTGCTAGGACGACCCAAGGGTAGGTGCTAGGATGACCCAAGGGTAGGTGCTAGGATGACCCAAGGGTAGGTGCTAGGATGACCCAAGGGTAGGTGCTAGGATGACCCAGGGGTAGGTGCTAGGATGACCCAAGGGTAGGTGCTAGGATGACCCAGGGGTAGTTGCTAGGACGACCCAAGGGTAGGTGCTAGAACGACTCCAGGGTGAGGGGTTGGATGTAAATGGGACTTACACATAAGTTAAAATGGTTATCAAAGCTTATTGATTGGGTAGCACTGAAAATGTGTCGGACAAATATTTATATTAGTGGGTTTGGGTCTGATAAAAACCTACCCAGTATGGGCCAGTAGGCCTGCTGGAGTGTTCCTCCTTTCTTACGTTCTTACGTTACATAAGTATCATTTTTCCCATGTTCTCGGTATCACCATACCATTTCTGATGCGTCCCAGTGTTTGCTTACGTGTGTTTCTAGAACAACTTGGTTCCACAGCTGACAGTGATTGTGGTCGATACAGTGTTGTGACGCCCCACCTGTAATCTGTGTGGCTCTCGGCTCTTGTAATTTCCCAAGTAACTGTGCCGTGTGATTAACTTTGCTTTTACTCGCAAGAGGAATTGCGTTTCATTCGAGCTTTACTGTTTTCGGGGCGTAAAGCAGGAAGCTCACCGTGTTTCTGGCGTCTGTTTTGTCAGGAAACAGAACCAGTGGTAGCGATCTGGATGACGATCATATTGCCGGTGGCATCTTCATTGTTTTGACGTGTAATGTGAAGAATGTGAGGAAGACATTGTGAAGCAACGTGACGTGTGAGAGACAACGTGACGTGTGAGAGACAACGTTACGTGTGAGAGACAACGTGACGTGTGAGAGACAACGTACGTGACATGTGAGAGACAACGTGACGCGTGAGACACAGTGTGACGTGTAAGATAGATATATATATATATATATATATATATATATATATATATATATATATATATATATATATATATATATATATATATATATATATATATATATATATATATATATTAGGTCTTACGTACTTATCTGGTGATCAAGAGAGCAGACGGTGGTGCAGCAGCAGGTGTAACACAGTCTTGAACAAACTGAACATCACGTTCTTGTATGGAACGTAACCAAATCACATAGATAACCCACCTGCAGAATCACAGAAGAGACTTAGAGAAAACAGAGATATAAATTAAGAACAGAGAGAGAGAGAGAGAGAGAGAGAGAGAGAGAGAGAGAGAGAGAGAGAAGGCTTGTGTGTGTGGGTGGGACGGGTGGGAGTTCCATCACTGTGGTGTATTACCGCGACTTAATGGTACAAGAGAGCAATCAACGACAATAAACGCGAGAATCTCCGTTGATCTCTGAGAATGAAGGGGCCACACAATCCCCGTTGTTCTGTGTGGATAATGGGGGCCACACAATCCCCGTTGATCTGTGTGGATAACGGGGTTACATAATCCCCGTTGATCTGTGTGGATAACGGGGCCACACAATCCCCGTTGATCTGTGTGAATAACGGGGTCCCATAATCCCCGTTGATCTGTGTGGATAACGGGGCCACACAATCCCCGTTGATCTGTGTGGCTAACGGGGCCACACAATCCCTGTTGATCTCTGGGGGATCAACGGGCAATTATGTCATTCCTCATCACGTCAGTATAGTGTACCAGCGTAAGTAGGTCACGTCCATAGGTTGGACAAGCATTGAAGGATTCCTTGTGTGTAGATCCCCTAATGTTGTAATGTCTGATATGTCTACTTTCCTCAAGATTTATGGACTGAATACATCGATTCCAGGCTGAGGGACTGATTACCTCAAACTCCTCCTCTCCTTACATCTTTCTGCTTTGTATTGGACTGATGAAGTCACTGTGTGGCGAAACGTTTCCTCAATAAAGATTCCCATATGTTGGTAGGTAAGACACATAGGCAACATTTAGGCAACTTTATTCCGAAACGTTTCGCCTACACAGTAGGCTTCTTCAGTCGAGTACAGAAAGTAGGCAGGAGCAGTAGAGATGAGAAGATGATGTAATCAGTCCATCACCCTTGAAGTCGTAGAATTTGAGGTTGTCAGTCCCTCAGCCTGGAGAAGTTCAGTTACATAAATATCTTAATCTTCAACTTATCGGTTTCCAAGACCATTTATCACATAAGAGAATCTGTTCAACCCCTCAGGGAGACGTTGTTAGGTAAGACACATATGCAACAGTTAGGTATCTTTATTTCGAAACGTTTCGCCTACACATTAGGCTTCTTCAGTCGAGTACAGAAAAGTTGATAGAAGCAGAAGATACTTGAAGGCTCCATCCTGTCACTTCAACTCCATGTTGTTTTAGACTATGGAACAATACTCTTCTCCAGACTGAGGGACTGACCACCTCAAAACTTCAAGGGTGATGGACTGATTACATCGTCTTCAAGTATCTTCTGCTTCTATCAACTTTTCTGTACTCGACTGAGGAAGCCTACTGTGTAGGCGAAACGTTTCGAAATAAAGATACCTAACTGTTGCATATGTGTCTTACCTAACAACCTGTCGGTATATTATGCCATTTTAATGTTCCCTCAGGGAGATGCATAAACACAGGGAAACTATCGGGTTTCCAGTTTATAGAAGACTATGTAAATACCGCAAGATGAACTCAATGTTGTCATAGAAAAAAGGAGGATGTCAATGATACAGAACAGTCTGCTGGTGAGAAGAGCAGAAAAACACCCCGGATCGGACATAACAGCCTCAGAGACCGAATATAAGAACATAAGAATAGAGGAATACTGCAGCAGGACTCACGAAATCGTGATGACTCGATTGCAAACAAACCATACGGGGCTAGAACCCGTGATCAGAGAGTCATGAAACTCCTAACCGACGCCTTAGCCAGCTGGCTACAATAAGATTTATCCAACTAGGCAGGTTCTTATCAAAACCACCCATTCCCACCCATTCCCACCCATTCCCACCCACGTATTTGTCCAACCTTTTCAGCATCAAAAGATGAAGGATACACTGATAACACTGAACAAAAAGGAAGAAAATGAAAACTCACTGGAAAAAAGAGGAATATGCAACGAGCTTAACAGAAAATATCAGTGTGGAGGCAAATGAGAAAGTAAGAGTACCAGGACAGAGGACAAACCGAGTGGAAATGAATATCAAACACTGCATCGACTAATGACAAAGTAAAGAGGATCTTGATGAAAGTTTCCACATCAAAGGCACCAGAACCCGACGGCAGATCATCACGAATACTATTTGAAGTAGAGGGAATATTGTGTGAGCCAACTGCGGATGCTTTTAAAAGATCAATGATGACTGGGAAGCGCCAGACCTCTGGGGCGTAGCAAACGTCATGATCAAAAAAAAGGTGAATATGATAATGGTAAACTATACCCACAGATTGATAAGTACGACACATGTGCAGCAGTTAGGTATCTTTACTCCGAAACGTTTCGCCTACACAGTAGGCTTCTTCGGTCGAGTATAGAAGAATTAGCAGAAGCAGTAGACATGTGAAGACGATGTAATCAGTCCATCACCCTTGAAGACGTAGTCTTGAGGTGGTCAGTCCCTCAGCCTGGAGAAGAGTTTTGCTCCACAGTCTGAGGGACTGACCACCTTCAAGGGTGATGGACTGACTACATCGTCTTCACATCTCTACTGCTTCTGCTAACTCTTTTGTACTCAACTGAAGAAGGCTACTGTGTAGGCGAAACGTTTCGGAGTAAAGATACCTAACTGTTGCACATATGGCGTACTTATCATAAAAAAAAATATATATAAAATGACATAGACAGGAAGCTGGGTCTAACAAGTTAATATGCAAATTCCTACGTAGGATTGTGAGGAAAAGATTTATTAAGTAGCTAAATGGAGCTAAATTGTCCACGGAGAATCACTTGGTTTTAAAAATGGGAAGTCACGTTATACCAGCTTATAAATTTATGCAAAACAACCTCTGTGAAGAAAATAGTGAGCTTCAAAGAGCTTTCGTGATTTCTCACATTATCAAGGACATGTACTATAGGCTGAGAGCTGGACGGACGGCACATTCCTGGACAGTTAACAAGCCGTTGATACAGTATCACAGAGGTGCCTAAGAGCCAGGGGTAACAACGAGGGTATTATGCTGGCAATGGTGTAAAATACTGACAAGTTGAGGATTAAGACACATGTGTAATAGTTAGGTATCTCTATTGATGAAACGTTTCGCCTACACAGTAGCCTTCTTCAGTCAAATGCAGAGAGAGCAGTAGTAGTGAAATAAAGATGATATAATCAGTCCATCATCCTTGGAAACTGGTCAGGGACTGACCAGGGACTGACAAGGGAGTGACCAGGGACTAACCAGGGAAGGGAGAGCGAAACGATGCCACAATAAAATCTCACATTAGTTGCACTTATGTCTTTTTTAATTAACATATTGTTGTTCATTCTACCACCATTATTACAATAATTACCCGAGTTTATCCTCAGCAGAAGCAACGTTATGAAGGCACCAGACTGGGAAGCGAAACCCAAGAACAAGTATCACTGAAGGACTCAACCTCACGTCAATTACAAATGACAGGAGAAACATGATCAAGACGTATGAGGTACTCGGGGTCGCTGAGAGGGTGAAAAGTGATATATAGAAGTGTTAGAGGCACAGACGAGGGAGAACGTAAGTCTAAAATAGTCTTATAACGTAACAAGTGAAAACAAAGACTAAGAAATTAAACAGTGAAGAAAAATATAGTGAATTAAAAGAGGAATGAACTAGACAGAAACAACTAGACAGGAACAACTAGACAGCAACAACTAGACAGCAACAACTAGACAGCAACAACTAGACAGAAAACTAGACAGAAAACTAGACAGCAACAACTAGACAGCAACAACTAGACAGCAACAACTAGACAACAACAACTAGACAGCAACAACTAGACAGCAACAACTAGACAGCAACAACTAGACAGCAACAACTAGACAGCAACAACTAGACAGCAACAACTAGACAGCAACAACTAGACAGCAACAACTAGACAGCAACAACTAGACAGGAACTAGACAGGAACTAGACAGCAACAACTAGACAGCAACAACTAGACAGGAACAACTAGACAGCAACAACTAGACAGCAACAACTAGACAAACAACTAGACAGGAACAACTAGACAGCAACAACTAGACAGCAACTAGACAGCAACAACTAGACAGGAACAACTAGACAGGAACAACTAGACAGCAACAACTAGACAGCAACAACTAGACAGGAACAACTAGACAGCAACAACTAGACAGGAACAACTAGACAGGAACAACTAGACAGCAACAACTAGACAGCAACAACTAGACAGCAACAACTAGACAGCAACAACTAGACAGCAACAACTAGACAGCAACAACTAGACAGCAACAACTAGACAGCAACAACTAGACATCAACAACTAGACATCAACAACTAGACATCAACAACTAGACAGCAACAACTAGACAGCAACAACTAGACAGCAACAACTAGACAGCAACAACTAGACAGCAACAACTAGACAGCAACAACTAGACAGCAACAACTAGACAGCAACAACTAGACAGCAACAACTAGACAACAACTAGACAGCAACAACTAGGCAGCAACAACTAGACAGCAACAACTAGACAGGAACTAGACAGGAACAACTAGACAGGAACTAGACAGCAACAACTAGACAGCAACAACTAGACAGGAACTAGACAGGAACAACTAGACAGGAACTAGACAGCAACAACTAGACAGCAACAACAAGACAGGAACTAGACAGGAACAACTAGACAGCAACAACTAGACAGCAACAACTAGACAGGAACTAGACAGGAACAACTAGACAGGAACAACTAGACAGGAACAACTAGACAGCAACAACTAGACAGCAACAACTAGACATCAACAACTAGACAGCAACAACTAGACAGGAACTAGACAGCAGGAACTAGACAGCAACAACTAGACAGCAACAACTAGACAGGAACAAATAGACAGGAACAACTAGACAGCAACAGCTAGACAGGAACAACTAGACAGGAACAAATAGACAGGAACAACTAGACAGCAACATCTAGACAAGAACAACTAGACAGGAACAACTAGACAGGACCAACTAGACAGCAACAACTAGACAGCAACATCTAGACAAGAACAACTAGACAGGAACAATTAGACAGGAACAGCAAGACAGCAACAACTAGACCGAAACAACCAGACAGGAACAACTAGACAGCAACAACTAGACAGCAACAGCTAGACAAGAACAACTAGACAGGAACAATTAGACAGCGACAACTAGACAAGAACAACTAGACAGGAACAACTAGACAGCAACAGCTAGACAAGAACAACTATACAGCAACAACTAGACAGCAACAACTAGACCGGAACAACCAGACAGGAAGAACCAGACAGCAACAGCTAGACAGCAACAACTAGAGAGCAACAGCTAGACAGCAATAACTAGACCGGAACAACCAGACAGGAACAACTAGACAGCAGCAACTAGACAGGAAGAACCAGACAGCAACAACTAGACAGCAACAACTAGACAGCAACAACTAGACCTGAACAACCAGACAGGAACAACTAGACAGCAACAGCTAGACAAGAACAACTATACAGCAACAACTAGACAGCAACAACTAGACAGCAACAACTAGACAGCAACAACTAGACAGCAACAACCAGACAGCAACAACTAGACAGCAACAACTAGACAGCAACAACCAGACAGGAACAACTAGACAGCAACAGCTAGACAAGAACAACTATACAGCAACAACTAGACAGCAACAACTAGACAGCAACAACCAGACACCAACAACTATACAGCAACAACTAGACAGCAACAACTAGACAGCAACAGCTAGACAAGAACAACTATACAGCAACAACTAGACAGCAACAACTAGACAGCAACAACCAGACAGGAACAACTATACAGCAACAACTAGACAGCAACAACCAGACAGGAACAACTAGACAGCAACAACTAGACAGCAACAACTAGACAACATCTAGACAGCCACAACTAGACAGCAACAACTATACAGCAACAACTAAACAGAAACAATTAGACAGCAACAACTAGACAGGAACAACTAGACAGGAACAACTAGACAGCAACAACTAGACAGGAACAACTAGACAGGAACAACTAGACAGCAACAACTAGACAGCAACAACTAGACAGCAACAACTAGACAGGAACAACTAGACAGCAACAACTAGACAGCAACAACTAGACAGCAACAACTAGACAGCAACAACTAGACAGCAACAACTAGACAGGAACAACTAGACAAGAACTATACAGCAACAACTAGACAGCAACAACTAAACAACAACAACTAGACAGCAACAACTAGGCAGCAACAACCAGACAGGAACAACTATACAGCAACAACTAGACAGCAACAACTAGACAGCAACAACCAGACAGGAACAACTATACAGCAACAACTAGACAGCAACAACTAGACAGCAACAACTAGACAGGAACAACTAGACAGGAACAACTAGACAAGAACTATACAGCAACAACTAGACAGCAACAACTAGACAACAACTAGACAGCAACAACTAGACAGCAACAACCAGACAGGAACAACTATACAGCAACAACTAGACAGCAACAACTAGACAGCAACAACCAGACAGGAACAACTATACAGCAACAACTAGACAGCAACAACCAGACAGGAACAACTAGACAGCAACAACTAGACAGCAACAACTAGACAGCAACAACTAGACAGCAACAACTATACAGCAACAACTAGACAGCAACAACTAGACAACAACAACTAGATAGCAACAACCAGACAGGAACAACTATACAGCAACAACTAGACAGCAACAACTAGACAGCAACAACCAGACAGGAACTAGACAGCAACAGCTAGACAAGAACAACTATACAGCAACAACTAGACAGCAACAACTAGACATCAACTAGACATCAACAACTAGGCAGAAACAACCAGACAGGAACAACTAGGCAGAAACAACCAGACAGGGACAACTAGACAGGAACAACTAGACAGGAACAACTAGACAGGAGCAACTAGACAGGAACAACTAGACAAGAGCAACTAGACAGGAACAACTAGACAGCAACATCTAGACAAGAACTAGACAGGAACAATTAGACAGGAACAACTAGACAGCAACAACTAGACAGCAACTAGACAGAAACAACCAGACAGCAACAACTAGACAGCAACAACTAAACAGCAACAGCTAGACAAGAACAACTAGACAGGAACAATTAGACAGAAAGTACTAGACAGGAACGACTAGATAGCAACAACTAGATAGCAACAGCTAGACAAGAACAACTAGACAGGAACAATTAGACAGCGACAACTAGACAAGAACAACTAGACAGGAACAACTAGACAGCAACAGCTAGACAAGAACTATACAGCAACAACTAGACAGCAACAACTAGACCGGAACAACCAGACAGGAACAACTAGACAGCAACAACTAGACAGCAACAACTAGACAGGAACAACTAGACAGGAACAACTAGGCAGAAACAACCAGACAGGAACAACTAGATAGGAACTAGACAGGGATAACTAGACAGCAACAACTAGACAGCAACTAGACAGCAACATTTAGACAAGAACTAGACAGGAACATTTAGACAGGAACAACTAGACAGCAACAACTAGACAGCAACAACTAGACAGCAACTAGGCAGGAACAACTAGACAGCAGCAACTAGACAGGAAGAACCAGACAGCAACAGCTAGATAGGAACAACTAGACAGGAACAATTAGACAGCAACAACTAGACAGCAACAACTAGACAGCAACAACTAGACAGCAACAACTAGACCGGAACAACCAGACAGCATCAACTAGATAGCAACAACTAGACAGCAACAACTAGACAGCAACAGCTAGACAGCAACAGCTAGACAGGAACAACTAGAAAGGAACAACTAGACAGCAGCAACAAGACAGGAAGAACCAGACAGCAAAAGCTAGATAGGAACTAGACAGGAACAACAAGACAGCAACTAGACAGCAGCAACTAGACAGCATCAGACAGCAACAACTAGACAGCAACAACTAGACAGCAACAACTAGACAGCAACAACTAGACAGCATCAGGCAGCAACAACTAGACAGCAACAACTAGACAGCAACAACTAGACAGCAACTAGACAGCAACAGCTAGACAGGAACAACTAGAAACAGCTAGACAGCAGCAACTAGACAGGAAGAACCAGACAGCAACAGCTAGACAGGAACAACAAGACAGCAACAGCTAGACAGGAACAACTAGACAGCAACAACTAGACAGCAACAACTAGACCTGAACAACTAGGCAGCAACAACTAGACAGCAACAACTAGACAGAACAACTAGACAGGAACAACTAGACCGGAACAGCTAGACAGGAACAGCTAGACAGGAAAAACTAGACAGCAACAACTAGACAGCAACAACTAGATCTGAACAACCAGACAGGAACAACTAGACAGCAACAACTAGACAGGAACAACTAGACAACAACTAGACAGCAACAACTAGACAGGAACAACTAGGCAGAAACAACCAGACAGCAACAACTAGACAGCAACAACTAGACAAGAACAACTAGACAGCAAAAACTAGACATCAACAACTAGACAGCAACAGCTAGACAGCAACAACTAGACAGCAACAACTAGACAGCAACAGCTAGACAAGAACAACTAGACAGGAACAATTAGACAGGAAGAACTAGACAGCAACAACTAGACAGCAACAACTAGACAGGAACAACTAGGCAGAAACAACTAGACAGGAACAACTAGACAGGAACAACTAGACAGGAACGACTAGACAGGAACGACTAGACAGCAACTAGACAGCAACAGTTAGACGGGAACAACTAGACAGGAACAACTAGACAGCAGCAACTAGACAGGAACAACTAGACAGCAACAACTAGACCGGAACAACTAGACAACAACTATACTGAACAATTATACAGGAACAACTAGACAGGCACAGCTAGACAGGAACTAGAAATAACTAGACAGCAACACCTAGACAGGAATAACTAGACAGGAGCAACTAGACAGCAGCAACTAGACAGGAAGAACCAGACAGCAACAGCTAGACAGGAACTAGACAACAACAGCTAGACAGGAACAACTAGACAGCAACAACAAGAGAGCAACAACTAGACCGGAAGGAACAACTAGACAGGAAGGAACAATTAAACAGGAAGGAACAAGTAGACAGGAAGGAACAACTAGACAGGAAGGAACAACTAGACAGGAAGGAACAACTAGACAGGAAGGAACAACTAAACAGGAAGGAACAACTAGACAGGAATGAACAACTAAACAGGAAGGAACAACTAGACAGGAAGGAACAAGTAGACATGAAGTAACAACTAGACAGGAAGGAACAACTAGACAGGAACAACTACACAGGAAGGAACAACTAAACAGGAAGGAACAACTAGACAGGAAGGAACAACTAATAGGAAGGAACAAGTAGACAGGAACAACTAGACGGGAAGGAATAACAGACAGGAAGGAAAAACTAGATAGGAAGGAGGAACTAGACAGGAACAAGACAAGCCAACAGGTCAGAAAACAACCTTGCAGAGGGCCCAGGAGCTTGAGCTTTATTCTTCCCCTATCAGACACAGCCAGTACACCCGAGCGAGTACATCTGTAAGTACATCTGTGTACACTCAGGCTCGGTTAATCACTAACAGGGTGAATGTGAGAGGCCATTCAGCTCTCACACACAGAAAAAATGTTAGATGTTGAATGTGTAGCTTATGAGGAAAAAGGGAGAGAAATGTACACATGACTTATTATTCACACTGGTGCAGTCGCGCTGGTGTACACACGGGGTGTACACGGCCCAGTGTACACACAGCGGGGTAAATGACGGCACACAGGAGACACGCACACAGGCACGGAAGACATATACACACACAGTCACACAAGACACACACACACACACAGTAACACCAGACACACACACACACAGTCACGCAAGATACACACACACAGTCACACAAGACACACACACACACACAGTCACTCAAGACACACACACACACACAGTCACACAGGACACACACACTGCCAGTCACACAAGACACACACACACACAGTCACACAAGAGATACGCACAGACACACGAAACACGCACAGACGCACGAAACATACGTACACAAATATACGCATAATGATGCACAAGACACAACAAACGCAGAGACAAGTAAGTTTATTCAGGTATACACAAATACAGTTACATAGATTATCATACATAGCAGCATATGTGTAGAGAACCTGTAACCCGAAAAGTCATATACAGTGTACACGGGAGCGCGCACACACACACGTACGTACGCATGCACTCACGCATACCAGGTATGTAAAATTATGGAGAAGACTATAAGAAGAGTACTGCAATACAGGGAAAGAAACAGGTCCATGAACAACCAACATGGAGCTAGAGAAGGGTAATCCTGCCTCGCAAACCTGCAAGAATTCCGTGACAAGACAACCAAGGTGAGGCAGAGGAAGGAGAAGGAGAGTGAGAGAGGGAGAGAGAGAGAGAGAGAGAGAGAGAGAGAGAGATTGTGAACATCACACAGAACTTCGGGGTGAGCATAGTCTCGAGCATATCTCCTCCTCTCCCCCCCCCTCTCAAGGCGCATATCAACCTTATAACTTCCGCAGCAAACTTGTCTATGGTTAATCAAAGATTATCTTTCAGGAACCTCAATCAAATTATATACGGTATATGTCAGAGCCCCACCGGAGTACGCAGCGCCAGCATGGAGCCTGCACCAGCTAAAGTATGTCAAGAAAGTGGAAATAGTGTAGAGGTTTGCAGGGTGACTAGTCCAGGAGTTAAAATATATGTCCTTTGAAGAGAGATTAAGGAAACTAAACCTGATAACATTAGAAGAATGAAGGAGTAGGGATGACATGATCACGACGTACAAAATACTGAGAGGAACTGATAAAGTAGACAGGAACAGGCAGGCGAGAAACAGGAATAGAAGGGCACAACTGGAAGCTGAAACCACAGAGGCGACACAGGGATATTAGGAAGTATTTGTTCAGCCTTAGAGTGATCGAGAAATGAAACGACATAGAGTTTCATACACAGCTTTAAGAATAGGTATGACAGGATTCATTAAGCCAGGAGTGTGTGAACCCAGTAGCGGCCAGGTAAGATTCGACTCCAGCCACCACTTATAAGCAAGTATATATAAGTGAAAACACACACACACACACAGAGTGGGCACCTGTGATCAGTGGGGTCCCACAGGGGTCAGTCCTAGGACCAGTGCTGTTTCTGGTATTTGTGAACGACATGACGGAAGGAATAAACTCCGAGGTGTCACTGTTTGCAGATGACGTGAAGTTGATGAGAAGAGTTCATTCGATCGAAGACCAGGCAGAAATACAAAGGGATCTGGACAGGCTGCAGACCTGGTCCAGCAACTGGCTCCCGGAGTTCAATCCCACCAAGTGCAAAGTCATGAGGATTGGGGAAGGGCAAAGAAGACAGCAGATGGAGTACAGTCTAGGGGGTCAGAGACTACAAACATCACTCAAGGAAAAAGATCTTGGGGTGAGTATAACAGCAGGCACATCTCCTGAAGCGCACATCAACCAAATAACTGCTGCAGCATATGGGCGCCTGGCAAACCTCAGAACAGCATTCCGACATCTTAATAAGGAATCGTTCAGGACCCTGTACACCGTGTACGTTAGGCCCATATTGGAGTATGCGGCACCAGTTTGGAACCCACACCTAGCCAAGCATGTAAAGAAACTAAAGAAAGTGCAAAGGTTAGCAACAAGACTAGTCCCAGAACTAAGAGGTATGTCCTATGAGGAGAGGTTAAGGGAAATCAACCTGACGACACTGGAGGACAGGAGAGATAGGGGGGACATGATAACGACTTACAAAATACTGAGAGGAATTGACAAGGTGGACAAAGACAGGATGTTCCAGAGACTGGACACAGTAACAAGGGGACACAGTTGGAAGATGAAGACACAGATGAATCAAAGGGATGTTAGGAAGTATTTCTTCAGCCACAGAGTAGTCAGGAAGTGGAATAGTTTGGGAAGCGATGTAGTGGAGTCAGGATCCATACATAGCTTTAAGCAGAGGTACGATAAAGCTCATGGTTCAGGGAGAGTGACCTAGTAGCGACCAGTGAAGAGGCGGGGCCAGGAGATTGGACTCGACCCCTGCAACCTCAACTAGGTGAGTACACACACACACACACACACCAGGTCAATATGGCTGACTGCTTGACACCAGACTGATCTGTCATCCAGGCTGCTAAGACTGATCTGTCATCCAGGCTGCTAAGACTGACCTGTCTTCCAGGCTGATAAGACTGATCTGTCATCCAGGCTGCTAAGACTGACCTGTCTTTCAGGCTGCTAAGACTGACCTGTCTTCCAGGCTGCTAAGACTGACCTGTCTTTCAGGCTGCTAAGACTGACCTGTCTTCCAGGCTGCTAAGACTGACCTGTCTTCCAGGCTGCTAAGACTGACCTGTCTTCCAGGCTGCTAAGACTGACTTGTCTTCCAGGCTGCTAAGACTGACCTGTCTTCCAGGCTGCTAAGACTGACCTGTCTTCCAGGCTGCTAAGACTGACCTGTCTTCCAGGCTGCTAAGACTGACCTGTCTTCCAGGCTGCTAAGACTGACTTATCTTCCAGGCTGCTAAGACTGACCTGTCTTCAAGGCTGCTAAGACTGACCTGTCTTCAAGGCTGCTAAGACTGACCTGTCTTCTAGGCAGCTAAGACTGACTTGTCTTCCAGGCTGCTAAGACTGACTTGTCTTCCAGGCTGTTAAGACTGACCTGTCTTCCAGGCTGCTAAGACTGACCTGTCTTCCAGGCTGCTAAGACTGACTTGTCTTCCTGGCTGCTAAGACTGACCTGAAGTTCAACTTACCGAGGACCTTACGAAAGGTCTTACACCTCAGCACCTGGGGAAATGGGAGGCAATCAAGGTTCAGTCCGAGGAAAGGGCGGAAGGACAGTTATAAATCCCCTGGAACAAAAATCCCCCCTTCAACAGCATCAACACGGATTAATTTCTAAAAAAAGGATTTGTTATTTTTTCCTCTGGCGAGATTCAGAAATGCTTTTGATTCCGAGCCCCCCAAAAAAGAGCAACTCGAGGTTCGTATGATCACTCGCATTCCTACATTCTTACACATTTGCTTTTTTATATTGAGATCGGATACACAGAGCAGACATTCACTAAAAAAAAAAAAATCGGGAAAGCGTAAAAAAAAAAATCCGAAAATTAAATTCTTCAGTGAAGAGCGAACCTCGGTCATCACACGAGGCTTATAAATTCCCTTTAGGAAAAGGTATGAAATTTATGGCTGAAGCCAGTTACGTCTTTTTTTATGCGCTTGAGTTTTGTAATAAATAATGATTACGACACTGGCTTAGGTGGCTGGCTTGACTGGTGCTGCAGGCTTGACTGGTGCTGCAGGCTTGACTGGTGCTGCAGGCTTGACTGGTGCTGCAGGCTTGACTGGTGCTGCAGGCTTGACTGGTGCTGCAGGCTTACCTGGAGGTTATTCCGGGGATCAACGCCCCCGCGGACCGGTCCATGACCAGGCCTCCCGATGGACCAGGGCCTGATCAATTAGGCTGTTACTGCTGGCCGCACGCAGTCCAACGTACGAGCCACAGCCCGGCTGATCCGGCACTGACTTTAGGTATCTGTCCAGCTCTCTCTTGAAGGCAGCCAGGGGCTTATTGGCAATTCCCCTAATGCTTGATGGGAGGCTGTTGAACAGTTTTGGGCCCCGGACACTTATGGTGTTTTTCCTTAGTGTACCAATGGCGGGGCGCCATTGCATCGCCTGCCCAGTCTTTTACTTTCGTAGGGAGTGATTTATGTGTGCAGATTTGGGACCATTCCTTCCAAGATTTTCCAAGTGTAGATTATGATATATCTCTCCCTCCTGCGTTCCAACGAGTACAAGTCAAGTGCTTCCAAGCGTTCCCAGTAGTTAAGGTGCTTGACAGAACTTATACGTGCAGTAAAGGATCTCTGTACACTCTCTAGATCTGCGATTTCACCTGCTTTGAATGGAGATGTTAATGTACAACAGTATTCCAGCCTAGAGGTTTGAAAAGAATCATCATTAGCTTGGCATCTCTCGTTTTGAAAGTTCTCATTATCCATCCTATCATTTTCTTTGCACGTGCGATCGTGGCACTGTTGTGATCCTTGAAAGTGAGATCCTCAGACATTACTACTCCCAGGTCCCTTACATTATTTTTCCGCTCTATTGTATGGCCGGAGTCAGTAGTATACTCTGTTCTAGTTATTATCTCCTCCAGTTTTCCATAACGGAGTAGTTGGGATTTGTCCTCATTGAACATCATATTGTTTACCGTTGCCCACTGGAAAACTTTGTTTATATCTTCTTGGAGGTTAACCGCGTCCTCAGCAGATGACAGCCTCATGCAGATCCTAGTATCATCCGCAAAGGATGATACGGTGCTGTGGTGTATATCTCTGTCTATGTCTGATATGAGGATAAGGAATAAGATGGGGGCGAGTACTGTGCCTTGTGGAACAGAGCTCTTCACTATGGCAGCCTCCGATTTAACTCTGTTGACCACTACTCTTTGTGTTCGATTTGTTAGGAAGTTGAAGATCCATCTCCCCACTTTCCCAGTTATTCCTTTAGCACGTATTTTATGGGCTATTACGCCATGATCTCATTTGTCAAATGCTTTTGCAAAGTCTGTGTATATTACATCTGCATTCTGATTTTCTTCCAGTGCATCCAAGGCCATGTCATAGTGATCCAGTAGTTGTGAAAGGCAGGAGCGACCTGCCCTGAACCCATGTTGCCCTGGATTGTGCAGATTTTGTGAATCCAGGTGATTTGCAATCCTGCTTCTTAGTACTCTTTCAAAGATTTTTATGATGTGGGACGTCAGAGCTATTGGTCTATAGTTCTTAGCTAATGCTTTGCTGCCACCTTTATGGAGTGGGGCTATATCCGTTGTTTTAAGTGACTGTGGAATTTCACCCATGTCCAAACTCTTCCTCGATAGTGTACTTAGGGCACGCGAGAGGGGTTTCTTGCATTTCTTAATGAAAACAGAGTTCCACGAGTCTGGGCCCGGGGCTGAGTGCAATGGCTTTTTCGAAATCTATCGGAGTTAGGGTAATGTCGGAAATCTGGCATACATTTATGGAGTTTTGAGGCTCATTCATGAAGAAATCATTTGGGTCGTCGATCCTCAGACCGATTAGTGGTTCACTAAACACAGAGTCGTACTGGGATTTCAATATTTCACTCATTTCCTTGTTGTCATCTGTGTAAGTCCCATCCTGTCTGAGTAAGGGCCCGATACTAGATGTGGTATTTGCCTTGTTTTTGGCATATGACTGATATATTGACTGGCATATTGACTGGTGCTGCAGGCTTGACTGGTGCTGCAGGCTTGACTGGTGCTGCAGGCTTGAGTGGTGCTGCAGGCTTGACTAGTGCTGCAGGCTTGACTGGTGCTGCAGGCTTGACTGGTGCTGCAAGTTTGACTGGTGCTGCAGGCTTGGCTGGTGCTGCAGGCTTGGGTGGTGCTGCAGGCTTGGGTGGTGCTGCAGGCTTGACTGGTGCTGCAGGCTTGACTGGTGCTGCAGGCTTGACTGGTGCTGCAGGCTTGACTGGTGCTGCAGGCTTGACTGGTGCTGCAGGCTTGACTGGTGCTGCAGGCTTGACTGGTGCTGCAGGCTTGACTGGTGCTGCAGGCTTGACTGGTGCTTCAGGCTTGATCGATGTAGGTGGTGTAGGTGTTGGTGGGTCGTAAGACAGGTGTCACTCAGCTGAGTCACCTGTAACACAGGTGTCACTCAGTTTAGTCACCTGTTACACAGGTGTCACTCAGTTGAGTCACCTGTTACACAGGTGTCACTCAGTTGAGTCACCTGTTACACAGGTGTCACTCAGTTGAGTCACCTGTTACACAGGTGTCACTCAGTTGAGTCACCTGTTACACAGGTGTCACTCAGTTGAGTCACCTGTAACACAGGTGTCACTCAGTTGAGTCACCTGTAACACAGGTGTCACTCAGTTGAGTCACCTGTAACACAGGTGTCACTCAGTTGAGTCACCTGTTACACAGGTGTCACTCAGTTGAGTCACCTGCAACACAGGTGTCACTCAGTTGAGCCACCTGTAACACAGGTGTCACTCAGTTGAGTCACCTGTTACACAGGTGTCACTCAGCTGAGTCACCTGTTACACAGGTGTCACTCAGCTGAGTCACCTGTTACACAGGTGTCACTCAGCTGAGTCACCTGTTACACAGGTGTCACTCAGCTGAGTCACCTGTTACACAGGTGTCACTCAGCTGAGTCACCTGTACACAGGTGTCACTCAGTTAAGTCACCTGTAACACAGGTGTCACTCAGTTGAGTCACCTGTAACACAGGTGTCACTCAGTTGAGTCACCTGTAACACAGGTGTCACTCAGTTGAGTCACCTGTAACACAGGTGTCACTCAGTTGAGTCACCTGTAACACAGGTGTCACTCAGTTGAGTCACCTGTTACACAGGTGTCACTCAGCTGAGTCACCTGTTACACAGGTGTCACTCAGCTGAATCACCTGTTACACAGGTGTCACTCAGCTGAATCACCTGTTACACAGGTGTCACTCAGCTGAATCACCTGTTACACAGGTGTCACTCAGCTGAGTCACCTGTTACACAGGTGTCACTCAGCTGAGTCACCTGTTACACAGGTGTCACTCAGCTGAGTCACCTGTTACACAGGTGTCACTCAGCTGAGTCACCTGTTACACAGGTGTCAGTTGAGTCACCTGTAACACAGGTGTCACTCAGCTGAGTCACCTGTTACACAGGTGTCACTCAGTTGAGTCACCTGTTACACAGGTGTCACTCAGCTGAGTCACCTGTTACACAGGTGTCACTCAGTTGAGTCACCTGTAGCACAGGTGTCACTCAGCTGAGTCACCTGTTACACAGGTGTCACTCAGCTGAGTCACCTGTTACACAGGTGTCACTCAGCTGAGTCACCTGTTACACAGGTGTCACTCAGTTGAGTCACATGTTACACAGGTGTCACTCAGTTGAGTCACCTGTAACACAGGTGTCACTCAGCTGAGTCACCTGTTACACAGGTGTCACTCAGTTGAGTCACCTGTAACACAGGTGTCACTCAGTTGAGTCACCTGTTACACAGGTGTCACTCAGTTGAGTCACCTGTAACACAGGTGTCACTCAGCTGAGTCACCTGTTACACAGGTGTCACTCAGCTGAGTCACCTGTTACACAGGTGTCACTCAGCTGAGTCACCTGTTACACAGGTGTCACTCAGCTGAGCCACCTGTTACACAGGTGTCACTCAGCTGAGTCACCTGTAACACAGGTGTCACTCAGTTGAGTCACCTGTAACACAGGTGTCACTCAGTTGAGTCACCTGTAACACAGGTGTCACTCAGTTGAGTCACCTGTTACACAGGTGTCACTCAGCTGAGTCACCTGTAACACAGGTGTCACTCAGTTGAGTCACCTGTAACACAGGTGTCACTCAGTTGAGTCACCTGTAACACAAGTGTTACTCAGTTGAGTCACCTGTAACACAGGTGTTACTCAGTTGAGTCACCTGTAACACAGGAGTTACTCAGTTGAGTCACCTGTAACACAGGTGTTACTCAGTTGAGTCACCTGTAACACGGTCCATTAGAGTTTAACAACTGTCATTTAGGGAAACGAACATACTAAAACATGTTTAATATATCATAACTTAACATATCACAGCTTAACATATGACAGCTTAATATATCACAGCTTAATATATCATAGCTTAATATCCCACAGCTTAATGGCACCTCGACTATCCAAGCTACATTAGCCTCCCATATCAATCATTTTATTTCAGTATTACGATTTTAATATTAAATCCAGGTGACTGTCTCATTCTTGCCTTTAATTACAAGTTTTCTAATTTGCACATGATTACAGAGTGACTCCTGTCTAATGACAGGTTACAGTCATTACAGAATGCCAGTCCAATTATGGAGTGTCTGTAAACAGCATTTTAAGGTCCATGACTAAGATTGATCGACGTGTGGAAGGTATCTGAGGGTGGGAAGTATCTGAGGGTGGGAAGTATCTGAGGGTGGGAGGTATCTGAGGGTGGGCGGTATCTGAGGGTGGGAGGTATCTGAGGGTGGGAAGTATCTGAGGGTGGGAGGTATCTGAGGGTGGGAAGTATCTGAGGGTGGGAAGTATCTGAGGGTGGGAAGTATCTGAGGGTGGGAAGTATCTGAGGGTGGGAAGTATCTGAGGTTGGGAAGTATCTGAGGGTGGGAAGTATCTGAGGGTGGGAAGTATCTGCGGGTGGGAAGTATCTGAGGGTGAGAGGTATCTGAGGGTGGGAGGTATCTGAGGGTGGGAAGTATCTGAGGGTGGGAAGTATCTGAGGGTGGGAAGTATCTGAGGGTGGGAAGTATCTGAGGGTGGGAAGTATCTGAGGGTGGGAAGTATCTGAGGGTGGGAGGTATCTGAGGGTGGGAAGTATCTGAGGGTGGGAAGTATCTGAGGGTGGGAAGTATCTGAGGGTGGGAAGTATCTGAGGGTGGGAAGTATCTGAGGGTGGGAAGTATCTGAGGGTGGGAAGTATCTGAGGGTGAGAGGTATCTGAGGGTGGGTGGTATCTGAGGGTGGGAAGTATCTGAGGGTGGGAAGTATCTGAGGGTGAGAGGTATCTGAGGGTGGGAGGTATCTGAGACGTGAGAAGTATCTGAGGGTGGGAAGTATCTGAGGGTGGGAAGTATCTGAGGGTGGGAAGTATCTGAGGGTGGGAGGTATCTGAGGGTGGGAGGTATCTGAGGGTGGGAAGTATCTGAGGGTGGGAGGTATCTGAGGGTGGGAAGTATCTGAGGGTGGGAGGTATCTGAGGGTGGGAAGTATCTGAGGGTGGGAAGTATCTGAGGGTGGGAGGTATCTGAGGGTGGGAAGTATCTGAGGGTGGGAAGTATCTGAGGGTGGGAAGTATCAGAGGGTGGGAGGTATCTGAGGGTGGGAGGTATCTGAGATGTGGGAAGTATCTGAGGGTGGGAAGTATCTGAGGGTGGGAAGTGTCTGAGGGTGGGAAGTGTCTGAGGGTGGGAAGTATCTGAGGGTGGGAGGTATCTGAGGGTGGGAAGTATCTGAGGGTGGGAAGTATCTGAGGGTGGGAAGTATCTGAGGGTGGGAAGTTTCTGAGGGTAGGAAGTATCTGAGGGTGGGAAGTGTCTGAGGGTGGGAAGTGTCTGAGGGTGGGAAGTATCTGAGGGTGGGAAGTGTCTGCGGGTGGCAAGTGTCTGTGGGTGGGAAGTATCTGAGGGTGGGAGGTATCTGAGGGTGGAAGGTATCTGAGATGTGGGAAGTATCTGAGGGTGGGAAGTGTCTGAGGGTGGGAAGTATCTGAGGGTTGGAAGTATCTGAGGGTGGGAAGTGTCTGAGGGTGGGAAGTATCTGAGGGTGGGAAGTATCTGAGGGTGGGAAGTGTCTGACGGTGGGAAGTATCTGAGGGTGGGAAGTGTCTGAGGGTGGGAAGTATCTGAGGGTGGGAGTTATCTGAGGGTGGGAAGTGTTTGAGGGTGAGAAGTGTCTGAGGGTGGGAAGTATCTGAGGGTGAGAAGTATCTGAGGGTGGGAGGTATCTGAGATGTGGGAAGTATCTGAGGGTGGGAAGTATCTGAGGGTGGGAAGTGTCTGAGGGTGGGAAGTGTCTGAGGGTGGGAAGTATCTGAGGGTGGGAAGTGTCTGAGGGTGGGAAGTGTCTGAGGGTGGGAAGTGTCTGAGGGTGGGAAGTATCTGAGGGTGGGAAGTGTCTGAGGGTGGGAAGTATCTGAGGGTGGGAGTTATCTGAGGGTGAGAAGTGTCTGAGGGTGGGAAGTGTCTGAGGGTGAGAAGTATCTGAGGGTGGGAAGTGTCTGAGGGTGGGAAGTATCTGAGGGTGGGAGGTATCTGAGGGTGGGAAGTATCTGAGTGGGAAGTGTCTGAGGGTGGGAAGTATCTGAGGGTGGGAGGTATCTGAGGGTGAGAGGTATCTGAGGGTGGGAAGTGTCTGAGGGTGGGAAGTATCTGAGGGTGGGAAATGTCTGAGGGTGGGAAGTGTCTGAGGATGGGAAGTATCTGAGGGTGGGAGGTATCTAAGGGTGGGAAGTGTCTGAGGGTGGGAAGTGTCTGAGGGTGGGAAGTATCTGAGGGTGGGAGATATCTGAGGGTGGGAAGTGTCTGAGGGTGGGAAGTATCTGAGGGTGGGAGTTATCTGAGTGTGGGAAGTGTCTGAGGGTGGGAGGTATCTGAGGGTGGGAAGTGTCTGAGGTTGGGAAGTGTCTGAGGGTGGGAAGTATCTGAGGAGTGGGAGGTATCTGAGGGTGGGAAGTATCTGAGGGTGGGAAGTGTCTGAGGGTGGGAAGTATCTGAGGGTGGGAGGTATCTGAGGGTGGGAAGTATCTGAGAGTGGGAAGTGTCTGAGGGTGGGAAGTATCTGAGGGTGGGAGGTATCTGAGGGTGGGAAGTGTCTGAGGGTGGGAAGTGTCTGAGGGTGGGAAGTATCTGAGGGTGGGAGGTATCTGAGGGTGGGAGGTATCTGAGGGTGGAAAGTATCTGAGGGTGGGAAGTGTCTGAGGGTAGGAAGTATCTGAGGGTGGAAGGTATCTGAGGGTGGGAAGTATCTGAGGGTGGGAAGTATCTGAGGGTGGGAAGTGTCTGAGGGTGGGAAGTGTCAGAGTGGGAAGTGTCTGAGGGTGGGAGGCATCTGAGAGTGGGAAGTGTCTGAAGGTGGGAGGCATCTGAGAGTGGGAAGTGTCTGAGGGTGGGAGGTATCCGAGGGTGGGAGGCATCTGAGGGTGGGAAGTGTCTGAGGGTGGGAGGTATCTGAGGATGGGAGATATCTGAGGGTGGGAAGTGTCTGAGGGTGGGGGGCATCTGAGGATGGGAGGTATCTGAGGGTGGGAGGTATCTGAGGGTGGGAAGTGTCTGAGGGTGGGAGGTATCTGAGGATGGGAGGTATCAGAGGGTGGGAGGTATCTGAGGGTCGGAAGTGTCTGAGGGTGGGGGGCATCTGAGGATGGGAGGTATCTGAGGTTGGGAGGTATCTGAGGGTGGGAAGTGTCTGAGGGTGGGAGGTATCTGAGGATGGGAGGTATCAGAGGGTGGGGGGCATCTGAGGGCGGGAAGTACTTGAGGTTGGGAAGTGTCTGAGGGTGGAAGGTATCTGAGGGTGGGAAGTATCTGAGAATGGGAAGTATCTTAGGGTGGGAGGTATCTGAGGTTGGGAAGTATCTGAGGTTAGGAAGTATTTGAGGGTGGGAAGTATCTGAGGGTTGGAAATACCTGAGGGTGGGAAGTACCTGAGGGTGGGAAGTACCTGAGGGTGGGAAGTACCTGAGAAGTGGGAAGTATCTGAGAGTGGGAAGTATCCAAGAGGTGGGAAGTATCCGAGAGGTGGGAAGTATCTGAGAAGTGGGAAGTATCTTAGTGGTGGGAAGTACCTGAGGGTGGGAAGTACCTGAGGGTGGGAAGTACCTGAGGGTGGGAAGTACCTGAGGGTGGAAGAACATGATGAACAGTGACAGTAATCTTCCTCATACACTACAATGCATTTATGTAACGAGCAACGAGTTGTGAAGGCTCGATCCTCTGTCCTTATAAGTCTCGTATAAGGAAAGGGGGGGAAAGTAAAAAGATGCAAAAAAAAAAAAATAAATAAAAAATAAAAAACACGTACTACTGAAATGAAAGAGGGAAGGGGCAAGAATAAGAAAAAAAAAGTGAATGAAAGATCCTGAGGTCAGACGTTGAAAGGAGAAGAAAGGAAAAGAGGGATGATTGACGGATCATAGATGGTAGCTGGGAAGAACTGTCTGGACATTGGAGAGAATAGCCTCAAACTCACCAAATGAAGGTAAGAGGAGAGAGTTGCAAGTATGCAACACCACACACCAGGTGGGGAGAGAATGACCCACAACTAGGCGTCGCCATAATGCCAGACATACCCAGTGATACCAGACATAATACCCAAGGATACCAGACACAAACCTAATGATACCAGACATATTACCCATTGATACCAGCAATAATACCAAATGATACAAAACATAATACCCAAATATCCATCATCTGATCGCAACAGAGGAGACAATTGTAGATATAAATCCAGATGTACTCCTGTTAACCCCTTTTCGAGCCTAGTTCCTAGGCCTTTTGTGTATGCATATGCTCTTGAGCTACCCTCCACAGGATGAATATTGAGTGCACAATAAACTAGCCACTACGGAGGCAAAAATCTAATCTGCCGGTCCCCGGACCTGTGTGACCCGAGACTCTTACTACTAGGTTAATGCTAATGATGTCAGTCCCAGCGTGAAACAAACGCCTGATAAACGAGAAAAGTTTCAGAACCTCAGAACTGATTAGCATGTGCTGTGAGGAGACTTTCATTATTTTTCCCCCTGACCCAGGATGAGACCAGGGTCAGGGAGAGATAGTAACGACGTACACAGTTCTGAAGAAATTCATGTAGCAGCCAGGGATGAATTATTCGATTGATGGGGACCAGGAACGAGTGGCACAGGCAGAAGGCAAACTTAAGAGGAGTTAACAGACGCCAGCAGAGAGGAAACATGGATGGAAGGTAAACAAAGGCGCTACGTGCATGTTAGGAAGTGTTTCTTTACTTTCAAGGTGGCAGAGAATTATTATATTGAGCTACATAAAGTGGGGAGAGCCAAACACCATGTGTTCCTTGTAGAACCCATTGTTGCCACCAATGTTCTTTGTAGATCCAACTGCTGTCACCATTGTTCCATGTAGATCCCACTATTGCCACCAATGCTCCTTGTAGATCCCACTGCTGCTACCATTGTTCCTTGTAGATCCCATTGTTGCCACCAATGTTCCTTGTAGATCCCACTGCTGCCACCATTGCTCCTTGTAGATCCCACTGTTGCCACCAATGTTCCTTGTAGATCCCATTGTTGCCTGTTACAAAAAACGCGATTCTAAAAGCTTAGAGATATCCAGTGAATACTAGAAAGGACTGCCCTTCTAGCATCCAGCCTGTTACTGGGTTTTCGTAACAAGTAGTCAGTATCCTTGTCCAATTATCCATTAGAATTCAGTATGATTCAATAGTGCTTCAGGATTACAACTGGTAGGCTACTAACTAGAGAAATTAAAATTTAATAAATTTATTAAGTATCGTCTAGAGGTATATTATCAAAGTAAATTAAATTAATAATAATCAAAATAATAATAATCACTTCTCTCGAGTACAGTAGTATTGTGCTGAAAGCACATATCACATTTATAATTCTTAAGTACCGTCTGGTACATTAACATTTAATAAGATATTACAAATATGTACAAGTAAGTTTGTGTGTATGTGTGTAAGTGCTCTAAGTAGTTCGCTATGTCTCACGACTCGACTAGACTTAAACAAGTGACTGACAAAGTCCTCTCATAAACTAAGTTCTTGACCAACTGGCAATCAGAACAGTCTGCTTGAACAATAAAACGACTGATAAGCCGAACAACAATATAACAAGCAACTGCGACACAGAATCAGGAACAAGGAGATAATATAACGACAGCTAGTAGGGACCATCAGCAGATCCTCCACAAAAGTCACAAAACTCCCATACTACTGAATCTAAGTTCAGCATAAGAAAATCCCCGACTGTGATAGTACACAGATACCAGTACAAGTTAAGTAAGAAGCTACAGCTCAGGACCTGAGTTGCTCAGAGTGTCTATGCGACACACAACCTCAGTACAACGTCGAAAATCACTTAGTCTATACAATGTTCTGTGAGCAGAGTCTCCAGAACTAACAATAATAATGAGACAAGAGACTATCTTCCAACAAGGGCCTATAAGAGAGATTTAGGCACTTTGTCTGGAATACGTCCAACCACCAAGAGAGTCTAGACCAGACTGAATACTTCAGGCGAGGTGAGGACACCCCCCCTCGATCACGTGATAGCTCCGTGGACAGCAGCAGCTCAGCAACAGAAGCCGGCAGGGAAACTAGCCACAAGCGATAATTACAGTAGTTAGACAATCAAGACTTGAACTGAGCACATAATATATGTGTTACATCCTACCAAACAACATAACTAAGTCAAATAATAATATAAAGCAATATATTAATGATTTAGCTATTATTGCAAATATAAGCAGTATAAAATTATATGAAAAGGTTATATACATGTAATATATATACATACATTGCAACCCATTCAGGGGTTACAACACCATGCACAGCTTCAAGAATGCACAAGAGGAGGTTTGCAATGCAAATCTTAAGGAAAGGTCGATCAAAGTAGCTTGAATGACAGCTCAACAGCTTGTCTGTTTCAGTGTGTCTGTCTCTTTGTCTCACTGAGTTTGTGTCTGTCTCACGAGCGGGCACACACACACACACACATATATACACACACAGACACACACAGACACAAACACACAGACACACACAGACACAAACACACACAGACACACACACACACACACTGTACACTGTGTATGTTAGGCACATACTGGAGTATGCAGCACCAGTCTGGAACCCACACCTGGTCAAGCACGTCAAGAAGTTAGAGAAAGTACAAAGGTTTGCAACAAGGCTAGTTCCAGAGCTCATGAGAATGTCGTACGAGGAAAGGTTGAGGGAAATCGGACTGAAGACACTGGAGGACAGAAGAGTCAGGGGAGACATGATAACGACATACAAGATACTGCGGGGAATAGACAAGGTGGACAGAGACAGGATGTTCCAGAGAGGGGACACAGGGACAAGGGGTCACAACTGGAAGCCGAAGACTCAGACGAGTCACAGGGACGTTAGGAAGTATTTCTTCAGTCATAGAGTCGTCAGGAAGTGGAAAAGCCTAGCAAATGAAGTAGTGGAGGCAGGAACCATACATAGTTTTAAGAAGAGGTACGACAAAGCTCAGGAAGCAGAGAGGGAGAGGACTTAGTAGCGATCAGTGAAGAGGCGGGGCCAGGAGCTGAGTCTCGACCCCTGCAACCACAATTAGGTGAGTATAATTAGATGAGTACACACACACACACACACACACACAAACACACACACAAACACACACACACACACACACACACCACCACCAAACTGACATTAATCACCATTAGCGAATCTTCAAGATTTAATTAAACTAATTCTCTAAAAATCCACGTAACTTTTGAGGGACAATATTTTTCCCACGAGAGAGACAAGAACTGCAAGTTAGATTAATTAAAGCATCATCCTCGTACCTCTGCTGGCCACACGTACCTCTGCTGGCTACACGTACCTCTGCTGGCCACACGTACCTCTGCTGGCCACACGTACCTCTGCTGGCCACACGTACCTCTGCTGTCCACACGTACCTCTGCTGGCTACACGTACTCTGCTGGCCACACGTACCTCTGCTGGCCACACGTACCTCTGCTGGCTACACGTACTCTGCTGGCTACACGTACCTCTGCTGGCCACATGTACCTTTGCTGGCCACACTTACCTCTGCTGGCTACACGTACCTCTGCTGGCCACACGTACCTCTGCTGGCCACACGTACCTCTGCTGGCCACATGTACCTCTGCTGTCCACACGTAATACTGCTGGCCACACGTACCTCTGCTGGTCATATGTATCGCTGTTGTCCACACGTATCGCTGGTGGCCACACGTACCTCTGCTGACCACACGTACCACTGCTGGCCACATGTACCCCTGCTGGCCACATGTACCGCTGCTGGCCACACGTACCGCTGCTGGCCACAAGTACCGCTGCTGGCCACACGTACTACAGCTGGCCACACGTACCGCTGCTTACCACACGTACTACTGTTGGCTACACGTACCGCTGCTGGCCACACGTACCGCTGCTGGCCACACGTACCGCTGCTGGCCACACGTATCGCTGCTGGCCACACGTATCGCTGCTGGCCACACGTACCGCTACTGGCCACACGTATCGCTGCTGGCGACACGTACCGCTGCTGGTCACACGTACTACTGCTGGCCACACGTAATACTGCTGGCCATGCGTACTACTGCTGGCCACACGTACTACTGCTGGCCACACGTACTACTGCTGGCCACACGCACTACTGCTTGTCACACGTACCGCTGCTGACCACACGTGCTACTGCTGGTCACACGTACTACTGCCGGCCACACGTACCGCTGGTGGTCACACTTACTACTGCTGGACACACGTACTACTGCTGGCCACACGTACCGCTGCTGGCCACACGCTCTACTGCTGGCCACACGTACTACTGCTGGCCATGCGTACTACTGCTGGCCACACGTACTACTGCTGGTCACAGTACTACTGGCCACACGTACCGCTGCTGGCCACAGGTACTACTGCAGGCCACACGTACCGCTGCTGCCCACACGTTCTACTGCTGGCTCGAGTGCTGGCCACGCGTACTACTGCTGGCCACACGTACCGCTGCTGGCCACACGTACTACTGCTGGCCACACGTACTACTGCTGGCCACACGTACTACTGCTGGCCACACGTACTACTGCTGGCCACACGTACTACTGCTGGCCACACGTACTACTGCTGGCCACATGTACTACTGCTGGCCACACGTACTACTGCTGGCCACACGTACTACTGCTGGCCACATGTACTACTGCTGGCCACACGTACTACTGCTGGCCACACGTACTACTGCTGGCCACACGTACTACTGCTGGCCACACGTACTACTGCTGGCCACACGTACTACTGCTGGCCACACATACTACTGCTGGCCACACGTACTACTGCTGGCCACACGTACTACTGCTGGCCACACGTACTACTGCAGGCCACACGTACTACTGCTGGTCACACGTACTACTGCTGGCCACACGTACTGCTGGCCACACGTACTACTGTTGGCCACACGTACTACTGCAGGCCACATGTACTACTGCTGGTCACACGTACTACTGCTGGCCACACGTACTACTGCTGGCCACACGTACTACTGCAGGCCACATGTATTACTGCTGGTCACACGTACTACTGCTGGCCACATGTACTACTGCTGGCCACACGTACTACTGCAGGCCACATGTACTACTGCTGGTCACACGTACTACTGCTGGCCACACGTACTACTGCTGGCCACACGTACTACTGCAGGCCACATGAACTACTGCTGGTCACACGTACTACTGCTGGCCACATGTACTACTGCTGGTCACACGTACTACTGCTGGCCACACGTACTACTGCTGGCCACATGTACTACTGCTGGTCACACATACTACTGCTGGCCACATGTACTACTGCTGGCCACACGTACTACTGCTGGTCACACGTACTACTGCTGGCCACACGTACTACTGCTGGTCACACGTACTACTGCTGGCCACACGTAGTACTTCTGGCCACACGTACTACTGGTCACACGTGGTACTGCTGGCCACACGTACTACTTCTGGCCACACGTACTACTGCTGGCCACATGTACCGCTGACGTCTTAACGTCAGTTTAACTGATCTTATGTCTCGCGTTGTCGTCTGGCGACAACCAGGCAGTGACAGTGCTGGTGGTGGTGCTGATGGTGGTGGTGCTGATGGTGGTGGTGCTGATGATGGTGGTGCTGATGGTGGTGGTGCTGATGGTGGTGGTGCTGATGGTGGTGGTGCTGATGGTGGTGGTGCTGATGGTGGTGCTGATGGTGGTGGTGCTGATGGTGGTGGTGCTGATGGTGGTGGTGCTGATGGTGGTGGTGCTGATGGTGGTGGTGCTGATGGTGGTGGTGCTGATGGTGGTGGTGCTGATGGTGGTGGTGCTGATGGTGGTGGTGCTGATGGTGGTGGTGCTGATGATGGTGCTGATGGTGGTGGTGCTGATGGTGGTGGTGCTGATGGTGCCGATGCTGCTGGTGCTGATGGTGTTGGTGCCGATGCTATTGGTGGTGCTGATGGTTGTGGTGCTGATGGTGGTGATGCTGATGGTGGTGATGCTGATGGTGGTGCTGATGGTGGTGGTGCTGATGGTGGTGTTGCTGATAGTGGTGATGCTGATGGTCGTGGTGCTGATGGTGGTGGTGCTTATGGTGGTGGTGCTGAGGGTGGTGGTGCTGATGGTGGTGCTGATGGTGGTGGTGCTGATGGTGGTGGTGCTGATGGTGGTGGTGCTGATGGTGGTGATGCTGATGGTGGTGATGCTGATGGTGGTGGTGCTGATGGTGGTGGTGCTGATGGTGGTGGTGCTGATGGTGGTGGTGCTGATGGTGGTTGTGCTGATGGTGCCGATGCTGGTGGTGCTGGTGGTGCTGATGCTGCTGGTGCTGATGGTGTTGGTGCCGATGCTACTGCTGGTGGTGCTGTTGCTACTGCTGGTGGTGCTGATGCTACTGCTGGTGGTGCTGATGCTACTGCTGGTGGTGCTGATGCTACTGCTGGTGGTGCTGATACTACTGCTGATGGTACTGATACTGCTGGTGGTGCTAATACTGCTGGTGGTGCTAATACTGCTGGTGGTGCTAATACTGCTGGTGGTGCTAATACTGCTGGTGGTGGTGCTGTTATTACTACTGCTACTAGTGGTGCTAATACTCCAAGGATATTTCCTGATGGACAAATATAGTGACTGGAGTTCCCCAAGGATCAGTACTCATCCCCAGACATGTTTCTAATGCACTTTCGCCCATTTTTGGAAAATTAAAAAAATCATTTAGACGTTTTCCAGCGATGTAAAAAAATAATCCTGTGGCCAAAGATCATTTACGACTGGAGGTGCCTACGAAAAATGACAGATAATGGAAATGAGGGAAATGGTCGACGCATTTTCCTCCATAAGATCCTTTATCAACACACTGTATTTTCCAGCATATAAGGCGCATGAAGGAAGTACCATAACGGTAAATCAGTAATCATATTGAAGGGCTAACTATCCTTTGTAGGCTTTGTGTTACGCTAAAACGTAACACAAAGCCTACCCTTGATCCTGACCTTGAGCATATAAGGCGCGGGTTGATTTTTCAAGACTTTCTTTGTGGGAAAAAGTGCGCCTTATATGCCGGAAAATACGGTACATCGGGAAGAGCCTGCTGTGTAGGCGGAGCGTTTCTCGAGACACCTACACTCAGATGTTACACACGCGTTTTATTCATCAACGAGTGTATACTACCAATGATCTAAAATCAGTATAGATTGTTAAATTACAGAAATTCTTCGGAAACTGAGTGGCAAGGTTGTTGGAATGGGATGCAAGGAGAGAGATAATGGAAAGACCAGTGGACCAGTTCAGAGATGTACCTGGTAAACTAGACGCAGAAGACAGGACACAGTGGCCATAACACTGTTCTTAACTGGTGGGACAGTTCTTAATGTTCTTCTTAACGAGTGGGAGTAGCCCATAACACTGTTCTCAACGGGTGGAGCAATTCTTAATGTTGTTCTTAATGGGTGGGAACAGCCCGTAACACTGTTAACGGGTGGGAGCAGCCTGTAACACTGTTCTTAACGGGTGGAACAGCCTGTAACATTGTTCTCAAAAGGTGGGAGCAGCCTGTAACACTGTTCTTAACGGGTGGGAGCAGCCTGCAACACTGTTCTCAACGGGTGGGAACAGCCTCTAACACTGTTATCAACGGGTGGGAGCAGCCTGCAACACTGTTCTTAATGGGTGGGAACAGCCCGTAACACTGTTAACGGGTGGGAGCAGCCTGTAACACTGTTCTCAACGGGTGGGAGCAGCCTGCAGCACTGTTCTCAACGGGTGGGAGCAGCCTGCAACACTGTTCTCAACGGGTGGGACCAGCCTGCAACACTGTTCTCAACGGGTGGGAGCAGCCTGCAACACTGTTCTCAACGGGTGGGAGCAGCCTGCAACACTGTTCTCAACGGGTGGGAGCAGCCTGCAAACACTGCCTGCAACACTGTTCTCAACGGGTGGGAGCAGCCTGCAACACTGGTCTCAACGGGTGGGAGCAGCCTGCAACACTGTTCTCAACGGGTGGGAGCAGCCTGCAACACTGTTCTCAACGGGTGGGAGCAGCCTGCAACACTGTTCTCAACGGGTGGGAGCAGCCTGCAACACTGTTCTTAACGGGTGGGAGCAGCCTGCAACACTGTTCTCAACGGGTGGGAACAGCCTCTAACACTGTTATCAACGGGTGGGAGCAGCCTGCAACACTGTTCTTAAAGGGTGGGAGCAGCCCGTAACACTGTTCTTAAAGGGTGGGAGCAGCCTGTAACACTGTTCTCAACGGGTGGGAGCAGCCTGTAACACTGTTCTCAACGGGTGGGAGCAGCCTGTAACACTGTTCTCAACGGGTGGGAGCAGCCTGTAACACTGTTCTCAACGGGTGGGAGCAGCCTGCAGCACTGTTCTCAACGGGTGGGAGCAGCCTGCAGCACTGTTCTCAACGGGTGGGAGCAGCCTGCAACACTGTTCTCAACGGGTGGGAGCAGCCTGCAACACTGTTCTCAACGGGTGGGAGCAGCCTGCAACACTGTTCTCAACGGGTGGGAGCAGCCTGCAGCACTGTTCTCAACGGGTGGGAGCAGCCTGCAGCACTGTTCTCAACGGGTGGGAGCAGCCTGCAACACTGTTCTCAACGGGTGGGAGCAGCCTGCAACACTGTTCTCAACGGGTGGGACCAGCCTGCAACACTGTTCTCAACGGGTGGGAGCAGCCTGCAACACTGTTCTCAACGGGTGGGACCAGCCTGCAACACTGTTCTCAACGGGTGGGACCAGCCTGCAACACTGTTCTCAACGGGTGGGAGCAGCCTGCAACACTGTTCTCAACGGGTGGGAGCAGCCTGCAACACTGTTCTCAACGGGTGGGAGCAGCCTGCAACACTGTTCTCAACGGGTGGGAGCAGCCTGCAACACTGTTCTCAACGGGTGGGAGCAGCCTGCAACACTGTTCTCAACGGGTGGGAGCAGCCTGCAACACTGTTCTCAACGGGTGGGAGCAGCCTGCAACACTGTTCTCAACGGGTGGGAGCAGCCTGCAACACTGTTCTCAACGGGTGGGACCAGCCTGCAACACTGTTCTCAACGGGTGGGAGCAGCCTGCAACACTGTTCTCAACGGGTGGGAGCAGCCTGCAACACTGTTCTCAACGGGTGGGAGCAGCCTGCAACACTGTTCTCAACGGGTGGGAGCAGCCTGCAACACTGTTCTCAACGGGTGGGAGCAGCCTGCAACACTGTTCTCAACGGGTGGGAGCAGCCTGCAACACTGTTCTCAACGGGTGGGAGCAGCCTGCAACACTGTTCTCAACGGGTGGGAGCAGCCTGCAACACTGTTCTCAACGGGTGGGAGCAGCCTGCAACACTGTTCTCAACGGGTGGGAGCAGCCTGCAACACTGTTCTCAACGGGTGGGAGCAGCCTGCAACACTGTTCTCAACGGGTGGGAGCAGCCTGCAACACTGTTCTCAACGGGTGGGAGCAGCCTGCAACACTGTTCTCAACGGGTGGGAGCAGCAAATTGAATATTAAAGTTATCAACAAAAAACAAATCGAAAGGATAATCTTAAAACAATGCCAGGCAGCGCAGTGCCAAGCGATCGATGCCACTAATACCATGACCGGTGCCAGAGAGCCAAGCTCAAGACGAAGAGAAACCACAGCCAGCGTGCTCAGGAGTGCCGACCTTCTTATACGTCTACGACAGTCTGAGGTCAGAGAAAAAGATTTGACAAGCTGCTTGTTATTAGGATGAAGGGGAAGGAATCTGATAGTGTGGTGAAAAGTTCAGGCCAGTGACTTATTATATTCCTGGTAAACGTAAGTGACTTTCCTGGGTATCTTTATTGTTGATACCCATTGATAAATAAGACATATGCAACAGTTGGGTACCTTTGTTGATACCCAATTATTGCACATATCTTGCTCATCAACTTGTCGGCATCTTATATCATTTTCAACCTACATCGTGAACGAATCCAAGACAACTACAGCCTGAAACTTAGGTAAATATAGATGACAGGAAGATTTACACAGACTGCAGGAGGACTTGATCAGGCTGCTGGACTGAATATAGATGCTTAGGAGGAGAGGAACTCAAAGTGAGAGTTAAAAAAGAATAAGAATCTGAGAGTATAAATCACTCTGAATGTTTCCCGAGGCACACATCAAGAGCATACCGTCACTGATGTATGCAGAGGCAGCAAACATTAGAATTGCATCCAGGAACGTGAACGATACATCCCAGAACACTACATGCTAAAGACCAATCTTTGAATACACAGCGCCTGTATTGAACCCATCCCCACCTCAAACACGCTCTGGCAACGGAGCTAAAGGATAAGAGAGAAAAAATGGAAACATTAAACGTACCATCAAGGGAGAATTGAAGAGCAAGAGGATATATTACGACACATTCTCCAGAGCAACAACACTGTACACAAGACAACATTCTCCAGAGCAACAACACTTGTACATAACACAACATTCTCCAGAGCAACAACACTGTACACAAGACAACATTCTCCAGAGCAACAACACTGTACACAAGACAACATTCTCCAGAGCAACAACACTGTACACAAGACAACATTCTCCAGAGCAACAACACTTGTACACAAGACAACATTCTCCAGAGCAACAACACTTGTACACAAGACAACATTCTCCAGAGCAACAACACTGTACACAAGACAACATTCTCCAGAGCAACAACACTTGTACACAAGACAACATTCTCCAGAGCAACAACACTGTACACAAGACAACATTCTCCAGAGCAACAACACTTGTACACAAGACAACATTCTCCAGAGCAACAACACTGTACACAAGACAACATTCTCCAGAGCAACAACACTTGTACACAAGACAACATTCTCCAGAGCAACAACACTGTACACAAGACAACATTCTCCAGAGCAACAACACTGTACACAAGACAACATTCTCCAGAGCAACAACACTGTACACAAGACAACATTCTCCAGAGCAACAACACTTGTACACAAGACAACATTCTCCAGAGCAACAACACTGTACACAAGACAACATTCTCCAGAGCAACAACACTGTACACAAGACAACATTCTCCAGAGCAACAACACTGTACACAAGACAACATTCTCCAGAGCAACAACACTTGTACATAACACAACATTCTCCAGAGCAATAATACTGGTACACAACACAACATTCTCCAGAGCAACAACACTGTACACAAGACAACATTCTCCAGAGCAACAACACTTGTACATAACACAACATTCTCCAGAGCAACAACACTGTACACAAGACAACATTCTCCAGAGCAACAACACTGTACACAAGACAACATTCTCGAGAGCAACAACACTGTACACAAGACAACATTCTCCAGAGCAACAACACTTGTACACAAGACAACATTCTCCAGAGCAACAACACTGTACACAAGACAACATTCTCCAGAGCAACAACACTGTACACAAGACAACATTCTCCAGAGCAACAACACTGTACACAAGACAACATTCTCCAGAGCAACAACACTGTACACAAGACAACATTCTCCAGAGCAACAACACTTGTACACAAGACAACATTCTCCAGAGCAACAACACTGTACACAAGACAACATTCTCCAGAGCAACAACACTTGTACACAAGACAACATTCTCCAGAGCAACAACACTTGTACACAAGACAACATTCTCCAGAGCAACAACACTGTACACAAGACAACATTCTCCAGAGCAACAACACTTGTACACAAGACAACATTCTCCAGAGCAACAACACTGTACACAAGACAACATTCTCCAGAGCAACAACACTGTACACAAGACAACATTCTCCAGAGCAACAACACTTGTACATAACACAACATTCTCCAGAGCAATAATACTGGTACACAACACAACATTCTCCAGAGCAACAACACTGTACACAAGACAACATTCTCCAGAGCAACAACACTTGTACATAACACAACATTCTCCAGAGCAATAATACTGGTACACAACACAACATTCTCCAGAGCAACAACACTGTACACAAGACAACATTCTCCAGAGCAACAACACTTGTACATAACACAACATTCTCCAGAGCAATAATACTGGTACACAACACAACATTCTCCAGAGCAGCAACACTGGTACACAACACAACATTCTCCAGAGTAACAATACTGGTACACAACACATTCTCCAGAGCAACAACACTGGTACAGAGCACAACATTCTCCAGAGCAACAACAATGGTACAGAGCACAACATTCTCCAGAGCAACAATAGGGAGGCAGACAACAAACATTCGACATAACAGTGATCACCGTAATACAGAGGTCTAGACACGTTAATGAATCAAAGTAGACCCAGGAGCTACCTCTCAACTGCTGTATAAACAAAGCAAGTACACATGCGACCACACACCCCTCTGGTTAATTATATTAAGAAACAGGAGAAAGTGCAGAGGTTTGCAACAAGACTAGTCCCAAAGCTAAAGGGTATATCCTATGAGAAGTTAATTAAGACTCAGCCGGAGGACACTGGAGGACAAAAGAACTAGACTGGATAAGATGATAAAGTACAAAATACTGACAGGAACTGATACGGTGAATAGGGCACAGCTGGAAGATGAAGACTCAGATGAGTCCCAAGGACGTTAGGAAGTATTTTTTCAGCCTTAGAGCAGTCAGTAAGCGGCATAACCTGGAGAATGGAGGGGAGGGGCAGGATCCATGTATAGCTTTAAGAGGCATGATAAATCTGTCTTAGCCAGAAGTGTGAACCAAGTAGCGACAAGGGAAGAGGCGGGACCAGAAGCTGAGGCTCGATCCCTGCAGCCACATAGATGAACACACACACACACACACACACACACACACACACACACACACACACACACACACAACCCCCACACAGACACACACACTGGCTCCTTGAGTTTAACCCTGCCAAATGCAGTCATGAAGATTGGGGAAGAGCAAAGAAGACCGCAGACACAATATAGTTTAGATGGCCAAAGACTGCAAACCTCACTCAAGGAAAAAGATCTGGGGGTGAGTATAACACCGAGCATATCTCCTGAGGCGCACATCAGTCAGATAACTGCTGCAGCATACGGGCGCCTGGCAAACCTACGGATAGCGTTCCGATACCTCAGTAAGGATTCGTTCAAGACTCTGTATACCATTTACGTCAGGCCCATACTGGAGTATGCAGCACCAGTTTGGAATCCACACCTAGTCAAGCACGTCAAGAAATTAGAGAAAGTGCAAAGGTTTGCAACAAGACTAGTCCCAGAGCCAAGGGGATTGTCCTACGAAGAAAGGTTGAGGGAAATCGGCCTGGCGACACTAGAGGACAGGAGGGTCAGGGGAGACATGATAACGACATATAAAATACTGCGCGGAATGGACAAGGTGGACAAAGACGGAAAGTTCCAGAGAAGGGACACAGACACAAGAGGTCACAATTGGAAGTTGAAGACTCAAATGAATCAAAGGGATGTTAGGAAGTATTTCTTCAGTCATAGAGTAGTCAGGCCGTGGAATAGCCTAGAAAGTGACGTAGTGGAGGCGGGAACCATACATAGTTTTAAGGCGAGGTATGATAAAGCTCATGGAGCAGGGAGAGAGAGGACCTAGTAGCAATCAGCGAAGAGGCGGGGCCAGAAGCTATGAATCGACCCCTGCAACCACAAATAGGTGAGTACACGCACACAACCCCGACACAGCCCCCCACACACAGACAGACTCACAGACAAACACACACACACAACCCCGACACAGCCCCCCACACACAGACACACAGACAGACGCACACACACACACACACACACACACACACACACACACACACACACACACACACACACACAACCCTCACACAGACACATACACACACACACACACAATCCCGACAGCCCCCCTCACACAGACACGCAGACACACAGACACAGACACACAAGGAACTAAAACCCTGAAACAGATTAGAGAGACAAATGACAGTACAGACACGACATTAGAAACTTTTCTGTCAGTCACTGACAAGGGGACTGTAGGGAGAAGAGGAGCTGTCCCTTATGTGAAGGCCCTATCACACCCACGTGGGGCCCAGGAAAAGACAAGGAGCACACTAAGATCAAATGAGAGGTCTGAAGACAATGAAGGTATTCCATATGCAGAGACTCTAACAGTCAACTGCAGTGGCAAGGAACAGCTGAGCACGAAAGACAGTTCACTGAGCATAGGGGCTTCAGCAAGGGCAGGGATTGTAGGCAGGAACGTTTCAATGGAATGAAATAAAACACCTCAGAGGATGCAAAGGGAGACACAGTGGGAGGAGGAAAGGGAGAGGCCTGTTTTTGTCTACGGGTTCCAAGAAGTCGAAAAGGGAACCTACGATTAAAGAAAACAGGAGGAGGAAGAAGTGATTGAAGGTATCATGAAAACAATAGGTGAGGGCGACATGACCCAGGGAACCAATTTTCGGAGAATTGGGTGGTTTGCGAGTGGAAGGTAACGGCCTGTCAAAGTAATTTTCAAGGAAGAATCAGCTCGAAGCAGGATCCTGCAGGAGAAAGCACGACTGACGGACAAACCAGAGTACCAGAGAGTGTACCTTGATCGTGACAGAACACGAGAAGAAAGGATGATACTGAAAGAGAAAATATAAAGACAAAAGGAGGAATGAGAGGCAGTGGTAAAGATGAGCAGGACCCAGATCCATGTGGAAGGGCAAACACACCCCCCAGAAACACCCACAGAAGGACTCAACCACGACAACCCCAACACAACAATCTAAACCAAAACCCACACACTGTTCCCTCTGCTCCCACCCTCACATCACAAACCTCATTCCTACAGCAGCCCCCTATGGGCACTGCCCCCACCCCCTCATCACAAACCCCGCCCACACCACAACCCCCAATAGGCCCCCTCCAAGGCTCCCGTACCTCCAACCCCAATATTCTCCCAGGACAACAGTGATAGAAAAGAAGCTGAAGGTTTGGTACACGAATGCGGACGGAATAATGAATAAATATGAGGAGTGGCATGAAAGAATCGATGAGAAGTCCCCAGACATCATAGCAGTCACAGAAACTAAACTCACCTAGACAATAACAGACGCAATCTTCCCACCAGGATATCAAATCCTGAGGAAAGATAGAAAGAGTAGAGGGGGAGTAGGGGTTGCACTGCTCATAAAAAACCGATGGGGATTTGAGGAAATGGAAGGCATGGACGAGATTGGAGAAAGGGACTACTTAGTAGGTACAATTCAGTCTGGGGAACATAAGGTAGTCATTGCAGTGATATATAACCCACCACAGAACTGCAGGAGGCCTAGAGAGGAATACAAAGAGAACAACAGAGCGATGGTGGACACACTGGCTGAGGTGACAAGAAGAGCTCACTCGAGCAGATTAAAGTTACTGGTTATGGGCGATTTCAACCACCTGGAGATCGATTGGGAAAACCTGGAGCCACATGGGGGTCCCGAAACATGGGGAGCCAAGATGATGGATGTGGCACTGGAAAACCTCATGCATCAACATGTCAGGGACACTACCAGAGAGAGAGAGGGGAGGAAGAACCAGCAAGACTGGACCTTGCGCTCACACTGAGCAGTTCAGACATTGAGGACATCACATATGAGAGGCCCCTTGTAGCTAGTGATCACGTGGTTCTGAATTTTGATTATATAGCAGAGTTACAAGTGGAAAGGGTAACAGGAGTTGAATGGAAAAAGCCAAACTATAAAAGGGGGGACTACACAGGTATGAGGAATTTACTGCAGGAGGTTCAGTGGGACAGAGAACTGGTAGGAAAGTCAGTAAACGAAATGATGGAATATGTAACAACAAAATGCAAGGAGGCAGAGGAAAGGTTTGTTCCCAAGGCAAGAGAAATAATGGGAAGACCAAAGCGAGTCCTTGGTTTACCCAAATGTGTAGGGAGGCAAAAACTAAGTGCACTAAATAATCGAAAAGGTACAGGAGCTAAAGGATCCAGGAAAATAAGGAGATTACTCGAAGAGCCAGAAACGAGTACGCACAGATAAGGAGGGAGGTCCAGCGACAGTACGAAAACGACATAGCATGGAAAGTCTAAGTCTGACCCGAAACTGCTGTATAGCCACATTAAAAAGACAACAGTCAAAGACCAGATGATCAGGCTGGGAAAAGAAGGTGGGGAACTCACAAGAAAGGATCAAGAGGTATGTGAGGAGCTCAACACAAGATTTAAGGAAGTATTGACAGTGGAGACAGGAAGGCCTCTGGGAAGACAGAACGAATGGGGATGCCATCAAGGAATATACCAACAAGTGTTGGATGACATACATACAACTAAGGAGGAGGTGAAGAAGCTGTCAAGGGACCTTGATACCTCAAAGGCAATGGGACCGGACAACATCTCCCAGTGGGTCCTTACAGAGGAAGCAGAAACGCTGTGTGTCGTGCCACTAACCACAATCTTCAACACATCCCTTAAAACTGGGCAACGACCTGACGTATAGAAGACGGCAAATGTAGTTCCCGTTTTTAAAAAAAGAGAGAGAAAAGAGGAACTAAACTATAGACCAGTGTCACTGGCGTGTATAGTATGCAGAGTCATGGAGAAGATTATCAGGAGGAGAGTGGTGGAGCACCTGGAATGGAACAAGAGTATAAACGCCAACCAGCACAGATTCATGGAAGGCAAATCCTGTGTCACAAGCCTTGTGGAGTTTTATGATAAAGTAACAGAAGGAAGACACTAGAGAGAGGGATAGGTTGATTGCATTTTCTTGGACTGCAAGAAGGCCTTCGACACAGTTCCTCACGAGAGATTAGTGCAGAAGCTAGAGGATCAGGCGCATATAACGGGAAGGGCACTGCAATGGATCAGAGAATACCTGACAGGGAGGCAACAATGAGTCATGGTACGTGATGAGGTATCACAGTGGGCGCCTGTGACGAGTGGGGTCCCACGGGGGTCGGTCCTAGGACCAGTGCTATTTTGGGTATATGTGAATGACATGAAGGAAGGAACAGACTGAGAAGTGTCCCTGTTCGCAGATGATATGAAGTTAATGAGGAAAATTAAATTAGATGAGGATCAGGAAGGACTTCAAAGAGACCTGAACAGGCTGGACACCTGGTCCAGCAACTGGCTTCTCGAATTTAACCCCGCCAAATGCAAAGTCATGAAGATCGGGGAAGGGCAAAGAAGACTGCAGACAGAGTATAGGTTAGGTGGCCAAAGACTGCAAACCTCGCTCAAGGAGAAAGATCTTGGGGTGAGTATAACACCGAGCACGTCTCTGGAAGCACACATCAACCAGATAACTGCTGCAGCATATGGGCGCCTGGCAAACCTGAGAATAGCGTTCCGATACCTTAGTAAGGAATCGTTCAAAACACTGTACACTGTGTACGTCAGGCGCATACTGGAGTATGTAGCACCAGTTTGGAACCCACACTTGATCAAGCACGTCAAGAAATTAGAGAAAGTTCAAAGGTTTGCGACAAGGTTAGTTTCAGAGCTAAGGGGAATGTCCTACGAAGAAAGGTTAAGGGAAAACGGCCTGATGACACTGGAAGACAGGAGGGTTAGGGGAGACATGATAACGACATACAAAATACTACTTGGAATAGACAAGGTAGACAGAGACAGGATGTTCCAGAGAAGGGACACAGAAACTATGGGTCACACTTGGAAGTTGAAGACTCAGATGAGTCAGAGAGATGTTAGGAAGTATTTCTTCAGTCATAGAGTAGTCAGAAACTGGAATAGTCTAGCAAGTGATGTAGTGGAGGCAGGAACCATACATGGCTGTAAGACGACGTATGATAAAGCTCCTGGAGCTGGGAGAGAGAGGACCTAGTAGCGTTCAGGGAAGAGCTGGGGCCAGGAGCTGAGTCTCGACCCCTGGAACCACAATTAGGTGAGCACAGTTAGGCGAGTACACACACACACACACACACACACACACACACACACACACACACACACACACACACACACACACACACACACACACACACACACACACACACACACACACATACACACACACAGATACACCCACACACAGATACACACACACACAGACACACACACACACACACACACACACACACACACACACACACACACACACACACACACACACACACACACACACACACACACACACACACACACACACACACAAATATATATATATATATATATATATATATATATATATATATATATATATATATATATATATTGGCTAATTTATTATGTACACTTGTACACTTGCTGCTCTTTTATGCGAATATCTAATCAGCCAATCAGGTGGCAGCACTTCAGTGCTTATAATCATGCAGACATTGTCAACAAGTTCGGTTGGTGTTCTTCAGATTGAACATCAGAATGGGGAAGAAATGTAAGCTAAGTGACTTTTTGATCATGGAATGATTGTTGGTGCCAGACGGGGTGGTTCTGGTATCCCAGAAACTGTTGATTTTTTGGGATTTTCATGCACAACAGTCTCTAGAGTTTAGAGAGAATGGTGTGAAAAAGACAAACCATCCAGTGAGTGGCAGTTCTGTGGGCGAAAACGCCTTGTTGATGAAAGAAGCCAGAGGAAAATGGCTAGACAGGTTCAAGCTGAAAGGAAGGTGTGACAGTAACTTAAATAACCACGCGTTACAACGACGTGTTGTGCATCTTTGAACGCACAACACGGCGAGCCTTGAAGTAGATGGACTACAGCAGTAGAAGACCACACCAGGTTTCGCTCCTGTCAGCTAAGAACAGGAAACTAAAGCTACAGTGCACACTGGTTTACCAAAATTGGACAGCTGAGGACTGGAGAAAACGTCACTTGGCCTGGCGAATCGCGATTTCTACTGTGACATGCAGATGTTAGGGTTAGAATTTCGCGTAAAGTCTTTGGGTTGAGGAGGAACGGGAGATTCGCAGCATGAATGTGTAGCCGATAAATCTGCAGCAACTGCGTGACGCTATCATGTCAACATGGACCAGAATATCTAATGAATATTTCCTGCACCTTGTTGAATCCATGCCACGAGGAATCCAGGCAATTCTGGGGGCAAAGGCTAAGTCCTTCCCAGTACTAGAAGTGTGTACTTAAAAAGTGGCCACCGAATGTGCATTCCCTTCTGATCGTCGAGTATCGTTGCTTCGTGAAACAATCCATTTCATGTGGATATCAGACACAGTTGCACAAATCAGGACATTTATTGGAGGAAACGTTTTTCCACTGGAGGTTTCTCTCACGTCTTGTCAGTATTACCGTACCATTTTTCAACCTATTCATGTTTGTTAAAAGGACACAGGTGTAACTATTGTGACATTTTATTGTGGCAACGTCTCGCTCTCCAGGAGAGCGAAACATTGCCACTGTAAAATGCCGCATTAGTTGCACTTATGTCCGTTTACCTAACATATTGTCGGTAATTTAACCACTATATCATGTTTGACTGATGATGTGTTTATTATCCAGAGACCAGATGGTCATCGCACCACTCTGGTGACTTTGATAAGTCTCCTAAATCCGTAGGGGTCAAGCGGAGCCTGGGAAGTTTTAGGCATTCTGCTCCAATGCAAGGAGGATAAGGATAGAGACTAAGTACCTTTATCCCACCTCAGCTTATTGAGAGATTATCCTACCTCACCTTATTGACGGATTATCCCACCTCAGCTTATATCCAGATTATATTATCCCACCTCAGCTTATTTCCAGATTATATTATCCTACCTCAGCTTGGGTTCATTTAAGAATGCTAATCACAACAGCCCCCTAAAACCCAGGTACTTACTTACCAGGAAGCAGGTGTAAGGATACATACCAACCTCGTCCCAGGATCGAACCTGGGTCCTGCGGTTGAGAGCCGGATGAGCTACATCTTGAGCCACGAACCAGCTAACTTCTGTCCACTGAAATATCAGAAGAGTCAGGTCCAGTCACATCAGCTGCGTCAGAGTAGCATCAGAGCGAGGTCAAAGTCACAAGTGTGGAGAAAGTAATGTCAGGCTAATGTCACTCGAGGTCAGAGGTCACAAGTGAGAAGTGATAACTAATGTCACAGCGAGGTCAGGAGTCACTAGTGGCATCATGAACGAGGTCACGGCAGCCTGGCACTGACACAAGTAGGTCACAGCGAGACTAATCACGTCACTCCAACAACACTAGTAACAACACTTTTGTTGCATACAAAGGTATACACAGAGCATACAGTGGCATACACAGAGCATACAACGGCATACACAGAGCACACAATGGCATATAAGAGCACACAACGGCATACACAGAGCACACAATGGCATACACAGAGTATACAATGGCATACACAGAGTATACAATGGCATACACAGAGTATACAATAGCATGCACAGAACAATGGCATAGACAGAGCACACAATGGCATACACAGAGCATACAATGACATACACAGAGCACAAAATGGCATACACAGAGCACACAATGGCATGCACAGGGCACACAGTGGCATACACAGAGTATACAATGCCATGCACAGAGTACACAATGGCATACACAGAACACACAATGGCATACACAGAGCACACAATGGCATACACAGAGCATACGGTGGCATATACATCATAGAACAGAGGCATACAAAGGAACACACGGAGCACAACAGGATGCAAAGTACCGTGGCTACAACAATTCATATTCAACTAGCAAACTGCAGATTGCACTAGACTGTTTCGCTCCATCCCAGTCCATTATCATTTGCTGCTTGTTGATGGTCAGGAACAGGACTGAAATACGAGATAAGGGCCCAGGACAGACAGAAACGTTTAATTTTTTCTCAAAATTTGTGGGTTTGCCGTGAATTGGGTTACTAGGTTCATGCGTGTTACTGCACACCTGTAACCGCCTATTACAAATGCAGATACAAATGCAAGGCCTATAGTAGCAGACTGTAAGTCACCAGTAATTGTACGATAAAGGAGTAATAAGAATGTAATAAAGAAGAGTAAGAATGAGTTTACTCAATGAACTCTTACGAGAGAGACCAGCATGTGTAATCAGCCATAGCTAGTGAGGAACTGGCCTACAGACCAGAGGCTAAGTATAATATTAAGTCATCCGGAGGTTAGAGCCTCACCCAGACTGGGTGACTTTCATAACTGGCCTACAGGTGCTGCCACACACCTGTCATCACTCAAACAGGCAGGTGTTCCCACTCACACTAAGACATCTGTTGCCAGACTAATTTCCTAAACCAGTGCACAGAGTAGGTGAGTTAAGTGACAGTGCACCTAGTTCCATGAAACAGGTCATCATGAGAGACTCTCAGGTGCACGATTGTAAAAGATTAATGAATTTCATTGTGTGTGCAACATTATATACAGCGTCGCCTCACATATGACTCCCAACATTTCCCCAATATATTTTTTTCCTTCCATTGAAATGCTTGCATTAATATAATGAATTAATAGTGATATATTGACAAGGGAGGAGTATAATTGTTACATTGACAGGGAGTATAATTGTTATATTGACAGGGAATATGATTGTTATATTTGACGGAGAGGAGTGTAATGTTAATGTACAGGAAAATATATGCAGTATAATAACTTATTATATTCACAGGAAGTGTTAAACCCGTAGGGGTCATGCACCCCCACCTTGATACCAACCCACATCTACAACTCACAATACTACCACCACTACCATAGTTCCCCCTATCACCCACACCACCATTACCACTCACAGTATTACCAGAACCACCCACATCACACACATTACAACTACCACCCACAATATTACCAGCACCACCCACAACACTAATACCACAGCACAAGACGTTATTTTCCTGGAGTTAACAGTCCAGGCCTATCATCCAGGGAGGCCTATCATCCAGGGAGGCCTATCATCCAGGGAGGCCTATCATCCAGGGAGGCCTATCATCCAGGGAGGACCATCATCCAGGGAGGTCCATCATGAAGGGAGGTCTATCATGAAGGGAGGTCCATCATGAAGGGAGGTCCATCATGAAGGGAGGTTCATCATGAAGGGAGGTTCATCATGAAGGGAGGTTCATCATGAAGGGAGGTTCATCATGAAGGGAGGTTCATCATGAAGGGAGGTCCATCATGAAGAGGTCCATCATGAAGGGAGGTCCATCATGAAGAGGTCCATCATCCAGGGAGGTCCATCATGAAGGGAGGTCCATCATGAAGGGAGGTTCATCATGAAGGGAGGTTCATCATGAACGGAGGTTCATCATGAAGGGAGGTCCATCATCAAGGGAGGTCCATCATCAAGGGAGGTCCATCATCAAGGGAGGTCCATCATCCAGGAAGGTCAATCATGAAGGGAGGTTCATCATAAAGGGAGGTCCATCATCCAGGGAGGCCCATCATGAAAGGAGGTCCATCATGAAGGGAGGGCCATCATCCAGAAAGGCCCATCATCCACCTCAGCCCATCATGAAGGGAGGTCAATCATGAAGGGAAGCCCATCATCCAGGGAGGCCCATCATCCAGGGACGTCCATCATGAAGGGAGGTCCATCATGAAGGGAGGTCCATCATGAAGGGAGGCCCATCATCCAGGGAAGCCCATCATGAAGGGAGGTCCATCATGAAGGGAGGTCCATCATGAAGGGAGGTCCATCATGAAGGGAGGTCCATCATGAAGGGAGGTCCATCATGAAGGGAGGTCCATCATGAAGGGAGGTCCATCATGAAGGGAGGTCCATCATGAAGGGAGGTCCATCATGAAGGGAGGTCCATCATCCAGGGAGGCCCATCATCCAACTCAGCCCATCACAAAGGGAGGGCCATCATCCAGGGAGGCCCATCACCCACCTCAGCCCATCATGAAGGGAGGGCCATCATCCACCTCAGCCCATCATGAAAGGAGGGCTATCATCCAGGGAGGCCCATTATCCACGGAGGTCCATCATGAAGGGAGATCCATCATGAGGGGAGGTCCATCATGAAGGGAGGTCCATCATGAAGGGAGGTCCATCATGAAGGGAGGTCTATCATGAAGGGAGGTCCATCATGAAGGGAGGTCCATCATGAAGGGAGGTCCATCATGAAGGGAGGTCCATCATGAAGGGAGGTCCATCATGAAGGTCCATCATCCAGTGAGGTCCATCATGAAGGGAGGTCAATCATAAAGGGAGGTCCATCGTGAAGGGGGTGCATCATGAAGGGAGGTCCATCATGAAGGGAGGTCCATCATGAAGGGAGGTTCATCATGAAGGGAAGTCCATCATGAAGGGAGGTCCATCATGAAGGGAGGTCCATCTTGAAGGGAGGTCCATCTTGAAGGGAGGTCCATCATGAAGGGAGGTCCATCATGAAGGGAGGTCCATCATGAAGGGAGGCCCATCATCCAGGGAAGCCCATCATGAAGGGAGGTCCATCATGAAGGGAGGTCCATCATGAAGGGAGGTCCATTATGAAGGGAGGTCCATCATGAAGGGAGGCCCATCATCCAGGGAAGCCCATCATGAAGGGAGGTCTATCATGAAGGGAGGTCCATCATCCAGGGAGGCCCATCATCCGCCTCAGCCCATCACAAAGGGAGGGCCATCATCCAGGGAGGCCCATCACCCACCTCAGCCGATCATGAAGGGAGGGCCATCATCCAGGGAGGCCCATCATCCACCTCAGCCCATCATGAAAGGAGGGCTATCATCCAGGGAGGCCCATTATCCACGGAGGTCCATCATGAAGGGAGGTCCATCATGAAGGGAGGTCCATCATGAAGGGAGGTCCATCATGAAGGGAGGTCCATCATGAAGGGAGGTCCATCATGAAGGGAGGTCCATCATGAAGGAAGGTCCATCATCCAGAGAGGTCCATCATGAAGGGAGGTCAATCATAAAGGGAGGTCCATCGTGAAGGGAGGTCCATCATGAAGGGAGGTCCATCATGAAGGGAGGTCCATCATGAAGGGAGGTTCATCATGAAGGGAGGTCCATCATGAAGGGAGGTCCATCATGAAGGGAGGTCCATCATCAAGGGAGGTCCATCATCAAGGGAGGTCCATCATCAAGGGAGGTCTATCATGAAGGGAGGTCCATTATGAAGGGAGGTCCATCATGAAGTGAGGTCCATCATGAAGGGAGGTCCATAATCCAGGGAGGTCCATCATGAAGGGAGGTCCATCATGAAGGAAGGTCCATCATCCAGTGAGGTCCATCATGAAGGGAGGTCAATCATAAAGGGAGGTCCATCGTGAAGGGAGGTCCATCATGAAGGGAGGTCCATCATGAAGGGAGGTCCATCATGAAGGGAGGTCCATCATGAAGGGAGGTCCATCATGAAGGGAGGTCCATCATGAAGGGAGGTCCATCATGAAGGGAGGTCCATCATGAAGGGAGGTCCATCATGAAGGGAGGTCCATCATGAAGGGAGGTCCATTATGAAGGGAGGTCCATCATGAAGGGAGGTCCATCATGAAGGGAGGTCCATCATCCAGGGAGGTCCATCATGAAGGGAGGGCCATCATGAAGGGAGGTCAATCATGAAGGGAGGTCCATCATGAAGGGAGGTCCATCATCCAGGGAGGTCAATCACCCAGGGAGGTCAATCACCCAGGGAGGTCCATCATGAAGGGAGGCCCATCATGAAGGGAGGTCCATCATGAAGGGAGGTCCATCATCCAGGGAGGCCTATCATCCAGGGAGGCCCATCATCCAGGGAGGTCCATCATGAAGGGAGGTCCATCATCCAGGGAGGTCCATCATGAAGGGAGGTCCATCATGAAGGAAGGTTAATCATCCAGTGAGGTCCATCATGAAGGGAGGTCAATCATAAAGGGAGGTCCATCGTGAAGGGAGGTCCATCATGAAGGGCGGTCCAACATGAAGAGAGGTCCATCATGAAGGGAGGTTCATCATGAAGGGAGGTCCATCATGAAGGGAGGTCCATCATGAAGGGAGGTCCATCATGAAGGGAGGTCTATTATGAAGGGAGGTCCATCATGAAGGGAGGTCCATCATGAAGGGAGGTCCATCATCCAGGGAGGTCCATCATGAAGGGAGGGCCAACATGAAGGGAGGTCAATCATGAAGGGAGGTCCATCATGAAGGAGGTCCATCATCCAGGGAGGTCAATCACCCAGAGAGGTCCATCATGAAGGGAGGTTCATCATGAAGGGAGGCCCATCATGAAGGGAGGCCCATCATGAAGGGAGGTCCATCATGAAGGGAGGTCCATCATGAAGGGAGGTCCATCATGAAGGGAGGCCTATCATCCAGGGAGGCCCATCATCCAGGGAGGTCCATCATGAAGGGAGGTCCATCATGAAGGGAGGTCCATCATGAAGGGAGGTCCATCATGAAGGGAGGTCCATCATGAAGGGAGGTCCATCATGAAGGGAGGTCCATCATGAAGGGAGGTCCATCATGAAGGGAGGTCCATCATGAAGGGAGGCCTATCATGAAGGTAGGGCCATCATCCAGGGAGGCCCATCATCCCGGGAGGTCCATCATGAAGGGAGGTCCATCACGAAGGGAGGTCCATCATGAAGGGAGGCCCATCATCCAGGGAGGTCCATCATGAAGGGAGACCCATCATCCAGGGAGGTCCATCATGAAGGGAGGTCCATCATGAAGGGAGGTCCATCATGAAGGGAGGTCCATCATGAAGGAAGGTCCATCATCCAGTGAGGTCCATCATGAAGGGAGGTCCATCATGAAGGGAGGTCCATCATGAAGGGAGGTCCATCATCCAAGGAGGTCCATCATGAAGGGAGGTCCATCATGAATGGAGGTCCATCATGAAGGGAGGTTCATCATCCAGGGAGGTCCATCATGAAGGTAGGTCCATCATGAAGGTAGGTCCATCATCCAGGGAGGCCCATCATGAAGGGAGGTCCATCATGAAGGGAGGGCCATCATCCAGGGAGGCCCAGCATTCACCTCAGCCCATCATGAAGGGAGGTCCATCACGAATGTAGGTCCATCATGAAGGGAGGCCCATCATCCAGGGAGGCCCATCATGAAGGGAGGTCCATCATGAAGGGAGGTCCATCATCCAGGGAGGCCCATCATCCAGGGAGGCCCATCATCCAGGGAGGCCCATCATCCAGGGAGGCCCATCATCCAGGGAGGCCCATCATCCAGGGAGGCCCATCATCCAGGGAGGTCGATCATCCAGGGAGGCCCATCATCCAGGGAGGTCCATCATCCAGGGAGGCTCATCATCCAGGGAGGCCCATCATCCAGGGAGGTCCATCATCCAGGGAGGCCCATCATCCAGGGAGGTTCATCATCCAGGGAGGTTCATCATCCAGGGAGGTCCATCATCCAGGGAGGTCCATCATCCAGGGAGGTCCATCATCCAGGGAGGTCCATCATCCAGGGAGGTCCATCATCCAGGGAGGTCCATCATCCAGGGAGGTCCATCATCCAGGGAGGTCCATCATCCAGGGAGGTCCATCATCCAGGGAGGTCCATCATCCAGGGAGGTCCATCATCCAGGGAGGTCCATCATCCAGGGAGGTCCATCATCCAGGGAGGTCCATCATCCAGGGAGGTCCATCATCCAGGGAGGTCCATCATCCATGGAGGTCCATCATCCAGGGAGGTCTACAATGTGTTATATGAATACATTTTAACACCACATTAGCACTGCTGTTGTGAATCCTTAATCTGTCAAGCAGCCGGTTATTGACGGTGGACGAGTTCCACAGATACAAATGAAAAGCAATGGTGCTAAAATTCGATCGATACCATGCCTAACCCTTCTAGGGTAGGGTAGGTGCCTGAGCCCGAGCCTTTAGCTCATAAGACTGTCATTCCCATTTGTCCCCTTGGGGCGGGGATGGCAGACCAGAGAGGAACCATGGTAACAGCAGAGGGATCCACAAGTGAGGAACAATGGTGGTAGCAGTGGGATCTACAAGGAACAATGTTTGCAACAGTGGGATCTACAAGGAACATTGGTGGCAGCAGTGGGATTTACAAGGAACAATGGTGGCAGAAGTGTGATCTACAAGGAACAATGGTGACAGCAGTGGGATCTACAAGGAACAATGGTGGCAACATTGGGATCTACAAGGAACAATGGTGGCAGCAGTGGGATCTACAAGGAACAATGGTGGCAGCAGTGGGATCTACAAGGAACAATGGTGGCAACATTGGGATCTACAAGGAACAATGGTGGCAACAGTGGGATCTAAAAGGAACAATGGTGGCAACAATGGGATCTACAAGGAACATTGGTGGCAACAGTGGGATCTACAAGGAACAATGGTGGCAGCAGTGGGATCTACAAGGAACATTGGTGGCAATAGTTTGATCTACAAGGAACATTGGTGGCAACAGTGGGATCTACAAAGAACATTGGTGGCAACAATGGGATCTACAAGGAACAATGGTGGCAACAATGGGATCTACAAGGAACAATGGTGGCAGCAGTGGGATCTACAAGGAATAATGGTGGCAACAATGGGATCTACAAGGAACAATGGTGGCAACAATGGGATCTACAAGGAACATTGGTGGCAATAGTGGGATCTACAAGGAACAATGGTGACAACAGTGGGATCTACAAGGACATTAGTGGCAATAGTGGGATCTACAAGGAACATTGGCGGCAACAGTGGGATCTACAAGGAACATTGGCGGCAACAGTGGGATCTACAAGGAACATTGGCGGCAACAGTGGGATCTACAAGGAACAATGGTGACAACAGTGGGATCTACAAGGAACATTGGCGGCAACAGTGGGATCTACAAGGAACAATGGTGACAGCAGTGGGATCTATAAAGAACATTGGTGGCAACAATGGGATCTACAAGGAACATAGGCGGCAACAGTGGGATCTACAAGGAACAATGGTGGCAGCAGTGGGATCTATAAAGAACATTGGTGGCAACAATGGGATCTACAAAGAACACTGGTGGCAACAGTGGGATCTACAAGGAACAATGGTGGCAGCAGTAGGATCTACAAGGAACAATGGTGGCAGCAGTAGGATCTACAAGGAACAATGGTGGCAGCAGTAGGATCTACAAGGAACAATGGTGGCAGCAGTAGGATCTACAAGGAACAATGGTGGCAGCAGTAGGATCTACAAGGAACAATGGTGGCAGCAGTGGGATCTACAAGGAACAATGGTGGCAGCAGTAGGATCTATAAAGAACATTGGTGGCAACAATGGGATCTACAAGGAACATAGGCGGCAACAGTGGGATCTACAAGGAACAATGGTGACAGCAGTGGGATCTACAAGGAACAATGGTGGCAGCAGTGGGATCTACAAGGAACAATGGTGACAACAATGGGAGCCACAAACATGTGACCAAGTATACACAGCTGAATGGTTTACGTCTTCCATCAACTAAAGAAAAGACAGAATGGTAAAAAGATAAAAAAAATAAAGAATGGTAAAACGACATTTAGAACAGTAAAACGTAAAAGGCTGCATTAAAATGAATGAGGCAGAAGTATGGGAATTGCCCAGATGCATCTGTGAGGAGTCCTCACAGACACGAGAAAGTCCTTCCAGCCTTGGTGCAGGAGTGTGTTTGGAGTCCTGGTACATGTGTATTACAGAGAGGAGTGGAGGAGGGGAGAGGGTGACGAAGAGAGAGAGGGGGGGAGTTGAAGAGAGAAGGAGAACAAGATAGAGAGAGAGAGAACTCGCATATAGTATTAGAAGAACGTAAACTGTTGAATAGTGCGAGAGATGAAGAAAGTGTAGGTGTAAGGAAGGAGAAGAAGAAATCATAGGTATGAGAGAGAAGAAAAATGTAGGTGTAAGGGAGGGATTATTATAATCCTAACCAAGCGCTAAACCCACAAGGGTCGTACAGCACTGAGGTGTGATGAGACAGAGGGAAAGAAAGTGTAGGTATAGGGAAAGAGAGGAAGGCAGACCAAAAGTGTTAAAATACAGGTGGACAGCCGACGTATGCAAATGATCTACCGTGGCTTAGTGAGTCGGAAAGTTTGGCAGACACAGCTGAATAAATCTCAATATGGATGAGTGAGGCGAGAGCAGAGAGAGAGAGAGAGAGAGAGAGAGAGAGAGAGACGTACTGTGGACGAACATATACCAGCCCGCCGGGAAAAAAATCAGAGCGAGTCTGCGGGAAATAACATGCAAAAAAAAATATCTGCTGTATTTCAGGCTAAAGATACGGACTGAAAAATGTCTGTAGCAGCTCCGCGTTGTGCAAATATTTGTGTTGTAATTTCAGGCCATAATGAGGTGCTTGAAGCATATGCAATTTACCTATTTAATTACTAATTACGCCCAGGGGAGGCTAGGGAGAGGTGAGGCAGCCTCGTCAGGTGAAAGTGTAGGGTCAAACGTACCTCAAGTCCTAGCAAAACGCAATAAAATATCTTGTACCCGTGACTGAAACGTCTAAGTCAGTGTTTTAGTTAACCCACAAAGTGACAGAAACAGAAAATACGACGATCTGTACATTAAGCGCTCAAACTAAGACCCCTTTCAGCTGAAGAGGGGCTCGAGTGGAGGTCGAAATATTCAGCTCCTCTAATTCCGCGTTCATGTTTTCTCGTGGGTTGAGTGACATGTTAATGAACATGTATCAATAATGCTGGAACAACACTGATAACGTGTAAAAGGGTTTAGAAACCGACACTGTTGAATCTTTAATAAGGAAACGTTTCGCCAGCCAGTGGCTTTGTCAGTCCAATATAAAGAAGAACAGTGGAAGAAAAGGAGGAGTTAAGGTACTCCGTCCCTCATTCTTCAACACTCAGCCTCAGGCTGAGGGACTGACCACCTCAAATACCTTTTCTCCAAGGTTGATATACTGATTACGTCATCTTTATTTCATTACGACTGCTCCCTTTTGTATTTGACTGAAGAAGTCTACTGTGTAGGTGGAACGTTTCGACAATAAAGATACCCAACTGTTGCACATGTATCTTAATCTTCAACTTGTCGGTATTGCATACCATTTTCAACAATAAAGGAGGAACACTGCAGCAGGCCTAGTAGCCCATACTAGGTAAGTCTTTAAGTTCAATCTCTCCATATTGTTTCATACCATGGAACAATGCTCTTCTCCAGACTGAGGGACTGACCACCTCAAAACTTTAAGGGTGATGGACTGATTACATCGTCTTCAAGTATCTTCTGCTTCTATCAACTTTTCTGTACTTGACTGAAGAAGCCTACTGTGTAGGCGAAACGTTTCATAATAAAGATACCTAACTGTTGCATATGTGTCTTACCTAACACTCTCCCACCTACATCCATGTCCAACTTATTCCCACAGCTACCCAAAAAGTTCCCTTCAGTTACCTCAGAGCCTATTCAAACCCAACCCTTCTCGCTCAGATATTTATCTAATCTATTTTTAAAGCTGACCTCCAGAGGCCGAATAATATCTGCGAAAACACCTGCGATGACCAGCGAAACATCAGCAGCATTCGCGAAAGATAGATAACACCCGCAAATGCCGATAACACCTAGCCGAAGTCAATAACACCGGCGCCTGGCTGAAATGCTAATGTGAGTTACAAACAGTGTCATTATACGCCGTGTTAGTGGTTCACAGAGGATAATTGCAAACTAAATAATCACCAACACCCAGGTTGCATTTCCATGCTCTCAAAATTTACCATCATTTCCAGCACATTTAATTACACTTATTTAATAGATTAAGATCCCTTCCCGATGAATAAATGCTGCGATTTTGTTATTGTCAATAGAAAACGCTATCGAGATTTCACGTTCATGTGACTTATCAGTCCATCAGTCTTGGAGAAATAGTTTGAGGTGGTCAATCCCTGGAGAAGAGGTCAGCTCCATATTGATCTTCCCAGATGTTGTAGTTATGTAATTCATCTTGTATTAAATATCACTGATGTACAATAAGTTAATGCAAACATTACGCCCAAGTTACCTGAGATTTTGCACATGTACAATATGAATAAGATGAAGAATTAGACACATGCACAAATAATGGGTATCTTTATTGTAGACGTTCCGCCATCCAGTGGCTTTACCAATACAAGTTCAAGGATATAACTGGAAGACAGTTGAACAATATACTAAAGTTGAGGTAATCAGTTCATCAGCCTTGTAGTTAAAGAGCACTTACAGTGTTCAACTCCAAGGCTTAATTAACAAAGCCTGGACAAAGCGGCTTGACAAAACTCTTGGCGAGCGAAACGTTGCCGCAATAAAATGTCGCATTAGTTGCACTTGTGTCCTTTTACCTAACAAGGCAGATTTGTTTTATAATTCTTAATAGAAAGAATGTGGTAAGAGTCTCAGAGCCGACACTAAATCGAACACTTTATTTTTTCCACTTCTACAAAAGGACTGAATTGCAGCTTAGAAAATTGGGTGTAATCTGATTCGTCAGTAGTCTTGCGTCCTCCTGAACTCCTCTTCCCAGAAAGGAGAAGGATGGAATTCTTTTTAGGGAGAGGAGAGTTGTGGACGACCTAGAATACTAATGTGGCAGGTTGTCGCCTGAAGACACGTGTTTCAGTCAGCTCTACTCGACAACATCGAGACTATAGGAGACGCAAGTTCCAGTCAGCTCTACTCGACAGCATAACGACTCTAGGAAACATGTGTTCCAAAAAGTTCTAATAATGGCAAGTTAACTTAGCGATACGTGGATTCCAGGCAGCTCTGACTCACTACAAATTAAAACACACGGATGGAGATGACGTTTTTTTGCACATACGACTTTTTTTCACGCCAGATACACCACCGATTTGCGTGTCCAAACCGGCTCAGTATATTTGTTTCCGACCAAGAGTTTGTCGCAGTCAACAAAGTAATTAGTACTTCCCTTTTAAACTCAGTTACATTATAATTATTAATTATTATACTAGATGGGAAGTGTAATGGTTATGAGTAAAAGAGGATGGGAGGCAATCAGGCTTGATCTGAGAAAGAGGCGGGCAGCTCTAGTTTATTGGATCCAGAGCTCTTCACCAGCTTCAAAGCAATTCTCAGGAATAGAGCGCCGAGTGGAAGTCTACCTAATCCTGTAGCACAGTGTTGATGAGTAAGACACCTGTACAACAGTTAGGTATCATTATTCAGAGACTTCTCGTCTACACAGTAGGCTTCTTCAGTCGAATACCGAAAAAGCCTACTATGCAGGCGAAACGTTTCGGAATAAAGATACCTAACTGTTGTAAACATGTCTTACTTGTCAACTTGTCGGTATTGTATACCATTATTATAATAAGCACAGTGTGTTGCTGCCCTGCTACGTTCCTCGTTATGTTTCACGGTGTGTCGCTGCCCTAGCTATGTTCCTCGTCATGTAACACAGTGTGTTGCTACCCTACCTATGTTCCCCGTTATGTTCCATGGTAATGGATAAGCTACCATGTGCTCCTGCCCTAGCTACATTTCCAATCATGTTCCATCACATACGTATACCATCATCAGAGTCCAGCACAAGCATCGAAGCAGTGAGGGGAGGGATAATGGAGAGCTGGTCAGTAGCATTATACCTTAAACCACCCTACTGCTCGCTTCTAATGTCTGCCCCGATGGTGTCTCAACCTTTCTGTCCGTTCAAGTTACTTCAAGAAGGAGGAAGCACTTAACCCCTAGGAGGTCATGCAACGCTCTGGAGAATGGGCGTAGCCTTTTCAATTCTTCTAGTTTGTGAATCAGCCTCAGGCGAGGCACTGTCAAAGATTTTATACAATGTACGTACATGCAATCTACCTTTCATCAATTTTCTCCTCTCTCTCTCTCTCACTCTCTCTTTCTCTCTCTCTCTCTCTCTCTCTCTCTCTCTCTCTCTCTCTCTCTCTCTCTCTCTCTCTCTCTCTCTCTCTCTCTCTCTCTCTCTCTCTCTCTCTCTCTCTCTCTCTCTCTCTCTCTCTCTCTCTCTCTCTCTCTCTCTCTCTCTCTCTCTCTCTCTCTCTCTCTTTCTCTCTTTCTCTCTCTCTCTTTCTCTCTCTCTCTCTTTCTCTCTTTCTCTCTCTCTCTCTCTCTCTCTCTCTCTCTCTCTCTCTCTCTCTCTCTCTCTCTCTCTCTCTCTCTCTCTCTCTCTCTCTCTCTCTTTCTCTCTCTCTCTCTCTCTCTTTCTCTCTCTCTCTCTCTCTCTCTCTCTCTCTCTCTCTCTCTCTCTCTCTCTCTCTCTTTCTCTCTCTCTCTCTCTCTCTCTCTCTCTCTCTCTCTCTCTCTCTTTCTCTTTTTCTCTTTCTCTCTCTATATATATATATATATATATATATATATATATATATATATATATATATATATATATATATATATATATAAATACCGAGCAATGGGCTAGTAACCCCTTCTCCTGTAGACATTTACTAAAAAAAGAGAAGAAGAAAAACTTTATAAAACTGGGATGCTTGAATGTGCGTGGGTGTAGTGCGGATCACAAGAAACGGATGATTGCTGATGTTATGAATGAAAAGAAGTTGGATGTCCTGGCCCTAAGCGAAACAAAGCTGAAGGGGGTAGGGGAGTTTCGGTGGGGGGAAATAAATGGGATTAAATCTGGAGTATCTGAGAGAGTTAGAGCAAAGGAAGGAGTAGCAGTAATGTTGAAGGATCAGTTATGGAAGGAGAAAAGAGAATATGAATGTGTAAATTCAAGAATTATGTGGATTAAAGTAGGGGTTGGATGTGAAAAGTGGGTCATAATAAGCGTGTATGCACCTGGAGAAGAGAGGAATGTAGAGGAGAGAGAGAGATTTTGGAAGATGTTAACTGAATGTATAAGAGCCTTTGAACCAAGTGAGTAATTGTGGTAGGGGATCTGAATGCTAAAGTAGGAGAAACTTTTAGAGAGGGTGTGGTAGGTAAGTTTGGGGTGCCAGGTGTAAATGATAATGGGAGCCCTTTGATTGAACTTTGTATAGAAAGGGGTTTAGTTATAGGTAATACATATTTTAAGAAAAAGAGGATAAATAAGTATACAAGATATGATGTAGGGCGGAAATGACAGTAGTTTGTTGGATTATGTATTGGTAGATAAAAGACTGTTGAGTAGACTTCAGGATGTACATGTTCATAGAGGGCCACAGATATATCAGATCACTTTCTAGTTGTAGCTACACTGAGAGTAAAAAGGTAGATGGGATACAAGGAGAATAGAAGCATCAGGGAACAGAGAGGTGAAGGTTCATAAACTAAAAGAGGAGGCAGTTAGGGTAAGATATAAAGAGCTATTGGAGGATAGATGGGCTAATGAGAGCATAGGCAATGGGGTCGAAGAGGTATGGGGTAGGTTTAAAAATGTAGTGTTAGTGTGTTCAGCAGAAGTTTGTGGTTACAGGAGGGTGGGTGCGGGAGGGGAAGAGGAGCAGTTGGTGGAATGATGATGTAAAGAGCAGTAAGGGAGAAAAAGTTAGCATATGAAGTTTTTACAAAGTAGAAGTGATGCAAGGAGGGAAGAGTATATGGAGAAAAGAGAGAGGTTAAGAAGAGAGGTAAGCAATGTAAAAAGAGAGCAGATGAGAGAGTGGGTGAGATGTTATCAACAAATTTTGTTGAAAATAAGAAAAAGTTTTGGGAGTTAGGATTAACAAGTTGAAGAGCCTATGAGAACAAATGGATTTGTCAGTTAAAAATAGAAGAGGAGAGTTATTAAATGGAGAGTTAGAGGTATTGGGAAGATGGAGAAGGAATATTTTGAGGAATTGTTAAATGTTGATGAAGATAGGAAGCTGTGATTTCGTGTATAGGGCAAGGAGGAATAACATCTTGTGGGGTGAGAAAGAGCCAGTTGTGAGTGTGGGGAAGTTCGTGAGGCTGTAGGTAAAATGAAAGGGGTAAGGCAGCCGGGATTGATGGGATAAAGATAGAAATGTTAAAAGCAGGTGGGGATATAGTTTTGGAGTGGTTGGTGCAATTATTTAATAAATGTATGGAAGGAAGGGAGGGTAAGGTACCTAGGGATTGGCAGAGAGCATGCATAGTTCCTTTGTATAAAGGCAAAGGGGACAAAGAGTGCAAAAAATTATAGGGGATAAGTCTGTTGGAGAGTATATATATATATATATATATATATATATATATATATATATATATATATATATATATATATATATATATATATATATATATATATATGTCAAAGTGCCGAATATGTAAAACTGGTCAATTAGCAAGAACTCATTTAAAATTAAAAGTCCTTTCTAAAATTTTCTCTTATACCCTTAAAGATATATTTTTTCATTATCGTTGATGTAAAAATTTATAATTTTTCACCAAAGGAACTTAGAAAACTTTCTAACCTTATTATAACAAGCGCAATTTATTTTAGCCTAACCCAACTAAATATATTTTAGATTTGTTTACAGTAATTTAATACTGAACTAACATAGTGAAATATATTTTTTTCGTTGAGTTCAGAATGATTTTGTAGAATTGTTGCATACACAAATTTTCACTTGTTCTATATGGCAAGATGAGCCTTGCATATTTAAGCCTAGATCATAAGTTCTGCCTATTCATTTCGACATATATATATATATATATATATATATATATATATATATATATATATATATATATATATATATATATATATATATGTATATAAATATATACACATTATATATATATATATATACACATGAATATATATATATATATATATATATACACATGAATATATATATATATACACATGAATATATATATATATATATATATATATATATATATATATATATATATATATATACATATATATATACATATATATATACATAATGTATATGTCGTGCCGAATAGGCAGAACTTGCGATCTTGGCTTAAATAGCAACGCTCATCTTGCCATATAGGACAAGTGAAAATTTGTGTATGCAATTACTTCGCCAAAATCATTCTGAACCTAACGAAAAAAATATATTTCACTGTGTTTGTTTAGTATTAAATTATTGTAAACGTATTTAAAATATATTTAGTTGGGTTAGGCTAAAATAAATTACACTTGTTATAATTAGATTAGATAAGTTTTCTAAGATTCTTTTGGTCCAAAATTATAATTTTTTACATTAACATTGATGAAAAAAATATATCTTTAAACGTATAAGAGAAAATTTCAGAAAGAACTTAATTTTAAATGAGTTCTTGCTAATTGACCAGTTTTACGTATTCAGCTACATTTATATATATATTAATATATATATGATATATATATACATACATATTTATATATTAATATATATATATATATATATATATATATATATATATATATATATATATATATATATATATATATATAATCTATGTGTATTCACTTTGTGCGGCTGCAGGGGTCGATATATAGCTCCCGGCCCCTTCCCTTCGTTGATGGCTACTGGGTCCACACTGTCCCTTCCCCATGAGCTTTATCGTACCCCTTCTTAAAGCCATGTATAGATCCTGCCTGCACTATATCACTTTCCAGATTGTTCCATGTCCTGACAACTCTATGACCGAAGAAATACTTCATAACATCCCTGTGACTCATCTGAGTTTTCAACTTCCAGTTGTGACCCCTTGTTGTTGTGACACGTGTGTGTGTGTGTGTGTGTGTGTGTGTGTGTGTGTGTGTGTGTGTGTGTGTGTGTGTGTGTGTGTGAACACTCAGCATACAATTCATTCAACATCCAGAACGGTTTGTAATCAGCAAATGACTTTACCAGGTAATTCTCTACTACCAGCAGCAGAAATTTTTTTTCCGCCTGATGAATTTGTAGATTCCTGTTTGTGTAATATTTGCTTGTGTAGTTTGTGTCTCGTTAATTTATGTTAACGTCAATGTTGGTTTGCCAGCGTCGTGCCCGAGTGTGGGCACTCGCCTAGTGGCACCCCCACCACCCCAGTAACCTCGCCCGAGTGTGGGCACTCGCCTAGTGGCACCCCCACCCCCCAGTAACCTCGCCCGAGTGTGGGCACTCGCCTAGTGGCACCCCCACCCACCAGTAACCTCGCCCGAGTGTGGGCACTCGCCTAGTGGCACCCCCAACCCCCAGTAACCTCGCCCGAGTGTGGGCACTCGCCTAGTGGCACCCCCACCACCCCAGTAACTCCGCTCACCCAACACTTGAAATCCCGTGGGCACTGTTGCACCAATTCTTAACACGAAGCTGTGTATGGAGTCTGCCTCCACTACTAACCAGTCCAATTCACTCCAATTTCTGACCATCCTAAGGCTGGATAATAATAATAATAATTATTATTATTATTATTATTATTACAATCAACACTAAGCGCTAAACCCACAAGGGTCACACAGACATCAGGCTGATGGGGGGGAACAATTCTGGTGGGTGGATGGGTGAGTGTGATGTGAGTGAGGTGATGTGAGTGAGGTGATGTGAGTGAGGTGATGTGAGTGAGGTGATGTGAGTGAGGTGATGTGAGTGAGGTGATGTGAGTGAGGTGATGTGAGTGAGGTGATGTGAGGTGATGTGAGGTCAAGCCACGACGGGAGGATCCAGCCTCCAGTGTTCCAACACAGCACTTACAAAATTATATACAACATGGCCAATATCTGTTAATATTAGCTAGCGTGTGGTAGTTTTGGCTCTCACTTTGATTTATCTTCTATATTACTCTTCAAGTTGTTCTCACTCTCTCTCTGTTTCATTTTCTTGACTTTCTTGTTTGCTTTCTAATTTACTGCCTATTTTAAATTATTCTTCACGGTGTCTTTTTCCAGTCCGATTTCGTTGTACTTCTTGTACCCCGTGTGGGTTTATACACCACCTGAGGAATTGAAGGTAATCGAATCTGACTTGAGGTAAAGGAGGAAGAGGAAGACGAGGAGGAGTAGGAGGAGGTCGGAGAGTAGGAAGAGGAGCTCTGGTTCAAGGACCCGTCGCCAGCCTCACAGGAACCTTGCTTCAAAAAACTCTGGAACCTTCTTGAAGAATAACTGAACCACTAGCATCAAAGAACCCCTCCCCCTCCACCCACGGACCCTCCTCGCTCTCTTCATGTCCTCCTCGTTCATGCATCAAGCGTGGACACTTAAAAAAATCGTCTCAACAAAGTAACAAAGAACCCAGGGTAAGCCACCAGGACTGGCTTGACCTGGGTTACAGCTCTCCTGTGGTTCTAGTTCCTCCTTCCTTCCCTCCCCTCCTTCCTTCCCTCTCCACCTTCCTTCCCTCTCCACCTTCCTTCCCTCTCCACCTTCCTTCCCTCTCCACCTTCCTTCCCTCTCCACCTTCCTTCCCTCCCATCCTCCCTTCCCTCTCCACCTTCCTTCCCTCTCCACCTTCCTTCCCTCCCCACCTTCCTTCACTCCCCACCTTCCTTCCCTCCCATCCTTCCTTCCCTTTCCACCTTCCTTCCCTATCCACCTTCCGTCCCTCTCCACCTTCCTTCCCTCCCCACTTTCCTTCCCTCCCATCCTTCCTTCCCTCTCCACCTTCCTTCTCTCTCCACCTTCCTTCCCTCTCCACCTTCCTTCCCTCCCCACCTTCCTTCCCTCCCATCCTTCCTTCCCTCTCCACCTTCCTTCCCTCTCCAACTTCCTTCCCTCTCCACCTTCCTTCCCTCCCTACCTTCCCTCCCCACCTACCTTCCCTCCCCACCTTCATTTCCTCCCTTCTTTCATTCCCTCCCCACCTTCCTTCCCACCTACCTTCCCTCCCTTCCTTCCTTCTCTCCCGTCCTTCCTTCTATCCCAACCTTCCTTCTATCCCCACCTTCCTTCCATCCCCACCTTCCTTCCATCCCCACCTTCTTTCCCTCCCCACCTTCCTTTCATCTCCACCTTCCTTCCTTCCCCTCCTTCCCTCCCTCCCCACCTACCCTCCTTACCCTCTCCCCACCTTCCTTCCGTCCCAACCTTCCTTCCCTCCCCACCACCTTCCTTCCCCCCTCCCCTCCTTCCTCCCCACTCCCTCCCCTCCTTTCGTCCCTCCCCGCCTTTCTTCCATCCCCTCCTTCCTTCCTTCCCTCCCCACCTTCCTTCCCTCTCCACCTTCCTTCCTTCTCCACCTTCCTTCCCTCCCATCCTTCCTTCCCTCCCTTCCTTCCTTCCCTCTCCACCTTCCTTCCTTCTCCACCTTCCTTCCCTACCATCCTTCCTTCCATCTCCACCTTCCTTCCCTCTCCACCTTCCTGCCCTCTCCACCTTCCTTCCCTCTCCACCTTCCTTCCCTCCCCACCTTCCTTCCCTCCCCACCTTCCTTCCCTCCCCACCTTCCTTCCCTCCCATCCTTCCTCCCCCCTACCCCCATCCTTCCTTCCCCCCTACCCTTCCCACCTTCCTTCCCTCCCCTCCATCTTCCTTCCCTCCCCCATCCGTCCTTCCCTCTCCACCTTCCTTCCCTCTCCACCTTCCTCATCTCCCCACCTTCCTTCCCTCCCCACCTTCCTTCCCTACCACCCTTCCTTCCATCTCCACCTTCCTTCCCCTTCCACCTTCCTTCCCTCTCCACCTTCCTTCCCTCCCCACCTACCCTCCTTACCCCCTCCCCGCCTTCCTTCCCTCCCATCCTTCCTTCCCTCCCATCCTTCCTTCCCTCACCACCTTCCTTCCCACCCCACCTTCCCTCCCCACCTACCTTCCCTCCCAACCTTCCTTTCCTCCCCTCCTTCATTCCCTCCCCACCTTCCTTCCCTCCCCACCTTCCTTCCCTCCCCACCTTCCTTCCCTACCATCCTTCCTTCCATCTCCACCTTCCTTCTCTCTCCACCTTCCTTCCCTCTCCACCTTCCTTCCCTCTCTACCTTCCTTTCCCTCCCCACCTTCCTTTCCTCCCCACCTTCCCTCCCTCCCCACCTTCCTTCCCTCCCCCCATCCTTCCTTCCCTCTCCCCACCTTCCTTCCCTCTTCACCTTCCTTCCCTCTCCATCTTCCTTCCCTCCCCACCTTCCTTCCCTCCCATCCGTCCTTCCCTCTCCACCTTCCTTCCCTCCCCACCTTCCTCCTCTCCCCACCTTCCTTCCCTCCCATCCTTCCTTCCCTACCACCCTTCCTACCATCTCCACCTTCCTTCCCCCTCCACCTTCCTTCCCACGCCACCTTCCTTCCCTCCCCACCTTCCTTACCCCCTCCCCACCTTCCTTCCATCCCCGCCTACCCTTCCTTCCCTCTCCCCACCTACCCTCCTCCCCCCTTTCTTCACCTCCCTCCCCCTTCCCTCTCCACCTTCCTTCCCTCCCCACCTTCCCTCCCCACCTACCTTACCCCCTCCCCACCTACCCTCCCTCCCCACCTTTCTTCCCTCCCCGCCTAACCTCCCTCCCCACCTACCCTCCCTCTCCACCTACCCTCCCCTATCGCCTACCCTTCCTCCCCACCTACCTTCCATCCCCACCTTCCTTCCCTCCCCACCTACCTTCCCTCCCCACCTACCCTCCCTCCCCACCTACCCTCCCTCCCCACCTACCCTCCATCCCCACCTACCCTCCCTCCCCACCTTCCTTCCCTCCCCACCTACCCTCCCTCCCCACTTACCTTCCCTCCCCACCTACCCTCCCTCCCCACCTACCCTCCCTCCCCACTACCGCACAACAGTGTAGCAACACACTGCTGTGTTCAGTTCTGATACAAAACAAAAACACAAACTGTCCATTTGGACATTTACAACTAACGAAAGTTACGTAAGTTACGGATTCTTCAGCGAATTTTAACCTTACAACACACGGAGTCAGGATTATCATAAATGGTAAAGTTTTTACGTTTAACGGAATTTAACGTTAGTTTTGGATACACGGTTATTCTTCCTTGATTTTCATACGTAAACAAATGACAAGTGTAAACAAGGATATTATAGGATATTATAGGATATTTGACGAGGTGGTTAACCCATTGTGGGTCAGGCTGAGCACACGCACCACAGACTCCAGCCTCTGTCCCTTCATCTCGGACTAGGCTGAGTTTTACCTGTCAGGCTTTTGTTAAAGCGACTACTGAGGAAGCCTTGGACCAAGAGCTATCCCCTCTTTTCCCCGATCACAGACATCAAGGAACCTTCCACCAGCCTCCCGATCACAGGCGTCAAGGAACCTACCACCAGCCTCCCGATCACAGGCGTCAAGGAGCCTACCACCAGCCTCCCGATCACAGGCGTCAAGGAACCTACCACCAGCCTCCCGATCACAGGTGTCAAGGAGCCTACCACCAGCCTCCCGATCACAGGCGTCAAGGAACCTACCACCAGCCTCCCGATCACAGGCGTCAAGGAACCTACCACCAGCCTCCCGATCACAGGCGTCAAGGAGCCTACCACCAGCCTCCCGATCACAGGCGTCAAGGAGCCTATCACCAGCCTCCCGATCACAGGCGTCAAGGAGCCTATCACCAGCCTCCCGATCACAGGCGTCAAGGAGCCTACCACCAGCCTCCCGATCACAGGCGTCAAGGAGCCTACCACCAGCCTCCCGATCACAGGCGTCAAGGAGCCTACCACCAGCCTCCCGATCACAGGCGTCAAGGCCTATCACCAGCCTCCCCGATCAGAGGCGTCAGGACCACCAGCCTCCCGATCACAGGCGTCAAGGAGCCTATCACCAGCCTCCCGATCACAGGCGTCAAGGAGCCTATCACCAGCCTCCCGATCACAGGCGTCAAGGAGCCTATCACCAGCCTCCCGATCACAGGCGTCAAGGAGCCTATCACCAGCCTCCCGATCACAGGCGTCAAGGAGCCTATCACCAGCCTCCCGATCACAGGCGTCAAGGAACCTACCACCAGCCTCCCGTGGGAGTCTAGCTAAAACATTTTTCTATAGGAGCCTTATTAAAACCTCTCAGATGGAACCTTACTAAAACCTCTCAGATGGAACCTTACTAAAACCTCTCAGATGGAACCTTACTAAAACCTCTCAGATGGAACCTTACTAAAACCTCTCAGATGGAACCTTACTAAAACCTCTCAGATGGAACCTTACTAAAACCTCTCAGATGGAACCTTACTAAAACCTCTCAGATGGAACCTTACTAAAACCTCTCAGATGGATCCTTACTAAAACCTCTCAGATGGATCCTTACTAAAACCTCTCAGATGGAACCTTACTAAAACCTCTCAGATGGAACCTTACTAAAACCTCTCAGATGGAACCTTACTAAAACCTCTCAGATGGAAGGAACCTTACTAAAACCTCTCAGATGGAACCTTACTAAAACCTCTCAGATGGATCCTTACTAAAACCTCTCAGATGGATCCTTACTAAAACCTCTCAGATGGAACCTTACTAAAACCTCTCAGATGGAACCTTACTAAAACCTCTCAGATGGATCCTTACTAAAACCTCTCAGATGGATCCTTACTAAAACCTCTCAGATGGATCCTTACTAAAACCTCTCAGATGGAACCTTACTAAAACCTCTCAGATGGATCCTTACTAAAACCTCTCAGATGGAACCTTACTAAAACCTCTCAGATGGATCCTTACTAAAACCTCTCAGATGGATCCACCCTAAAAAAACACCTACACGATGTAGACAGTACTTCCCCCCATCGTCCCCCCCACCCCCCTCTCCCAGGCATAAAGACTCCACAATTTCAACACTCCACAAGTCCTTCCCGAGTCTTGCGTCCTCCGCAGGAATGTCAAGTGAAAGTTAACTTACCTTTTTTTCTTTTTTCTTCTCCCCCCCACCCACCAGAAAAAAAAAATCGCCAACGCAGGATATTTTGCCGGGAGGTTATTTCCAGCGTGACGCTCGTGGCTGCTTTCCAGAGTGACGCTCGTGGCTGCTTTCCAGAGTGACGCTGTTAGGTAAGACACATATGCAACAGTTAGACAACTTTATTCCGAAACGTTTCGCCTACACAGTAGGCTTCTTCAGTCGAATACAGAAAATAGGCAGGAACAGTAGAGATGTGAAGACGATGTAATCAGTCCATCACCCTTGTAGTCGTAGAATTTGAGGTTGTCAGTCCCTCGGCCTGCAGAAGTTCAGTTCCATAGTCAGGAACTATCTGAAGATCAAGCGACAGTGCGGAGACTTAAATACTGTCGGAAGGAGAGGTGCAGAGTAGTAGTAGTAGTAGTAGTAGTAGTAGTGAGAATGTAACCACTGAAAGGTCATGTCCCTCTCAGATCCAACACTTCTCACTGAAGAAGCCTACTGTGTAGGCGAAACGTTTCGGAATAAAGTTGTCTAACTGTTGCATATGTGTCTTACCTAACAACCTGTCGGTATTGTATACCATTTTGATGTTCAGAGTGACGCTCGTGGCTGCTTTCCAGAGTGACGCTCGTGGCTGCCTTCCAGTACCAGTACAAGTCGCGGGAAGGACACTAACCCACAGTTCACAACCTTTAATATGGTTAAAGCACTAAATATATATATATATATATATATATATATATATATATATATATATATATATATATATATATATATATATATATATATATATATATATATTATTGTAACCACGAAGGAGTGGTATTGATCAATAACAACAGTGCGCTAGCCAAGGATTCGAACACATGTTGTACTGGCCTGCCTCATGGTAAGCGAGAACCACATGACGCTTTAAACCTGTGGTCCTGTGGTTTAAAGCGTCATGTGATTCTCGCTTACCATGAGGCAGGTCAATACAACATGTGTTCGAATCCTTGGCTAGCGCACTGTTGTTATTGATATATATATATATATATATATATATATATATATATATATATATATATATATATATATATATATATATATATATATATATAAGGAATTACGGAAAATAAAAATAATGCTTTTTGCGAGGTGTGACTACCATGAATGTAGTCAGTAGGTGTGGTGGTCTTATTAAGGACTGTCTTTGACTAATTTGTCAAAATTGAATTCAGGATAATTGTGAAAAGAATTATTCATCTGGATCTGTCTCCTTTCACAGACGTCCATTGTTCCTCACAGACGTTCAGTGTTCCTCACAGACGTTAATTACAAATGGCAATGCCTTCGATAACGACCCTTGGTAGGGGTTGGCGGGGCTACTGTTGTGTTCCACCTTTATCTACTAAACCTAACACGACCCCTTGTGAAACCTGGAACATTGACACCTAGTACAAATACCAGTTAGAACCCTTGGTACAAGCACAAATCTTGGTGGTGTAAACATCAATTATCCTTAGTGCAAACAGCTGCCTCTGGTCCAATTTTAAAACAGTAGTGACCTGCTGCTCTGACACAAAACCAGACAAAACATGTGCACTTACCTCGAGGTGGAGAGGAGCACTTGGGGTAGACAGGGTCATTTGAGGTAATCAGGGGTACTTGTGGTAGACAGGGGCACACAATGAAAAAAAAATGTATATAAATCACTTCCCATCAAGTAACAGTCACGTTAACAGGGAAGCGGAAGGCGGCCTACCGCTTCCCTGGTGTGGGTACCAGTCAGCCCGACTTCCAAACATTACCAGCCTGGGTAAACTCTCCCAGTCTGCACCTGCTTAATTATCTCAATTATTAAGGGTCATTACGACCGATATTTGGGCAAAGAGGATATTTTCAATCAAGTACACCCTGATCCCCTAAATAGAGAGTAAATTACGTAAACTCCCAGCGTATATACACTGAGAGACATATAACCGTCTGTATGTATACTCACATTCCGCTTAACAAAGAGTGTGAGTGTGGGAGTCCCACACCTCACCTTCACTCCCACCTGCTGTATATGTAACAAATGAAGGAATATTAATTTTGTTGCATAAAAGTGCTCTCTCTTTTAACAACTTTAATCCAATAATACTACACAATAAAACCAAACTAGCCCCCCTTCCCACACACACAATCTGGAGAGTGATGTAGTGGAGGCAGGATCCATACATAGCTTTAAGAAGAGGTATGATAAAGCTCATGGAGCAGGGAGCGTGTGGACCTAGCAGCGACCAGTGAAGAGGCGGAGCCAGGAGCTATGACTCGACCCTCGCAACCAGAGTTAGGTGAATTAGATGAGTATGCACACACACACACACGTTAGTAAATAATGCACTGATGTTACAATTAGTTTTGAGAGCTGAAACTCGCGTCATTATTCAATAATGGTGATTTATGTCAATAGATGGCGCCGTGCGCAGTCAATAGACGGCGCCGTGCGCAGTCAATAGATGACGCCGTGCGCAGTCAATAGATGGCGCCGTGCGCAGTTACTGGATGGCTCACCGACCGTGTCATTCCCCATACAACGAAAATACGACAGGGAATGAGGCAGGAAAAGATGCGAGTAAAGCAGAAAATGGCGTATATGAAGCACGAGGTGATGCAGATAGAACAGGAAGTGACGCAGATAAAACAAAGAATGACGCAGATAAAGTAGGGAATGAAGCAGATAAAGCAGGGAATGACGCAAATAAGGTAAATAATGATGCAGATGAAGCCCGATGATTATGAGGCAGAACCAGAGGACGAATAAGAAAACAAATAGGTGAACACAGACGAAAATAAAGAAGAAAATAAAGAAGACGAAAATAGACGAAAATGAAGATGAAAGTAAAGAAAACGAAAATAAAAGAGGACGAAAATGAAGACGTCGAAAAATGAAGAGGAGGAATAAAGGAAGGAGAGGAGGAAGGAGAGGGGAAAAGAGAGGGGGGGAAAGAGAGGGGGAAAGAGAGGGGGAAGGAGATAGTCGGACAAGGCAGCGGCAACACGTACCTTGCAAAACATGAGAGAAGCAACCAGATTATGAGCCGAGAATGAGTTTAAAATAATGTGATCAAGCCGGGATATGGAAGCGGAGGAGGAATTGGATAAGGAAGGAGGAGGTGGGGTAGAGAGGAAGGATAAGGTAATAAGGAACACGTGCATGGACGTGGGGAGGGTAGGATGAGATCCTAAGGGAGTCTGGGAGGGTAGGATAAGGCCCTAAGGGACACGGCTATGATTGAATAAAGCCCTAAAGGACACGGGGAGGCTTGGATAAGGCCCTAAGGGACACAGAGTGGGTAAGATAAGGCCCTAAAAGACACGGGGAGGATAGAATAAGGTCGAAGGGACACGGAAGGAAAGAGTAACGTCCTCAGGGACACAGGGTAAGAATAACGTAATAAACGAAGTGGATGTGTGGATAAAGGGATAAACGAGAGGGGATGGGAGAGAGAGAGTTGCTTGTTGAGTGACACCTGAGTGAGAGTGTTGGTGGAACAAGGTCAGAGTGAGATGATGAGTGCTGCTTACCGTAAAACATTGTAATGTTGGTAGGTCAGTTGTAATGACCAGGAGGAGACGTGTGTACTCACCTAATTGTACTCACCTAATTGTGGTTGCAGGGGTCGAGACTCAGCTCCTGGCCCCGCCTCTTCACTGATCGCTACTAGGTCCTCTCTCTCTCTGCTTCCAGAGCTTTGTCATACCTCGTCTTAAAGCTATGTATGGTTCCTGCCTCCACTACATCACTTGTTAGGCTATTCCACTTCCTGACGACTCTATGACTGAAGAAATACTTCCTAACATCCCTCTGACTCGTCTGAGTCTTCAGCTTAAAATTGTGATCCCTTGTTTCTGTGTCCCCTCTCTGGAACAACCTATCTCTGTCTACCTTATCTATTCCACGCAGTATTTTGTATGTCGTTATCATGTCTCCCCTGACCCGCCTGTCCTCCGATGTTGTCAGTCCGATTTCCTTCAACCAAACTGGTGCTGCATACTTCAGTATGGGCTTCATGTACACAGTGTACAGTGTCTTGAGCGATTCCTTACTAAGGTATCGGAACGCTATTCTCAGGTTTGCCAGGCGCCAGTATGCTGCAGCAGTTATCTAGTTGATGTGTGCCTCCGGAGACATGCTCGGTGTTATGGTCACCCCAAGATCTTTCTCCTTGAGCGAGGTTTGCAGTCCTTGGCCACCTAGTCTATACTCTGTCTGCGGTCTTCTTTGCCCTTCTCCGAACTTCATGACTTTTCATTTCGCAGGGTTGAATTCAAGAAGCCAGTTGCTGGACCACGTGTCCAGCCTGTCCAGGTCTCTTTGAAGTCCTGCCTGGTCCTCATCTGATTTAATTCTCCTCATTAACTTCACATCATCTGCGAACAGGGACACCTCTGAGTCTATCCCTTCCATCATGTCATTCACATATACCAGAAATAACACTGGTCCTAGGACCGACCCCTGTGGGACCCCGCTCCTCACAGGTGCCCAATGTGATACCTCATCCCGTACCATGACTCGTTGTTGCCTCCTTGTCAGTTATTCTCTGATCCATTGCAGTGCCCTTCCTGTTATACGCGGCTGATCCTCTAGTTTCTGCACTAGTCTCTTGTGAGGAACTGTGTCGAAGGCCTTCTTGCAGTCCAAGAAAATGCCAGTATGGGCCTCATGTACACAGTGTACAGTGTCTTGAGCGATTCCTTACTAAGGTATCGGAACGCTATTCTCAGGTTTGCCAGGCGCCCGTATGCTGCAGCAGTTATCTAGTTGATGTACACAGTGCACACAGTATGGGCCTCATGTACACAGTGTACAGTGTCTTGAGCGATTCCTTACTAAGGTATCGGAACGCTATTCTCAGGTTTGCCAGGCGCCCGTATGCTGCAGCAGTTATCTAGTTGATGTGTGCCTCTGGAGACATGCTCGGTGTTATGGTCACCCCAAGATCTTTCTCCTTGAGCGAGGTTTGCAGTCCTTGGCTACCTAGTCTATACTCTGTCTGCAGTCTTCTTTGCCCTTCTCCGAACTTCATGACTTTTCATTTCGCAGGGTTGAATTCAAGAAGCCAGTTGCTGGACCACGTGTCCAGCCTGTCCAGGTCTCTTTGAAGTCCTGCCTGGTCCTCATCTGATTTAATTCTCCTCATTAACTTCACATCATCTGCGAACAGGGACACCTCTGAGTCTATCCCTTCCATCATGTCATTCACATATACCAGAAATAACACTGGTCCTAGGACCGACCCATGTGGGACCCCGCTCGTCACAGGTGCCCAATGTGATACCTCATCCCGTACCATGACTCGTTGTTGCCTCCTTGTCAGATATTCTCTGATTCATTGCAGTGCCCTTCCTGTTATACGCGGCTGATCCTCTAGTTTCTGCACTAGTCTCTTGTGAGGAACTGTGTCGAAGGCCTTCTTGCAGTCCAAGAAAATGCAATCAACCCACCCCTCTCTCTCGTGTCTCACTTCTGTAACTTTGTCATAGAACTCCAGAAGGTTTGTGACACAGGATTTGCCTTCCATGAATCCGTGATGGTTATCGTTTATAATCTTGTTCCTTTCCATGTGCTCCACCACTCTCCTCCTGATAATCTTCTCCATGACTTTGCATACTATACAGGTCAGTGACACTGGTCTGTAATTTAGTGCCTCTTTTCTGTCTCCTTTTTTAAAAATGGGAACTACATTTGCGGTCTTCCATACCTCAGGTAGTTGCCCAGTTTCAAGGGATGTATTGAAGATTGTGGTTAATGGCACACACAGTATATCTGCTCCCTCCCTGAGGACCCACGGGGAGATGTCCGGTCCCATTGCCTTTGAGGTATCAAGGTCACTTAGCAGCTTCGTCACCTCCTCCTCAGTTGTGTGCATATCGTCCAACACCTGTTGGTCTATTCCCTGTTGGTGTCCCCCTCTGTCCTGTCTTCCCAGAGTCCTTCCTGTCTCCACTGTGAATACTTCCTTAAATCTCCTGTTGAGCTCCTCGCATACCTCTTGATCGTTTCTTGTGAGTTCCCCACCTTCTTTCCTCAGCCTGATCACCTGGTCTTTGACTGTCGTCTTTCTCCTAATGTGGCTAAACAGCAGTTTCGGGTCAGACTTGGCTTTCGATGCTATGTCATTTTCGTACTGTCTCTGGGCCGCCCTCCTTATCTGTGCACATTCGTTTCTGGCTCTTCGACCAATCTTGTTTTCCTGGGTCCTTTGCCTTCTATACCTCTTCCATTCTCTAATGCACTTAGTTTTTGCCTTCCTGCACCTTGCCTGTTGCCCTTGGGAACAAACCTTTCCTCTACCTCCTTGCATTTTGTTATTACAATATTCCATCATTTCATTTACTGTCTTTCCTACCATTTCTCTGTCCCACTGCACCTCCTGCAGGAAGTTCCTCATACCTGTGTAGTCCTCCCTTTTATAGTTTGGCTTTTCTCATTCGACTCCTGTTACCCTCTCCACCTGTAACTCTACTATGTAATCAAAACTTAGGACTACGCGGTCACTAGCTCTGAGGGGCCTCTCATATGTGATGTCATCAATGTCTGAGCTACTCAGGGTGAACACAAGGTCCAGTCTTGTGTGTGTGTGTGTGTGTGTGTGTGTGTGTGTGTGTGTGTGTGTGTGTGTGTGTGTGTGTGTGTGTGTGTGTGTGTGTGTGTGTGTGTGTGTGTATATGTGTGTACTCACCTAGTTCTCACCTAGTTGAGGTTGCAGGGGTCGAGTCCAAGCTCCTGGCCCCGCCTCTTCACTGCTATCTACTAGGTCACTCTCCCTGAACCGTGAGCTTTATCATACCTCTGCTTAAAGCTATGTATGGATCCTGCCTCCACTACATCGCTTCCCAAACTATTCCACTTCCTGACTACTCTGTGGCTGAAGAAATACTTCCTAACATCCCTGTGATTCATCTGTGTCTTCAACTTCCAACTGTGTCCCCTTGTTGCTGTGTCCCATCTCTGGAACATCCTGTCTTTGTCCACCTTATCAATTCCTCTCAGTATTTTGTATGTCGTTATCATGTCCCCCTATCTCTCCTGTCCTCCAGTGTCTTCAGATTGATTTTCCTTAACCTCTCCTCGTAGGACATACCTCTTAGCTTTGGGACTAGTCTTGTTGCAAACCTTTGCACTTTCTCTAGTTTCTTTACGCGCTTGGCTAGGTGTGGGTTCCACACAGGTGCCGCATGAGTGTGTACTCACCTAGTTGAGGTTGCAGGGGTCGATCCCTAGCTCCTGGCCCCGCCCCTTTACTGGTCGCTACTAGGCCACTCTCTCTGAACCGTGAGCTTTATCATACCTTTGCTGTGTGTGTGTACTCACCTAATTGTACTCACCTAATTGTGGTTGCAGGGGTCGAGACTCAGCTCCTGGGCCCGCCTCTTCACTGATCGCTACTAGGTCCTCTCCCTCTCTGATTCCTGAGCTTTGTCATACCTCTTCTTAAAACTATGTATGGTTCCTGCCTCCACTACTTTACTTGCTAGGCTATTCCACTTCCTGACGACTCTATGACTGAAGAAATACTTCCTAACGTCCCTGTGACTCGTCTGAGTCTTCAGCTTCCAGTTGTGGCCCCTTGTTTCTGTGTCCCCTCTCTGGAACATCCTATCTCTGTCCACCTTGTCTATTCCCCGCAGTATCTTATATGTCGTTATCATGTCTCCCCTGACCCTTCTGTCCTCCAGTGTCGCCAGTCCGATTTCCCTCAACCTTTCCTCGTACGACATTCCCCTGAGCTCTGGGACTAGCCTTGTTGCAAACCTTTGTACTTTCTCTAACTTCTTGACCTGTTTGACCAGGTGTGGGACTTTCATATGTGTAGCATACTGGTGCTGCATACTCCAGTATGGGCCTAACATACACAGTGTACAGTGTCTTGAACGATTCCTTATTAAGGTATCGGAACGCTATTCTCAGGTTTGCCAGGTACCCGTATGCTGCAGCAGTTATTTGGTTGATGTGTGCCTCAGGTGACGTGCTCGGTGTTATGGCCACCCCAAGGTCTTTCTCCCTGAGTGAGGTCTGTAGTCTTTGTCCACCTAGCCTATACTCTATCTGCGGTCTTCTTTGCCCCTCCCCAATCTTCATGACTTTGCATTTGGCAGGACTGAATTCGAGAAGCCAGCTTCTGGACCAAATGTCCAGCCTGTCCAGGTCTCTTTGCAGTCCTGCCTCATCCTCATCTGATTTAATTCTTCTCATCAACTTCACATCATCTGCGAACAGGGACACTTCAGAGTCTATTCCTTCCATCATGTCGTTCGCATATATCAAAAATAGCACTGGTCCTAGAACTGACCCCTGTGGCCCCCCGCTCGTCACAGGCGTCCACTGTGATACCTCTTCACGTACCATGACTCGTTGCTGCCTCCCTATCAGGTATTCCCTGATCCATTGCAGTGCCCTCCCTGTTATATGCGCCTGATCCTCCAGCTTCTGCACTAATCTCTTGTGGGGAACTGTGTCAAAGGCCTTCCTGCAGTCTAGAAAAAAGCAATCAACCCACTCCTCTCTCTCGTGTCTTACTTCTGTTACCTTGTCATAAAACTCCAGGAGGTTTGTGACACAGGATTTGCCTTCCATGAACCCATGCTGGTTTTCATTTACAATCTTGTTCCGTTCCAGGTGTGTGTGTGTGTGTGTGTGTGTGTGTGTGTGTGTGTGTGTGTGTGTGTGTGTGTGTGTGAATGACTGCTGGGTAACAGCGAGAACAAGTAACCTACACACAGACAACAGGGAGTTAACTAACAAAATTTTCCATCCCAAATGACCCTCTTGCTGTGTCCTCTGTCTCCCGTCTCTCTCCCTGTCAATAAAATTACAACAATTACCTCTCCAGCTCCCCTTAACACTCCTAAGTTAATTCTCATAATCCACTCTGTATTCACCCTCTGTTTTCACCCTCGTTCACCGCTGTTTCTTCCATACGTCAATAACGCACAAAGCGATAATTGAGTGTCACGTCAATTTCCCACACGCCATAGTTAATGATTAATACACTCTAATGACTCAACTTAATTAGACCAGTCGAGAACGTTTGTATGTCATTATTACATTAGTGTGGGAAGTGTTCAAACCCTAAGGGTCAATATAGCGCCCGAGGGTTACGTTCAAGTTGGGTATTTGACAAGGTGTCTGAAAGATTGGTTGGTGTGGCCCATGGGCCTTAATAGTCATTGACCATAACGAACCGAGACACTGTCTAATATGTCCGGTCTAAATTGTGGGTAAGCTGAGAACTGTTTTAATCACGGCATTGTGTTACAGTTATGGTACTGTGGGTTTGTTGTAAACATTTCTTCCTATCTTGCTCTGTTGTAAGCACCATTTCCTGTCTTCATCCACTGTCAACATCTCTTCCTGTACACGAATGGTATACAATACCAACAAGATAAAAATTAGACACATGTGCAACATCTGGGTATCTTTATTGTAGACGTTTCGCCATCCAGTGGCTTTATCAATGCAAATTCCTGGACATAACTGGAAACAGTAGAACTATATACAGAAGATGAGGTAATCAGTTGATGAAGAACAGTGTAGTCTTGAAGACTTCAAGACTACGGTGCTGGAGGTCGTTAGAAAATTACTTACTATCGAGGTCTTCAATTACCATATATATATATATATATATATACTAGTTCCTCCGTGTAATCACTGGTCTCTCTTTATTTTTAAAGCTGTTCCCTGCCTTGATTTATGTAACCATAATTTTTAGCATAACGTTAGACTGTTTATTCTCTCACTCATCCGTCTTTCAGTCCTTCAGCTTTCTGAGTGAAACACTTGTTGTGTTGGTAACCGCTCTGTGTGTATTTCTTTTCCGTTGCTTGTATGTTTGTTTTTCGTTATCTGTGTTTCTGTTTCGTTGCCTGTGTGTTTCCCTGTCGTTGCCTGTGTTTTGATCAGTCCAGCAAGACTGCCAAAAACTACATAAGCTACATTGACTTTGGCAAAATGTCATGACATGACCTGCTACTACAACCTATGTGTAAGCTCGTGTCATTCTCTGAGCTGTTCGTCTCCTCCCTCCTTCCGTTTTTTTTACCCAAGTCACCAACGTGTGAGACCGCAGCCAGCTTGGTTCCCAGTCTTCACGCAAGGGTTGAACCAAGCGTGCGTGTCGACGCACACTTCACCGTGTTGACTACCGTGCGCCTCTCAGCAGGGCTCATGCCAGTTACATCACGGGATGACTTCCTCAGGGTAATACCGATAACAATCTTCTGCTATTTCCGTGAAGGTGAAATTTCATATAACATTTGATCTCTGTGGATCAGTGCTAGTCTGCATCGTTACGGCCGGATTTATACCACTTTTTCTTCCGCTCTTGAATATCCCTCTATCTTGGCTTTCATTGACTTTCATAATCTATATTTTGCCTTATCATTGTTTTGATTCGGTTAGGAAATACTTCACTTTTGTCTGATTTTTAACTTTGTCTGACTTTTTTTTTTTTGGAAGGGGGAGGGGGTTGTTTATCCTAGGTGGTTTATACTATGTATGATTTTGCACTTATGTGTACCTGTGCCTCAATAAATCTGCATAATCCTGAACAGTGGGGCGAGAGGCTGGTAGGCGGCGCTGGCGTCTACATTCATCTTTTACAAGCGACTCTCGCACACAACCCACAACACAGTCATACCAACACTCACACGAAATTATTTACAACGGCTTGAACTTTTCTCTCACAATCTGGCTCTGTTGTAAACATCTCTTCCTATCTGGTTCTGTTGTAAACACATCTTCCTATATGTCTCTGTTGTAAACATTTCTTCCTGGCTCTGTTATAAATACTGTTTATATCTGGCTCTGTTGTAAGAACATCTTCCTATCTGGCTCTGTTGTAAGAACATCTTCCTATCTGGCTCTGTGGTAAACACCTCCACTTGGACACGGTAACCTGACACAACACCCAATACTCGTCTCACTGTTTTTTTTTTTTTCAGCATTTTTCATATACGTACATTTCGCTCTCTGTCTGTCTGTCTCTCTTATAAAATACCATAGCTCCCTTTTTCATATGTTTATTTTTTCCTTCTCTTTTCCTCTCTTTCCTCTCTCTCTATTCCCCCTTTTTCTCTCCCTCCCTCCACACAGATTGCAAGAAAGTCTTGAGAGGTTGAGAGGAGTGTTAAAGGGAAATTAAGTTGGTGAATGAAGGAACTGAAGGAGCTAAGAGTAGACCAAGAAATCCCTCCTTCCTTTTCCTATCCATTCTCCCTTATCATTTCCTTCTTTCCTCCCTCCCTCCCTCTCTCCTACCCTCTCTATCTTCCTACTCTCCCTACATCTTTTACCTCCCTCTCTCCACACTCGCTCTCCCTCGGTTGTAGAGATATTTTTAACTTTTACTTCCACCCTTCAGCGAGAATTAATTTTAAAGCTTTCTTTAATAAACGAGATTTGAACGAGCAAGACGTAAATTAAATGAATGATTTATAGCTCGTAAATCATATACTTATAGGGTGATTCACCACATGTAAATTGTAAATCATATATAAGTGTATCATGGTTCATTGGCTGCCTGAGACTGCTGGTGGTGCTGATGCTGGTGGTGCTAGAGCTGGTGCTGGTGGTGCTGGTACTGCTGGTGGTGCTAGAGCTGGTGCTGGTGGTGCTGGTGGTGTTGGTACTGCTGGTGCTACTGGTGGTGGTCGTGCTGGTGGTGGTGGTGGTGCTGCTGGTACTGGTGCTGCTGGTGGTGGTGCTGCTGCTGGTACTGGTACTGCTGGTGCTGGTGGTGGTGCTGGTGGTGGTGGTGGTGCTGCTGCTGGTGCTGGTGCTGGTGGTGCTGGTGGTGCTGGTGGTGCTGGTGGTGCTGGTGGTGCTGCTGGTGCTGGTGCTACTGGTGGTGGTGCTGGTGGTGGTGCTGGTGGTGATGCTGGTGGTGGTGGTGGTGGTGGTGGTGGTGGTGGTGGTGGTGGTGGTGGTGGTGGTGGTGGTGGTGGTGGTGGTGGTGGTGGTGGTGGTGGTGGTGGTGGTGGTGGTGGTGGTGCTGGTGGTGGTGGTGGTGCTGCTGGTGTTGGTGGTGGTGGTGGTGGTGCTGCTGGTGGTGCTGCTGGTGGTGCTGATGGTGGTGCTGGTGGTGGTGGTGGTGCTGGTGCTGCTACTGGTGCTGGTGCTGCTGCTACTGGTACTGTGGTGCAGCTGCTGGTGGTGCTGCTACTGGTGCTGGTTTGTGAGTCAGGAAACACTGCTTCCAGACACAGGGTCACTACCTGTTGCTTGAGCTTGGGAGATACAGGAAGCTTAGCGGACGTTTTAACGAACGTTTCAGCTGTCGTTTTAGGAGACGTTTAAATGGACGTTTTAGCTGGCGTTTTAGGAGAAGTTTTAGGGGACTTTAACGGATGTTGAGGGGATGTTTTAACGGAATTTTTAGCCTGAATTTCAGGGGACGTTTTAGGAGACTTTAGATGACGTTTAGAGGATGTTTTAATAAATGTTTTAGCTGGCGTTTTAGGGGGGTTTTAGGGGATTTTAACGGATGTTTTAACTGACGTTTTAGCTAGCTTTTTAGGGAGCATTCTAGAAAACATTCTAGCGGACGTTTTCTCCGGACGTTTTAGAGGACTTTATCTAACGTTTAGGGAATGTTTTGACGGACTGTTTAACTGGCGTTTTAAAGGACGTTTTAACAAGCGTTTTAGTTGTCGTTTTTGAGGACACCTCAACGGAAGTGCCAACGAACTCCTCAACGGACGCTACAAAGGACGATTCATCGGACGCCTCAACGGACACCTTAGCGTCAGTTCCACCTTTTATCGATACTTCTCTTATTACGTTCAAATCTACACGACTGTGGTAATGACTACACTCTTCTACATACCCGTCGAGGGAGGCGCCTTAATTCTGGAAAAAGGGGATCTTGGTCCAAGGAAAAACTTTCTCTATTTCAATGAAAAAAAAGTTTTTTTTTTATTTATCAAAATATTCGGGGCACTGGGTGAGAGAAGATATATATACGTTTGGACCATTTTGAGGTTAATAAAGACCATAACAAGACAAAGATCATAGCAGAAAGGAAGATGACGGAGTGGGTATTGAGAACTTTCGAAAGAAGGGAAATAATGCCGATGGGGACACTCTTCAAGTCAAGATTTACCAGCCCTTTGCCTTGGATCAAACCTGATAAGAAGAAAAACTTCAATTTCCCCTGTCGCTGTATAACCCATACGGGTTTAGCGCCCTTTGTATACCTACACACTGATACATGTATATACATTCACAGATACACGGCTTCCTGTGTATATATATATATGTAGATATAAGGAGATCTGTGTTAATAATGTGTGTATTTGTATTTATGTGTATATATATAATTATTATGAAGGTAATAATTAGGGGCATTAGAGAAGCAATTAGAGCTATGATTATATAATTATTAAACCTTAATGAAATGGTGCGTTTTAACGGAGTAATTTATATTCGTTTAATTAAAGTTTTGGGATCAAGAGAATGTCCTGAGGTCACCAGGGGGACACAATCCAACAATCACCGCCGCCCACACTCAACAATAACCAACAACCACAATCACCAACAGTCATAACCATCGTCACCAACAATTATCAGCAATCACTGTTATCAACAGTGGGTCATTACAGGCTCGATGCTCCGTTTCGTAATCGCTGTCCCCTTTGGTCAGCCAAGCCGTCGGCTTCGCGCTCTCATGACCCCTACACCAGTGAAAAATGGATACACCATGGGCACAATAAGAGAACACTGTATCAGCATCCGTAACCCCAGAATGTTTAACACTACCACAAGATATCAGAAACATTACTGGATCAAGTGTACAAGTTTCAAGGGATTAAGGCATTCTTATTGTACTCCCTGGAATGCAGGCGAGAGAGATACATAATATAGACTTGCGAAATCCTAATGCATTTATTTTAGATTCTTTGTCTTATGATACACTTATTAGTGATAAAAAATGCGTCTTACTAAGCAGATAAAGTAGCTGCAATATATATATATATATATATATATATATATATATATATATATATATATATATATATATATATATATATATATATATATATATATATATATATATATATATATATATATATATATATATATATATATATATTTCTTTCTTTCAACACACCGGCCGTATCCCACCGAGGCGGGGTGGCCCAAAAGGAAAAACAAAAGTTTCTCCTTTTACATTTAGTAATATATACAGGAAAAGAGGTTACTAGCCCCTTGCTCCCGGCATTTTAGTCGCCTCTTACAACACGCATGGCTTACGGAGGAAGAATTCTGTTCCACTTCCCCATGGAGATAAGAGGAAATAAACAAGAATAAGAACTAGAAAGAAAATAGAAGAAAACCCAGAGGGGGGTGTATATATGTGCTTGTACATGTATGTGTAGTGTGACCTAAGTGTAAGTAGAAGTAGCAAGACGTACCTGTAATCTTGCAGATTTATGAGACAGACAAAAGACACCAGCAATCCTACCATCATGTAAAACAATTACAGGCTTTCGTTTTACACTCACTTGGCAGGACGGTAGTACCTCCCTGGGTGGTTGCTGTCTACCAACCTACTACCTATAATATATATATATATATATATATATATATATATATATATATGGAACGAAACAGAATGACTTCGAGAGTGTATAAATCTGTAGTGGGGGGATGGCGCGGTAGGGGTCGGCCTAGGAAAGGTTAGTGTGAGGGGGTACACGAGGTTTTGTGTGCGAGGGGCTTGAACTTCCAACAAGAATGCATGGGCGTATTTGATAGGAGTGAATGGAGACATGGCTTTTAATACTTGACGTGCTGTTGGAGTGTGAGCAAAGTAACATTTATGAAGGGATTCAGGGAAACCGGCAGGCCGGACTTGAGTCCT